>NW_024080444.1:10994226-11117352 GCF_014754425.2 Oryx dammah | reverse complement strand
GATTTTCTTTTCTGTTTCACTGATTTTCTTTTCTGTTTCACTGATTTCCATGCTGATCTCTATTATTTTCTTTATTTTAAAAAATTATTTACTTTTGGTTTCATTTGCTCATATGTTTCTAGTTTAAAGAGGAACCCAGGGTCACTGATTTGGCATTTTTCTTTTTTTATAAGACAGGCATTTGAAGCTATAAAGTTTCCCTTAAGCACTGCTGTAATAATACCCCACTAATTCCTGTGTTTTTCTAAATTTCTGTCTTGATTTCTTCTTTTGTGAATTACTTAGAAGCATATGTATTTGTGAGTTCTCCAGAAAGCTTCTGTCATCAGTTTCTAGTTTAATTCTTTTGGGGTCAAGGAACATCTATTATACACATTTTATTTTTAATATATAGTAAGACCCCAGCCTACATTTCTACTATTTTTATTTTAAAAGTCAGCTATCTTTTAAAGAAGTTTAAGTGAAACAAATGAAATTTGTATTAAATTTAATACAACTTCCCCCCCCCCCCCCTTACCTCTCTCCTTTGGGAACTCTGTGCATATGTTAGGCCATAATTTACTGATACTCTATCAGTTTTAGTCTTTCTGTGTGTGTTTCATTCATGACCAGTAAACTTTTTAATGTCTAATCAGCCATTAATTCCTTTTAGTGTATTTTTATCTCAAGATAGTTTAGTTTTTTTAATCCCTATAGTTTGGTTTGGGTTTTCTGTGTTCCCTGGCCTTTGAACATATTGAACACAGTTATAACTGTTTTCAGTGGCCTTTTGAGCCAATTCTAACATCAGATTGAATTCTGGATCATTTTTGATTGGTTGATTTTTCTTTTTACTGTGTGTTTTGTGTTTTTCTGCCTGTCTGCATGTGGATGCCAGACATTATGGTTTTACTTTGTTGTTTACTGGATATTTTTTGGTCCTATAACTCTTTAGCTTTATCTTGGGAAGTACTTACGTTACTTGGAGGCAGTTTAGTGTGTTCATATTTTGTTTTGTGGGTTTGTATTGCAAGTGTTGGAACAATACTCAATCTAGAGCTAATTATTCCCTACTACTAAGACACTACCTTTCTAAGATTTACTGCAACCATTCCTGAAAACACTGTTATGAGCAACTAATCAAAGCCAGGTGCCTTATGAGTTTTCTCAGTCTTGCTGATGGGACAGGGACTGTTTTCAGGACTGTTGGAACACCACACACTCTTCCCCTTTTCTAATCCTTTTGGTTTTCTTCTGCATTGGTAGTGTCTTCACACGCATATGCTTATTGGTGTTCTTTGATTCTTTCTCCATAGAACTCTCGTCTCTGGTAGTACTCTGTCATATAAATTGTAAGTGCCTGTTCTTCCTGAACTCTCAGCATCATCTTTTCAACACAGGGCATCTCCTAGGCTTTGTCTCCACTTCCCTTCTCAGTGCTGTGACCTGAGAACTCTCAAGACAGTAAGCTGAAACAGTAGAACTCAGCTCAGTTTCCCATCTCTCAGGGATCGCTGGCCTTCACTGCTGATGTCAGTGTTTTGAAACCATTGTTTCATATATTTTGCTTGGTTCTGGGTTGTTTATTTCAGATGGGAGCATAAACTGTCTTCAACTTAATCCATCTTGGTTAGAACCAGAAGTCTTCAAGTGCTCTGGTATAAAACAGTCTTATAGAACTAGGAATGATGATGTGATGACTGTATCAAAAGATATTCATCACCTGTTTTTGAGAGAATGTGCTATTTACAACTTTTTGTTATTTTTCATTTAAATATATTCATATGTATGTGAAAAGTCTGAAAGTATTCAAAATGTTAAATCATTCTCTTAGAGGTATGATTTGGAGTAGTTTTATATACTTCAACATATATAATAAAGAAATATAGCTAAAAACAGAAAACACCATTTATGAATTAGTGTAAAGAATTTTAAAATGTTCTTCTGCCAGCCATATTTGAAACCTAATATGACCATATGTTGGGATAAAAGATCTAGATCATCAAATCCATATCTCTTAAATGATTATAGAAATCCTTATGATTCCATGATTCAAGTCATTGGAGCCAGATGCATAAATCCATTCTGTCCCTTATGGTAAGAATGGTATATGCAGAGGAAGAAATGCCCTGTGTCTTGAAATTCTAAAGTATCTGGTGAATTCATGTGCAGTGAAAGCATTTGGTTGGTAGAAGAAAGTATTGTGAAGCTGCCTACAGGTTAAGCATTAGTTATATGTAACTGTTGATTTGTCTAATTATGCAGTTAGTTTTATTTTAATTGGAGGATAATTGCTTTACAGTGTTGTACTGGTTCACAGTTAGATTTAAATTCTTCCTGTTTACAGAAAGTTACTATTTCTAGTATATGTATCATCCATCAATCATAAAGTAATTTTAAAACACATTTAGTTTGGAGTAGCTAGTGAAACTTCCCAAATGCCCAAACACAGCAGAATAAAAACAGGCAGTTAATAATAACCGTATCAACTACCACCACCAGAGAATTCAGTTTCTTCTTTTTAAAATGTGGAATTAAGTGAGGTAATTTGCATGATTTTTTTTAATGTCTATTACTAGATTTGCAGTTAAAAAAAATGAAGCCTAATATTTATGCCTCTGACTGTTTATTGCCTTGTTGATATCTTTTATTTTATTGTTTGTAGTTCTTTTTCTTCTAAGTGGCATTAAGGGAGACATATGTTTTTTCTGTCCTCTATTTAAGTAATGATTTCCTTCTTTCATCCTCTTAATACCCTTTATCCTTATGATCTTATGGCCCTAAAAAGATGTGAACATAAAGAATGTCATATAAATTGCCTGCAGGTCGTTGGACCTCTGTATAGTTCACTTCAGTAACTCAGTCATGTGCAACTCTTTGTGACCCCATGGAGTGCAGCACGCCAGGCCTCCCTGTCCATCACCAACTACCAGAGTTTACTCAAACTCATGAGTCAGTGATGCCATCCTACCATCTCATCCTCTGTTGTCCCCTTCACCTCCTGTCTTCAATCTTTCCCAGTATCAGGGTCTTTTCAAGTGAGTCAGTTCTTCGCAGCAGGTGGCCAAAATATAGTAGTTTCAGCTTTAGCATCAGTCCTTCCAATGAGTATTCAGAACGATTTCCTTTAAGATGGACTGGTTGGATCTCTTTGCAGTCCAAGGGACTCTCAAGAGTCTTATCCAGTACCACAGTTCAAAGGCATCAGTTCTTTGGTGCTCAGCTTCCTTTATGGTTCAACTCACATCCATACATGACTACTGGAAAAACCATATCTTTTACTAGATGGACCTTTGTTGGCAAAGTAATGTCTCTGCTTTTTAATATGTTGTCCAGATTGATCATAACTTTTCTTCCAAGGAGCAAGTATCTTTTAATTTCATGGCTGTAGTTATCATCTGCAGTGATTTTGGAGCCCCCCAAAATAAAGTCTGTCACTGTTTCCATTGTTTCCTTATCTATTTGCCATGAAGTGATGTGATCAGATGCCGTGATCTTAGTGTTCTGAATGTTGAGTTTGAAGCTGATTTTTTCACTCTCCTCTTTCACTTGCATCAAGAGACTCCTTAGTTCTTCTTCACTTTCTGCCATAAGAGTGGTGTCATCTGCTTCTGAATAACCAACAAATCACAGAAGAAATCAAAAAAGAAATTAAAAAAATGCATAGAAACGAATGAAAATAAAAACATAATAACCCAAAACCTATGGGATTCAGTAAAAGCAGTGCTAAGGGGAAGGTTCATAGGAATACAGGCTTACCTCAAGAAACAAGAGAAAAATCAACTAAATAACCTAACTCTACATCTAAAGCTACTAGAGAAAGAAGAAATGAAGAACCCCAGGTCAGTAGAATGAAACAAATCATAAAAATTAGGGCAGAAATAAATGAAAAAGAAACAAAGACTATAGCAAAAATCAATAAAGCTAAAAGCTGGTTCTTTGAGAAGATAAATAAAACAGACAAGCCATTAGCCAGACTCATCAAGAAAAAAAAGGAGAAGCATCAAATCAACAAAATTAGAAATGAAAATGGAGAGATCACAACAGACAACACAGAAATACAAAGGATCATGAGACTACTATCAGCAACTATATGCCAATAAAATGGACTTGGAAGAAACAGACAAATTCTTAGAAAACTATAACTTTCCAAAACTAAACCAGGAAGAAATAGAAAATCTTAACAGGCCCATCACAAGTGCGGAAATTGAAACTGTGATCAAAAATCTTCCAACAAACAAAAGCCCAGGACCAGATGGCTTCACAGCTGAATTCTACCAAAAATTTAGAGAAGAGCTAACACCTATCCAACTCAAACTCTTCCAGAAAGTTGCAGAGGAAGGTAAACTTACAAACTCATTCTATGAGGCCACCATCACCCTAATATCAAAACTAGACAAAGATGCCACAAAAAAAGAAAACTACAGGCGAATATCACTGATGAACATAAATGCAAAAATCCTTAACAAAATCCTAGCAAACAGAATCCAGTGACAGATTAAAGAGATCATACATCATGACCAAGTGGGCTTTATCCCAGGGATGCAAGGATTCTTCAGTAGTCTCAAATCAATGTGATACATCACATTAACAAATTGAAAGATAAAAACCATATGATTATCTCAGTAGATACAGAGAAAGCCTTTGACAAAATTCAACATCTATTTATGATAAAACCCTCCAGAAAGCAGGAATAGAAGGAACATACCTCAACATAATAAAAGCCATATATGACAAACCCACAGCAAACGTTATCCTCAATGGTGAAAAATTGAAAGCATTTCCCCTAAAGTCAGGAACAAGACAAGGGTGCCCACTCTCACCACTGCTATTCAACATAGTTTTGGAAGTTTTAGCCACAACAATCAGAGCAGAAAAAGAAAAGGAATCTAGATTGGAAAAGAAGAAGTAAAACTCTCACTGTTTGCAAATGACATGATCCTCTACTTAGAAAACCCTAAAGATGCCACCAGAAAATTACTAGAGCTAATCAATGAATATAGTAAAGTTGCAGGATATAAAATTAACACACAGAAATCCCTTGCATTCCTGTACACTAACAGTGAGAAAACAGAGAAATTAAGGAAACAATTAATTCACCATTGCAATGAAAAGAGTAAAATACTTAGGAATAAATCTATCTAAAGAAACAAAAAGACCTATATATAGAAAACTATAGAACACTGGTGAAAGAAATCAAAGATGACACAGAAAGATGAGAAATATACCTTGTTCCTGGATTGGAAGAATCAGTATAGTGAAAATGAGTATACTACCCATATCAATCTGTAGATTCAATGCAAGCCCATTCAAGCTATCAGTGGTATTTTTCAGGGACCTAGAACAATTAATTTCACAATTTGCATGGAAATACCAAAACCTTGAACAGCCAAAGCAGTCTTGAGAAAGAAGAATGGAACTGGAGGAATCAACCTGCCTGACTTCAGACTATACTACAAAGCTGCAGTCATCAAGACAGTATGGTACTGGCACAAAGACAGAAATATAGATCAATGAAACAAAATAGAAAGCCCAGAGATAAATCCATGCACCTATGGACACCTTATCTTTGACAAAGAAGGCAAGAATATACAATGGAGAAAACACAATCTCTTTAACAAATGGTGCTGGGAAAACTGGTCAGCCACTTGTAAAAGAATGAAACTAGAACACTTTCTAACACCATATACAAAAATAAACTCAAAATGGATTAAAGATTTAAATGTAAAACCAGAAACTATAAAACTCCTAGAGGAAAACATAGGCAAAACACTCTCTGACATAAATCATAGCAGGATCCTCTATGACCCACCTCCCAGAGTAATGGAAATAAAAGCAAAAATAAACAAATGGGATCTAATTAAACTTAAAAGCTTTTTCACAACAAAGGAAACTATAAGCAGGGTGAAAAGACAGCCTTCAGAATGGGAGAAAATAATAGCAAATGAAGCAGCTGACAAAGAATCTCAAAAATATGCAAGCAGCTCCTGCAGCTCAATGCCAGAAAAATAAACGACCCGATCAAAAAAATGGGCCAAAGAACTAAACAGACATTTCTCCAAAGGAGACATACAGATGACTAACAAACACATGAAAAGATGCTCAACATCACTCATTATTAGAGAAATGCAAATCAAAACCACAATGAGGTACCATCTCACACCAGTCAGAATGGCTGCTATCAAAAAGTCTCCAAACAAATGCTAGAGAGTGTGTGGAGAAAAGAGAACCCTCTCACTGTTTGTGGGAGTACAAATTAGTACAGCCAGTATGGATAACAGTGTGGAGATTCCTTAAAAAACTGGAAATAGAACTTCCATATGACCCAGCAATCCCACTGCTGGACGTACACACCGAGGATACCAGAATGGAAAGAGACACGTGTACCCCAATGTTCATCACGGCACTGTTTACAATAGCCAGGACATGAAAGCAACATAGATGTCATCGGCAGATGAATGAATAAGAAAGCTGTGGTACATATACACAATGGAAATTTACTCAGCTAGTAAAAAGAATGCATTTGAATCGTTCTAATGAGGTGGATGAAACTGGAGCCTATTATACAGAGTGAAGTAAGTCAGAAAAACACCAATACAGTATATTGATGCATATATATGGAGTTTAGAAAGATGGTAACAGGGACCCTATATGTGAGACAGCAAAAGAGACACAGATATAAAGGACAGATTTTTGAACTCTGGGAGAAGGCGAGGGTGGGATGGTTTGAGAGAATACCATTGAAACGTATATTATCACATGTGAAATAGATCACCAGTCTAGGTTCCATGCATGAGACAAGGTGCTCAGGGCTGGTGCACTGGAATGACCCAGAGGGATGGGATGGGGAGGGAGGTGAGAGGAGGGTTCGGAATGGGGAACACATATACACCATGGCTGATTTCATGTCAATGAATGGCAAAAAACCACTACAATATTGTAAAGTAATTAGCCTCCAATTAAAATTTAAAAATCGATTTAAAAAAATTTTTAAAAATAAAAAGTTGTATCATCTGCATATCTGAGGTTATTGATATTTCTCCCAGCAATATTGATTCCAGCTTGTGCTTCATCCAGCCCAGCGTTTCTAATGATTACTCTACATATAAGTTAAATAAGCAGGTTGACAATATACAGCCTTGACGTATTCCTTTCCCAATGTGGAACCAGTCTGTTCCATGTCCAGGTCTAACAGTTGCTTCCTGGACCTCTGTAGTTAAAGCTATATAATCCAGTAATATGCCTTGGAGAAAGAAAAAAATATTTTAAGATTAGGAATGATAACAGGAAGATTAGGAAAAACAGGAAAGAGAACTTTGAAGTTCTTTGTCTTTTCATTAACTCTTTAGAAAAGCTGGTCTTAGAGTGTGTACTTATGTTTGTTATATATACTAGAAGAAAGTTTTGAGTTATATACTTAAATTTGCAGTATTTGGGGATAAGAGAAGGACGGTCTAACTATGGTCTCACTACATAATAGTAACAGTTTTGGTATAGATACAAAAAGATGCTCTTTTTTAAGAACAATCATTTACCACCAAAACTTTTGTTGTTCAAAGGCAGGCGTGTTTATGAAATTATCACTGATAAAATCATTAATATCTGGAAATATATAACATTTAATGTACATGCAAAGCCAACTTTACCTGGTAGAGAGGATTGATAGAGAATACCAAAATAGTAAATCAAGCCATATTTGTAATCTCATCTAGTATGCTGTCTATGTAAGGTTTCTAAATGCTGGGGCAAAGTGATGCTGTATTTTCCCTGGCATTATAGTCTTCCAAGCAGTTGTTAAAATTCTCAGAATATTATTAGCATTTGATGTTCTGAAATGTTAAACTTTTGACTTTGAGTGACTGATATTCCAGACAAAGTATGTATGTTATTTATCTAAGTACTGTACTATGTTGTTTTACTCTTCTAGCCCATGTAGTAGTAGAGTTTACACATTTTAAACAGTCAGTAATCTATATAGGGGTCGTGACATCTGTGAAACTTTCAGTATGGTTTTTATTTGCATCCATTTTCTTTTTGATCTCATAGTTTTCACATTAGAATAATATAAAATTGTACATGAGGAATTAGAATGACTATCTTATCTGGAGGATTTTATCCTTTTTTCTTTGGTATCCCAATATGTTGAAATAGAGTTTTGGAAAACATTATGAAATATTAACGTTTTTAGCTTAAAAACAGATCACCTGGCTTTCCTGAATAAATTGAGTGTTTCCTCTTGCATTCCTTTATATGAAAAACAGAAACCTGTACTGGAAAGAAATTTGAAACCTTGAATAATTTTTTATTTTTTATTTTTTTAGTTCTATTTTTGGTAAAAGCTGTCCTGCCACTAAAATGACAGGAATTCAGTATGAATATAAAGTAGTTTGAGTAAAACATTGCCACTTGATTCTGTTATGTCTGAAAGTATCTGGTTCAGTTCAGTTCAGTCGCTCAGTCATGTCTGACTCTTTGTGACCCCATGAATCACAGCACGCCAGGCCTCCCTGTCCATCACCAAACTCACTCAAACTTATGTCCTTTGAGTCGGTGATGCCATCCAGCCATCTCATCCTCTGTCATCCCCTTCTCCTCCTGCCCCCCAATCCCTCCCAGCATCAGAGTCTTTTCCAATGAGTCAGCTCTTTGCATGAGGTTTGTTTAGAAAAAGCTAAATACAGGTTTTTTTTATATTTATATAAATGTAAAATGGTTGGTTGAGCTTCACAAGTAGATATCTGCCATGATCATATGACATTTTGTTTTAGAACAATTTATAATTTTTTAATTGAAATGTAGTTGATTTGCAATGCTGTGTTAATTGCTGTGCAGCATAGTGATTCATTTATACATATATATACACACAGTCTTTTTCATATTCTTTTCCATTATAGTTTATCACAGGATATTGAATATTGAATGTGGATCCCTGTGCAATACAGTAGGACCTTGTTATTTGTCCATTCCTTATATAACAATTTGTATCTGCCTGATCCTAAACTCCCAGTCTGTCCATCCCTAACCCTGGCAACCATGTCTGTTTTAGCTATCTGTTAGTCTGTTTCTGCCCTGAAAATAAGTGTCATTTGTGTCATATTTTAGGTTCAATATATAAGTGATATTGTATGGTATTTTTCTTTCTGACCTAGTTAATACATTTTGAAGCATTTTGCTAACTTAGAAATATTAGCTGATGTTCAAACTTTTGAAATTGAAGTTTCTCTATTTTTCTTCTGTCTCAAGAGTATATTTTGTAGTAAATCAGGCTAATTTATTGATTTTGAAATGTATAAAGTATGTTGAATTTCATCATACTATTACCATTTGGTGATGTCATTGCTTTAAAAACTCAGAAAAATTTTACCATATTAATCCAGAGTTCAGAACAGTCTGTATATTTTGCAAAATAGCCATCTATTACCTGAATAATAGCTATTTTAGAATACTAATGTCTACAGCTTATTATAAATTATTAATTTCAATTACCTATGGAATATTTTGAAACCTATAAATTCCTTTCATGAGTTACTTTATGAACAAGATAGATTATACTGAAACATAGTGATTCATTTACTTGGATAATTTAGCTGTAGATCTTCAAAAGAGTATTCTTAAGAGTAAAATATTTTCAAAGAAAGAAATACTTTGAAATAAATACTTTAAATAAAATTAAAATTAAGGTTACAATCATAGCCTTACCCTTTAATTCATGGTAAATAAAATTTATCTTTCAGACGGCAAATGGCTACATCTTGTTTTTTCACATAACATCTACAAGAGGGGACAAGTACCTTTATGAACCAGTGTATCCCAAGTAAGTTCATTATCTTTTATTTTTTAAATATTTGATTTGCGTACTTTGTATTCACAAAATGTTGCAGTTTAGGGTTGTCTGAAGTGCTGGGACAGCATTTCCGAAAACACTGTTTCAGAAATTACCAAGTCTTCAAACTGCTGTCACTTGAATAAAAAAAATTCTATAGTAAGTCTGGAAATCTTGGATGAATATATTCTGTAATGTTTTATGGAAAAACCCAAATGAACTTTTTGGCCAACCCAATACTATCTCCCTTCTTGGACATTCAGAATTACTATTAATATACTCTAGTTTTGGCATTCTTTAGTCTTTATTGGAGGAGAAGGCAATGGCACCCCACTCCAGTACTCCTGCCTGGAAAATCCCATGGACAGAGGAGCCTGGTAGGCTGTAGTCCATGGGGTTGCTGAGGGTCAGACACGACTGAGCGACTTCACTTTGACTTTTCACTTTCATGCATTGGAGAAGGAAATGGCAACCCACTCCAATGTTCTTGCCTGGAGAATCCCAGGGACGGGGGAGCCTGGTGGGTTGCCCTCCATGGGTCACACAGAGTCGGACACGACTGAAGTGACTTAGCAGCAGCAGTCTTTATTGGGGATGTATGAACTAAGAGATTATGAAGAGAAGAGGTAAAATGTCAGTAAACTATAGGTACTTTTTCCTGTATATTTTAGTATATGCATAGACTAAGCATGTAGCCCCAAAAGGATTTGAAGGAACTTGGACTTTTGATCTTTAATCTATGTTGTTCAGTATGTTTTATATAGTTTTTGTTGTTGTTGTTGTTTGCCTTTTGAAATAAGAACATTTCATTGAAAGAACTTTTGAAATAAAATAACATAATTTTCAAGTACGACACCTTTTTTAAAAAAAAGATCAAGCCATGAAAACTGGATGAAAATATAAATGAATTATCACATTTCTAGACGGTGGAAGACAGATGTTATTGGTTATATAAGAAGTGAAAGAGAAAATAGATTTCATTTTATGAAAGTTTAAATTTCTGAAAATCAACAGTGATAAAACAGACAAACATTAAAAGTAGCAAACTGGGGGAAAATTATGCAGTCAATAGGACCAAGGCTTACTATTTTTTATATGAAGGAGTCATATAAATGGCTAAGAAACACAAAGATTTCAAAAATAAATAGGTAAAAGCAATCTTATAAGAGGAAATGTAATCCATTTTATTTTTTTTTGTAATCCATTTTAATTCTCAATTTAGACACGTTCCTGTAAATAAAAAGTGATAAACAGGGTCACCTTATAGGTGATTATTATTATTATTCTCTTCTAGATGGGCAGGGGAGGTAAATGACATCTCTGGAAACAGTGAAAAATACAGTTCACTTCATTTCACCAACATGATTTACATGTATTTCCAATGTTTTGAAACAGTATTTTGAGATTCATTTTTTGTTTTCCAAAGGTTTTTAAAAGTTTCTTACCTTGTAATACTAACTAGTATCCAACAGTGCATGAATTTTGCTGTTTGACTGCATATGTTAAGCTAGAGAAGTAAAGAGCATTATTATTATTTTTTGACTTGGATGATCTTCATTGTATTGAAGATTTTTTAGTATGTGAGCCTCAATAAAGTATGCATTGCCTTAGAGCAGCATGAATAATAATGAAAGGGGATATAGCCTTTGATGTCAGATAGACTTGGAATTAAATGTCAGTTCTGCTGTTTTTCAGCTGTATGACTTCTATCAAGTTAATCCCTCTAAAACCTCAGTTTCCTCATCTGTAGAATGAGATAGCAGTTGTTATTATTTTAAGGATTAAATGAGATCATGCATATTAAATGTTTAGATAAGCACCTAGTAGATGGAAAAAGTAATATGGACAACTGCTATTTTTTGTACACTTTTCCTGTGTTAGTTGCTCAGTCGTGTTTGACTTTGTGATCCCATAGATTGGCAGGCTCCTCTGTCCATGGGATTTCGCAGGCAAGAATACTGTATGTTGTACATTTTTTGCTTTTGAGTTGATAGTATACTCTTTTTAGAGTCTAACTTCTAGTAACTACTACATAAAATGGAATAAAATCTCTTATACGGGAATAGTTTTGCAGAGCAAATTAGTCAGTCTGTTATGTATTAGGCTGGCCAAAATATTTGATGGAAAGCCCTAGCAAACTTTTTGGCCAATTGAATATTTGTGTGCTAGACTACTTTTTAGTTGGATTTTTTTAGTCTAGTAAGTTTCTTAGTTTTTCTAGTAGAACCTGTTTATAAAATGGGAATAAAAATATTTTCTTCTTCAGTTCTTTGCAGGATTATATGGCTTAGGTTTTTAAAATCTGATTTGAGGGGAGTTTTTAAAAAAATACTTAGTTTTTATAGGATGTAAGATAGACACAGGGAGGTATTGCACGACATAGGGAATACAGCCAATATTTTGTAATAACTCTAAATGGAAGGTAACCTTTAAAAATTGTATGGAATTTTTAAATGAAAAAAAACTTAGTTTTAATGAGTGTATTATTATCTGTGCCATTGTAAACACTTATGCAGTTCAAGACACTGTTCTAAGCACTTTTCAAATTCATTTAATCCCTGTCGCAATCTGATGAGGTAGTTATGGACAGTTACTTGCATCAGAGAGGCCAAGTTAGTAAATGACACACTCAGGATCAGACCTAAATGTTGTAACTTCAAAATCTGTGTATTTAACCACCAGTACTACACTGCCTCAATCCTCTTTCAATCTAGTCATCTGTTACTCTTGGATTTATTTGGGGAGTTAGGGATTTAAGAAAAAAGAAAGGATGAATGATCTGGAGTGGTTTATAATAGTCTTAAAGAATAGAGGCAGCATAGTTGAGACCAGTAGTCAGTCATCTTCTCAATTTTAGAAATACTATTGTCTCTTGCTTCTCTTTTCTGAATCTTATGAGTTTATCATGTGAGTTTTTCTAGAGTATCTCAGCATCGTCAAATTATGTGACAGTATCTTAACTCTCAGACTGCCTATCTTTTCTCATATGCTCCGTCTTTGTTGTTGTTTAGTCACTAAGTCATGTCCCACTCTTTTATGACCCTGTGGACTGCAGCTTCCCAGGCTCCTCTGTCCATGGGATTTCCCAGGCAGGAATACAGGAGTGGGTTGCAGACATGGGTCGAACCCATGTCTCGTGCATTGCAGGCAGATTCTTTACCACGGAACCACCAGGGGAGCCATGCTCTATCTTAGAACAGGTTGTTGTTCAGTCGCTCAGTCATGTTTGATTCTGTGACCCCATGGACTGCAGCATGCCAGGCTTCCCAGAGTTTGCTCAAACTCATGTCCATTGAGTCGGTGATGCTATCCAGCCATCTCATCCTCTGTTGTCCCCTTCTCCTTCTGCCTTCAGTCTTTCCCAGCATCAGGATCTTTTCTAATGAATCGGCTCTTCACATCAGATAGCCAAAGGATTGGAGCTTCAGCTTCAGCATCAGTCCTTCCAGTGAATATTCAGGATTCATTTCCTTTAGGATTGACTGGTTTGATATCCATACAGAGATCACAGATTTAGAGGGTATGGACTTAGAGGGCATTGTGCTAAGTGAAATAAACCAGACAGAAAGACAGAAAAAGATAGACAAATACTGTATGTCACTTCTATGCAGAAGCTAAAAAATATAACAAACTTAATGAATATAACAAAAAAGAAACAGACTCACAGATAAAGAGAACAAACTACTGGTTACCTGTGAGGAGAGGGGCAATATAGGCATGAGAGAGTAGTAGATACAAACCATTGAGTGTAAGGTAGACTCAAGGATATATTGAACAGCACAGAAAATTTATCCAATATTTTGTGACAACTGTAAATGGAGTATTATCTTTAAAAAATTATATTCAATGCACAAATAGTGAGAGCCATATAAGCAGTAAAGAGTGAAATTGTGAACCTAGTCTGCTTTTTCAGATTCCAGTCTCGTTTCACTCTCCAATTAGCTTTATATTTGAGTAAATAAATACCTAGGAGTTGAAGTGCTGGGGCATATCACATTTAAGATTGGAGGATGGACATTGTATTAAGTATCGAGTGTCTGATTTTTATTCTTTTGTTTTAAAGAATGTTGAGGTTTGTCTTGGAGAGCAGTTAAGTTGGAGATTTTCTTGATCCTTTTGGAGCTTATTTATATATTTTTAGGGCAGATTCAACCTTTAGGCTACATTAGAACTTCTGAGCTCTATACTAACGTCCTGGGTCTTTAAACAGGTCTCTTTGATCTGGTCAGAACTAGGATTTCCCCAAGCCCTCTATGAGCTCTACAACTTGAAACTCTGGAGGTTTTTCTTTGGCTGACCTTGTGGAGTTTCCCTACATACACCATAGCTTAGTATTTAGCAACATTTAAGGAGAACCTATATTGGTTTCCAGAGCTCTTTTTCTGTATCTCCTGCCTCTCTTGTACTGTTCCACAAATAGCTGTTTCTGCTTCCCTAAACTTTAATCTTCTTCTGCTCAACTTAACAAGACTGCTGTATTATGCTTGTGTTCTCCTAACTTCCATGGTAATATCAAAAGTGACTTCTACCAGAAAGCTTTGTTTGCCTCCCTTCACTCAGGAGTACAGTCCTGTGCTGCCTGTTATGCACTGTCTGAAAACTGTTTCTTTTATTTTGTCCAGTTGTTTTTTGTTTTTTTTTTTCCAATTGTATCTGGAGGGCTAATTTGGCACCAGTGTTCTGTTATAGTAATAAAGTGACTGACCATCTATGACCTTGTCAGTCAACTTTAGTCTTTTTTCACTGGGTATGTTTTAGCACATTTAAGATATCATTGTTTTATTTCATCCCAAAATGCTTTCATTACTGACATTCTGGTAAACAATTAGATTGACTCAGAATGATGCCATATGAGGTATGGAGTTTGAGGAAAGAAAACATCCTGAGCCTTACCAGAACTCTGGTTGGAGAATCAAAGCCTTTTGGTCCAGAATTCACCTCAGACTGCCAGAACTTGCTGGATCAAGTCTAACACATTCCAGACATTTTAAAACTTGATAATCTGAGTTGTAAGAGAGTAGATCTTAAAAGTTCTCATCACAAGGGAAAAAAAAGTGTAATTATGTGAGATGTTGGATGTTAATCTTACTGAGGTAATTATTTTAAAATATATATGTAAATCATTTTGTTGTGCACCTTAAACTCATACAGGGTTCTATGTCAGTTACACCTCAGTAAACTGGGGAAAAAGAAAAGATGTGAAAATCTGAAATTAGATTCATTTTCATTATCATCATCAAATACTTATTGTGTGCTATAGTATCATTTGTAAGACATTAGCTGTCCTGATGCTGGAAAGGTATAAGATGCTAATGAAGAAATAAGTATTTAACAGCAGTATAAAATGGCAAATGCCAAGTGAACATCCCTAAAAGTGGTAATATTAATAGCATTTCAGCCACAGATGCTGGAATTGTCAGGGAAAGTTTTGTAGATAGGGACATTTGAGCTATACTTAGAAGGAAAGATAGGCCTTGGGTAAGTTGCATTGCTAGGAAAACACTGTACTTTTGAAATTCCTGTCCCATGTCCCTGTGTTATTGTGCCCTCCATACCCCTCTTGGCCCCTCTGCCACAAGATTTATCAGATCATCTGCCATGTTGTTTTCTTTGAAGTGAAGTCAAGTCAGGTCGCTTAGTCGTGTCTGACTCTTTGTGACCCCAGGTACTGTAGCCTACCACGCTCCTCTGTCCATGGGATTTTCCAGGCAAGAGTACTGGAGTGGGTTGCCATTTCCTTCTCCAGAGGATCCTCCCAACCCAGGGATTGAACCTGGGTCTCCTGCATTGTAGGCGCAAACATCTGAGCCACCTCGTTGTTTTCTTTAGCTGGCATTTAAAGTATTTGAGATTTCTTGCACAAATAGACTTTGTTGAAATAAATACCTGTTGAGTTTAATTGCAATGGCACCCCACTCCAGTACTCTTGCCTGGAAAGTCCCATGGACGGAGGAGCCTGGTAGGCTGCAGTCCATGGGGTCGCGAAGAGTCGGCACGACTGAGCGACTTCACTTTCGCTTTTCACTTTCATGCATTGGAGAAGGCAGTGGCACCCCACTCCAGTAATTCTTGCTTGGAGAATCCCAGAGACAGAGGAGCCTAGTGGGCTGCCGTCTATGGGGTCGCACAGAGTCGGACATGACTGAAGCGACTTAGCAGCAGCAGCAGAGTTTAATTGTGTGTGTGTGCATGCGCATGTGCGCAGTCTTGTCTGACTCTTTGCAACCCCATGGGTCTGTAGCCCGCCAGGCTTCTGTGTCTGTGGAATTTCTCAAGCAAGAATACTGGAATGGGTTTCCATTTCTTTCTCTAGGGAATCTGCCAGACCCAGGGATCCCTTGTCTCTTGAATTGGCAAGTGAAATTTTTACCACTGCGCCACCTGGGAAGCCCTTACTTAATTGCATAGTGAAACTTTGCTTTTAATTCATGAAAAATACATCAGTAAAAACAAAACTCTAAAAATGGCTAATTTCATTTTTCATTCTTTTTTGTGATATTGAACTTAGTATTATTCCTTCTAATAAATACATAGCAGTTTAGAGATGTGGAGAATAGGATTTGAAACTAGAGACACCTGGGTTTCAATATGTGTCCTACTATTTGCAGGCATTGACTTGGAAAAGATGCTTGTTCAGTTATTTTCTTTGCTTTTGTGCATCTGGAAGATAAGAACAGTGAATTAGTAGGTCTTCAGTAAGTTGCAGTTGTCATTGTCTGGGTTGCCTTTTGAATTATTAAACATAATCTACTTCCACTGGACATTTGACAATGTGTTTTCTGAAAAGAAGGAAATTCAGGTTCACTAAATATATGAATTCTCTTATAATCCATTTATTTCTCTGTGGTCAGTAGTAATGCCCCTTCTTTCATTTCTAATTTTAGTAAGTTGAATCTTTTTTCCTTTAGGTTTTTCAGTTTTATTGATGTTTTCAGAGAACTACCTGTGCTTTATTTGATTTTCTCTATTATTTTCCAGTTCTCTGGGTTTTTTGTTGTTGTTGTTCATATCCATTCCAGTCTTCATTATAGCCTTCCTTCTGCTAGTTTCATTGTAAGTCACATCTACCTCTTTAAGTTTGCTCTTCTCTAGTTCATTTTAAGGTGTGAAGTTAGGATATAGATTTGAGATTTTTCTTCTTTTTTAAGTTTAAGCATCTTGGCTGTAAATTTTCCTCTGACGACTGCATTTACTGCCCTCTGTGACACTGTGTTTTCATTTTCATTAGTCTCAAAGGATTTTCTGATTTTCCTTTTGGTCTTTTCTTTAACCTGTTGGCGGTCTCTGAGACTTGTTTAATTTCTACATTTTCGTATATTTTCTAATTTCCCTTCTGTTTTTGCTATGTGGTTCCATTCCATAGTGATCAGATACTTTGCATGATTTCAGTCTTTTTAAATGTATTGAGGCATTTTGGTGACCTAATGTGTTCTATCCTAGAGAATGTTTCATGTACATTTGTGAAAGAATGTGTATTCTGCTATTACCTGGTAGTTTGGTATGTGTCTTAGGTCTGAGTGATTTATAATGTTCAAATTCTCGATTTCCTTACTAATCTTTTGTCTAATTGTACTGTACATTATTGAAAGTGGGGTATTGAAGTGTCCAATTGTTACTTTTGAACTATTTCTCCCTTCATTTGCTTCAGTATTTGCTTCATAAGTTTTCGGACTCTTGTTATTAAAAGTTTATCTGTTTATAATAGTTATGTCTTCTTGCTGGATTGACTCTTTCATCAATATGCAGTGTCCTTTATCTCTTGTAACAGTTTTTTGTTTAAAGTATTTTGTCAGATATTACTACAGCCACCTAGCTTTGTCTTAG
Organism: Oryx dammah; assembly: GCF_014754425.2. NCBI lineage: Eukaryota > Metazoa > Chordata > Mammalia > Artiodactyla > Bovidae > Oryx > Oryx dammah. The sequence goes on along the minus strand of NW_024080444.1, from coordinate 11,099,726 downwards.
TTACTATTTGCATGAAATATTTTTTCATCCTTTCATATTCAACTTATTTCTTTTGCTCTAAAATGAGTTTCTTATAGAAAACTTAGAGGTGGGATCATATATTTTTTTAATCTATTCAGTCAGTGTGTCTTTTAATTGGAGAGTTTAATCTGTTTACATATAAAGTAATTGATGGTAAGAAAGGAATTCTGCTATTTTGCTATTTGTTTTTCATGTGTCATATCCTTTTTGATCCTCAGTTCTTTTGTGTTTAATTTTGATTCCTTTTTCATTTCCTTTTCTCTGTATATTTTTAGTTTTTCTCAGTGGTTACCGTGGGAATTACTTGGCATCTTACATTTAAACAACCTAGATTGAATTAATAACTTGATTTCAATACTAAAGCAATGTTCCTGTACAACTTCATCCCTCTTATTTTTTCTTATTGTCACACATTACATCATTATGCATTGTGAGTCCATAATGTAGATATAGAATTATCTTTTCATTCATTGTTGTTGTTCATTTCTCAGTTGCGTCCAACTCTTTGCTACCATGGATGGCGGCATGCCAAGCTTCCCTGTCCTTTGCTGTCTCCCTGAGTATGTTCAATCTCAAGTCCGTTGAGTCTATGATACCATCTAACCATCTCATCCTCCGCTGCCCCCTTCTCCTTTTGCCCTCTATCTTTCCTATCATTTGGGTCTTTTCCAGTGAGGTGGCTCTTCACATGAGATGGGCAAAATATTGGAGCTTCAGTATCAGTTCTTCCAGTGAATAATCAGGATTGATTTCCTTTAGGATTGGGAAGGAAAACCCTAACCCTAAACCCTAACCCTGGTTTGGTCTCCTTGAAGTCCAGGGGACTCTGAAGAATCTTCTCTAGTGCCACAGTTTGAAAGCAGCAGTTCTTCCTTTGATGCTCAGCTCAGCTTTCTTTATGGTCCAGCTCTCACATCCGTACATGACTACTGAAAAACCATAGCTTTGACTATATGGACCCTTGTAGGCAAAGTGATATCTCTGCCTTTTAATATGCTGTCTAGCCTGGTCATGACTTTCCTCCCAAGGAGTAAGCATCTTTTAATTTCATGGCTGCAGTCAGTGATTCTGGAGCCCAAGAAAATAAAGTTTGTCACTATTTCCATTTTTCCCCCCATCTAGCTGCCATGAAGTGATGGGACCAGATGCCATGATCTTCATTTTTTGAATGTTGAGTTTTAAGCCAGTTTTTTCACTCTCCTCTTTGACTTTGATTAAGAGACTCTTTAGTTCCTCTTTGGTTTCTGCCATTAGGGTGGTGTCATCTGCATATCTGAAGTTACTGATATTTCTCCCAGTAATCTTGATTCCAGCTTGAGCTTCATCCAAGCAGGCATTTTGCATGATGTACTCTGCATAGAAATTAAATAAGCAGGGTGACAGTATGTAGCTTTGACATACTCCTTTCCCAATTTTGAACCTCTGGTTCTGACTGTTGCTTCTTGACCTGCATACAGGTTTCTCAGGAGACAGGAAAGGTGGTCTGGTATTTCCATCTCTTTGAGAATGTTCCATAGTTTGTTGTGATCCACACAGTCAAAGGCTTTAGTGTAGTCAGTGAAGCAGAAGTAGATGTTTTTCTGGAATCCCCTTGCTTTTTCTATGACCCATCGGATATTGGCAATTTGATCTCTGGTTCCTCTGCCTTTTCTGAATCCAGCTTGAACATCTGGAGGTTCTTGGTTCACATACTGTTGAAGCCTAGCTTGAAGGATTTTGCACATTACCTTGCTAGCATGTGAAATGAGCGCAGTTGTACAGTAGTTTGAACTTTCTTTGGCATTGCCCTTCTTTGGAATTGGGATGAAAACTGACCTTTTCCAGTCCTATGGCCACTGCTGAGTTTTCCAAATTTGTTGGCATATTGAGTGCAGCGCTTTAGCAGCAGCATCTTTTAGGGATTTGAGATAGCTCAGCTGGAATTCCATCACTCCCAGTAGCTTTGTTTGTAGTAATGCTTCCAAAGGTCCACTTGACTCCACACTCCAGAATGTCTGGCTGTAGGTGAGTGATCACACCATCATGGTTATCTGGATCATTAGGACCTTTTTTTGTATAGTTCTTCTGTGTATTCTTGCCGCCTGTTCTTAATATCTTCTATTTCTGTTAGGTCCATACCATTTCTATTTTTTATTGTGCCCATCTTCGCATGAAATGTTCTCTTGATATCTCTGATTTTCTTGAAGAGATCCTAGTCTTTCCTATTCTGTTGTTTTCCTCTGTTTCTAGGCATTGTTCATTTAAGAAGACTTTCTTATCTCTCTTTGTTATTCTTTGGAATTCTGCATTCAGATGGGTATGTCCTTTTTTTCTCATTTGCCTTTCATTTCTCCTCTTTTCTCAGCTATTTGTAAGCCCTCCTCAGACAACCATTTGCCTTGTTGCATTTCTTTTTCTTAGGGATGGTCTTGATCACTGCCTCCTTTACAGTGCTATGAACCTCCATCCATAGTTCTTCAGGCACTCTATCTGTCAGATCTAATCCCTTGAATCTATTTGCCACTTCTACTGTATAATCAATCATAAGGAATTTGGTTTAGGTTATACGTGAATGGCCTAGTGGTTTTCCCTACTTTCTTCAATTTAAGTCTGAATTTGGCGATAAGGTGTTCATGAATGAGCATGCAGGCTTAGTTGCTCTGCAGCATGTGGGATCTTAGTTCCCCAATCAGGAGTTGAGCTCACGTCCCCTGCACTGCACAATGGATTCTTTGCCACTGGACCACTAGGGAAGTCCTGAGGATCCCTTGTATATGACAAGTCACTTCCCTTGTTGCTTTCAGGATTCTTTCTTTCAGTAGTTTACAGATTATTTATCTTGGTGTGAATCTTTTTAAATTTATCCTTCTTGGGAGTTTGCTATGTTCATTGGATAGTAGATTTCATGTCTTCATTATATTTGGAACATTTTTAAACATTATTTCCTCAGTTATTCTTCCTGCTTCCTTTCTCTTGCCTTGCCTTTGGTACTCCCATTATATGTGTGATGGTATGCATGGTGATGTCCCATAGTCTCTTAAGCTACATTCATTTTTCTTAATTCTTCTTTCTTTCTGCTCCTCAGACTGCATACTGAATAAAATCACCTATGAATGATAATCACAAGCTATTGCTGGGTTTTACTGGACCACAGTCTAATAACTCTTATAGTTATTTGACATAGTATATAAATGAACCTTGAATAACATGGGTTTAAACTGTGCAGGTTCACTTATGAGTGGACTGTTTTCAATAAACATATAGTACAGCATGACACATGGTTAGTGGAATCTGTGAATGCAGAACCACAGATAAAGGGGACTAACTGTGGGACTTAAGTATCAGTAGATTTTGATATGCATGGTGGGTCCTGAAATTAGTCCTCCCCAGACACCAAGGGACAGCTGTACTATATGTCATAAGCTAAGCTTATGACAGCTAAGTCCCTGAGATAGAGGATTAAAGCAGAGCATAATGTGCTAAGTGTTGGCTCTTAAATCCTCTGCCCAGAAGTAACACAAATTACTTCCCCTTGTGTTTTATAGGCCAAAACAAGTCACATGGCCCTACCTCATTTTAAGTGGTCAGGAAACCACAATTTTATGTGCCCAAGAATTAAAAATACATTATTTTTCAGTAGCTTAAATGACAATCAGGTATGCATACAGTGTGATTGTGTCTGTCTCTAAGAAGCCTCTGTTACTGAGTAAGAGTTATAATTCTCAGTATGCTTTTATTATCTCCTTTCAAAAAAGATTATGATAAAGTTGTCTGAAAAGACATTCTATTGCCACTGCCAGTAGATGCCTTTGTGTACTCTTGCTAATAGTCTCCTAAGTAATCTCCAGACTGTTCCTCCCCACCCTATCCCTAACCCCTTCTTTGGCATTCATTGTAATATTTCTTTGTGTACACAAAGGTTATTATTAACCTCTTTAATTCTACTAGTTTTCAGTTTCTTAGTACCTGGAATTGAAGCCACTGGCTCACATGTCAACTCCTTCACTTACTAGTTGTGTGACCATAAACAGAATTCTTAATAAACTGAAGCTTCAGTTTCTTTTCTGGAAAAATAGAGATAATAATGCCTGATTCAAAGGATGGTGGTCAGTCAATTGAGAAAATGTCTGCAGAACTTATTGTGTACTCATATTTAGTGAATGCTAAATTTACTGCTTTTTTTTTCCTTCTGGCATTCAGTGCTCTTCATAGTTAGACTTTAACTTACCCTTCCCGCCTCATCTTCCATGGATGAGTGAAAGTTGCTCAGTCATGTCTGACTCTTTATGACCCCATGGACTGTAGCCTGCCAGACTCCTCTGTCCATGGAATTCTCCAGGCAAGAATACTGGAGTGGGTAGTCATTCCCTTCTCCAGGGCATCATCCCAACCCAGGGATCGAACCCAGGTCTCCCACATTGCAGGCAGATTCTTTACCATCTGAGCCACCAGGGAAGCCTGCCCTTTCAAAAATCTGATGCAGTTCTCAAATTATTGTTGAATTATAAGTAATAGTATTTTTGATCAGAAAGTTAATTTTTTTGTTATTGTGATTTTAACAGTTGCCTGCCTTTTAGTACTTCCGGAGGAAGCAATGCAAACTACACTGTGAAATATATTTCTTAATTTTGCAGTGAAAGTTACTGAGAAGTCAGAATCTACTTAAATTTGCTATAAAATGCTTAATACTTTAGCTTTACTAAATGAAAGTATTTATATAAAGGAAAATAGTTTCCAGTTTAAAGTTGGGTAATGAGGTTTCCACTTTTCTCTTTTTGGTTGCGCTGGATCTTCGTTGCTGTGTGCTGGCGTTCTCTAGTTGTGGCAAGCAGTGGCTCCTCCTTGTTGTGGTGCACAGGCTCTAGGCGCCCAGGCTTCAGTAGTGTAGCACATGAACTCAGTAGTTGTGGTGCTCCTGCTCAGTTGCTCCTCAGTATGTAGAATCCTCCCAGACCAGGGATCGAACCTGTGTACCCTGCATTGGCAGGCGGATTCCCATCCATTGTACCACCAGGGAAGACCTCTGCTTTTTTCTTGAAAATCAGCAATTAGAACGAAAAGTTGAAATTCTGTTTTCCACCTTTAATGACAGCTGGAAATATCTAACCAATAACCAAAAATTTGGATGAGTAAGAATGAATGACTCAAGAATGTCAAACCTGAGAGCCTATGATTGCATATGTGATATTGATGAACAACAGCTTGTTTGATCAGAACTCTAGCATGGCTCAGGTCCTAATATCACAGAATATAGGGGGCCATAAATGGGGATTGTTTGAAAAATCTGAACAAGGAATGGAATTTCTATGTTCTTACCTCACAGGAGACAGGAAATACACTGTCTGTTAAACCAGAGGAATTCCAGACACAGAATAGGGTAAGGATAAGATGTTAAACTAAAAATGGTGATTAAGTGAAAGTTGTTGTGCTGAATGATAAGATGTCAAGCTTTCTTCCCTTGCTCTGCTCCAGACATCTGGCTTCCATACTTAAATATCCCAGACAGGATTGAGGGATTCTTCCTGGAGAAATTAAATCACTCCAGATGAATGACCCAACAGGCTATCATATTGGAAGACTTAACTGGCCAGTGTACTGAGGCCCACCAGTTGACAACCCAGCTTAAACACACAGAGCATATAATTTGTTTTTTTCTTACTAACCTGTTAAACATGAAGAAATATTGTTAGCCAAGGATTGTTAGCCATCTTAAGAAAGTTTCCAATGTAAAACACACACACACAACAGAAAAAAGGAAACTCACAGGAAATAGATGAGACTTCCTGGTGGTCCAGAGGTTGAGAATCTGCTTTCCGGTGCAGGGAATGCAGATTCGATCCCTGGCTGGAGAAGATCCCACATACCATGAGGCAACGAGGCCCGTGTGCTGTGACTAGAGAGCCAGCTCACTGCAGCTGCTGAGCGTGCACCCTCTAGAGCCTTTGTGCCACAGCTAGAGAAAGCCTGCGCATTGCAGTGAAGACCCAGTGCAGCCAAATAAATAAATAAACCTTTTTTAAAAATGCAAATGATGGAAAGGAAATAGTGCAGGGAAAAAAAAACACTTTGGGGAGATAATAATAAACAAACAGGTATTGCCTAATTTTAAAAAATTGATTCTATAAGAAAAAAGGGGAAATCGGTGAGAAAGTTCCTGGAATTGAAAAGTATGATAGCAGAAATTTAAAATTCAGTAAAAGCATTGGAAGAAACATTTGTGGGACCCTCCTAGGATGTAGAACAGTAGCAGGAGAAATGCCTTTTCAGACAACTTTATCATAGTCTTTTTTGGAAGGACAAGCATTCATTCACGTGTCATAATAAAATAAAGACATTTCAGACTTGAGAGTTCTAAGTTTACTTCTCATGCACCTTTCCAGGAAGCACCAAGAATATGTGAACCGAGGAAGATACGGGATCTATAAAATAAAGGATTCAACATAGGAAAGAAGCAAAGAAATCATAAGGATGATGACAAAGTAAATATCATATTTGATAGCTATGCACTAGACTTAGGCAGTAGGCCATTGGGCATAAAGAAGGGTGACTCCAGAGGCGGGGGCGAGGGGAATGGAAATGATAAGTTCTGTAACAGGTTTGACCAAATAGAAGATTATATTGAGAGTTGTTTTGTCAGAGCTGTTAAGGAGTTTGAGACAATTAGGTATAAGTTTAAAGGAAATCAAGCAAATGGAGGCATGTGGTAAAGTTAACTTCAAGAAAATTAGCAAGTTATATAAGGAAAGAAATGTAATTACTGAACACTACTTGACCCAGAAGTGAAACATATTTATATAGTCATCATAATGAAAACATTTGGTATAATTATGTTGGGAGGATGGGGGGGAAATGGTAAATGAGAATAGAAAGTTAATAATGTCTAAAATTAATGATGCTAAAGCAGTATAAACACATGGTTTAAAAATATGCAAGTAAATAAAAAAAGATAACAGCTCAAAGAATTCAAGCTGGCTGCTTCGTCACTGAAAAAAGACTACTTCTGTAGTTTTCTTGGTTGTAAGCCTTCTAGCATTGTTTGACTTTTTATCGATATATGTATGTATTACTTTGAAAAATAACTTTAAAACTATATGTAAGTGGAGAATGTCTCAGGAAATTCATCACAGTGTTTTGTGTAATTAGTCAGATGTGAGTCCTATAAATTACTGATAATAACTCATAGTGGCCTTCTAAGGACTATCAGTCAAACATACTAATTGAACATGAACATGTTTGGTTTAACATTAGCTAGTTTAGCCATTCAGACATGTAGAAAGAATCAGCTATTCCAGCACATGGCAGTAGGTGGATGATGATAAAGCCCCACCAGGCTTCGATATGAGAAATAACCTAAAAATAAAAAAGTATCTGAATTTTAAAAAAAAGAATAAAAGTATCTGAATAATTTCCTTAGCATCCAAATAATTTTCTCAAAGCTAGGACTCTTAAAAGCTGTTTAACTTGTTAGACTCTTTGCACATAATTTTAGTAATATTGACAAATCGATTTATAGGATTATAGCTAACAAGATGGAAAGATGATGGAGGCAGACTAATTGTTGCCTTGAGTTAATCATAGCTGATAGTAAGAGAATAGACAGATAGCTATTAAATCCTAGCACAAGCATTGAGAAAGAATGGTCCAAGTGCCATATGGTTATAAAGATTCTAAAACATCTTCATAGTCCTTTTGAGGGGTTGTGTGTGACAGCTCAATTATGTTGGCATTGACCTAGCTGCTCTAGTGCAGCCATTTAGTGCCAAGGAGTTTTCAGATTTAGCCATTTTGCCATTTATTACCACTTACTTAAAACATCTCCTTATTGTATCCCTGAATCTGACCTTCTGTCTGATACACACCTAAAGAATAGAAAGCAAGAGTGAGGTGTGGACTAAGGTAAGATGAGGTGACGATTTGGATCACTTTGGATATGCACTATACGATAGAATGGTATATAAGTTCCATAGCTGTCCAACTCAGAAAAAGGCAGTCAGTCATTTAAAATAAGATATCTCTTGGTTCCTTTGAGAATTCACTTTAATCCTGACTGTCATGTGTGTGTGTGTTTGTGTTTTAGATTCTTTGCTTTTCTCCCTCTACTACCAACCCCCTCACCCCCCAACCCCTACCAAAACAGGTTACATTGGTCAAACACATTAATTTCTAATTGATACTGTCTGCTAAAATGGAATTTAAATATGTTTTTTACTTGAGAACCTAAAGGATGAACACTTGATTTGTACATACAATTGAATTAAATATGTTTCTCTTTAATCCTGTCTATTCTTTTTTTTAGAGGAAGCCCACAAATGAAAGGGACACCCCATTTTAAGGAAGAACAGTGTGCTCCAGCATTAAATTTAGAGATGAGGAAAATACTGGATTTGCAAGCACCCATCATGAGGTACAGTACTTTGGTTAAACTTAGCATTTTGTGATGTCAGTATACAGTGTGTGGTTTGTTAATCACATGAGCAATAAGAAAGTTGATTTTACTTCTTGTCATTGAGGATCAATTCTTTTTAGTCCTAGAAATACTTGATTAGTCTTAAATGTAAAACCTTACAAGATGGTACATTATTATATTTAAATTACAGTAATAAAGCCCACAATTTGGGTATATCAATTATAATTTTATTTAGAAATTTTTATCTTTTTTTAATAAGATCTAGAATTGTTTAAATGATATAAGTTCAGTTCAGTCACTGAGTCATGTCTGACTCTTTGTGATCCCGTGGACTGCAGCACACCAGGCTTCCCTGTCCCATCAACTCCTGGAGCTTGCTCAAACTCATATCCATTGAGTCAATGATGCCATCCAACCATCTCATCCTCTGTCGTCCCCTTCTCCTCCTGCCTTCAATCTTTCCCAGCATCAGGGTCTTTTCCAAGGACCATGATTAGAAAAGGGTTGAACCAGGGTCTTTTCTGGTTCTTCACATCAGATAGCCAAGGTATTGGAGCTTCAGCTTCAGCATCAGTCCTTCCAATGAGTATTCAGGACTGATTTCATTTAGGATTGACTGGTTTGATCTCCTTGCAATCCAAGGGACTCTCAAGAGTCTTCTCAAACACCACAGTTCAAAAGCATCACTTCTTCAGCACTCAGCTTTCCTTATAGTACAACTCTCACATCCATACATGACTACTGGAAAAACCATAGCCTTGATTAGACGGACCTTTGTTGGCAAAGTAATCTCTTCTTGTTAATATGGTGACTAAGTTTGTCATAGCTTTTCTTCAGGGAGCAAGCATCTTTTAATTTCATGACTATAGTTAGCATCTGCAATGAATTTGGAGCCCCCCCCAAATTAAGTCTGTCACTGTTTCCATTGTTTCCCCATCTATTTGCCATGAAGTGTTGGGATCGGATGCCATGATCTTAGTTTTCTGAATGTTGAGTTTTAAGCCAACTTTTTCACTCTCCTCTTTCAGTTTCATCAACAGGCTCTTTAGTTCTTCTTTGCTTTCTGCCATAAGGGTGGTATCATCTGTGTATCTGAGGTTATTGATACTTCTCCAGCAATCTTGATTCCAGCTTGTGCTTCATCCAGCCTGGCATTTCACATGATGTACTCTGCATGTAAGTTAAATAAGCAGGGTGACAATATACAGCCTTGTTGTACTCCTTTCCCGATTTAGAACCAGTCTGTTGTTCCATGTCCAGTTCTAACTGTTGCTTCTTGACCTGCATACAGATTTCTCAGGGGGCAAGTAAGGTGGTCTGGTATTCCCATCTCTTTAAGAATTTTCCACAATTTGCTGTGATCCACACAGACAAAGGCTTTGGCATAGTCAATAAAGCAGAAATAGATGTTTTTCTGGAACTCTCTTGCTTTCTTAATGATCCAGCGGATGTTGGCAATTTGATCTCTGGTTCCTCTGCCTTTTCTGAATCCAGCTTGAACATCTGGAAGTTCACCATTCACCTACTGTTGAAGCCTGGCTTAGAGAATTTTAAGCGTTACTTTGCTAGTGTGTGAGATGAGTGCACTTGTGCAGTAGTTTGAGCATTCTTTGGCATTTACTTTCTTTGGGATTGGAATGAAAACTGACCTTTTCCAGTCCTGTGGCCACTGCTGAGTTTTCCAGATTTGCTGGCATATTGAGTGCAGCACATTCACAGCATCATCTTTTAGTACTTGAAATAGCTCAACTGGAATTCCATCACCTCCACTAGCTTTGTTTGTAGTGATGCTTTCTATGGCCCACTTGACTTTGCATTCCAGGATGTCTGGCTCTAGGTGAGTGACCACACCATCGTGAATATCTGGCTCATAAAGATCTTCTTTGTATAGTTCTTCTGTGTAGTCTAGCCACCGCTTCTTAATATTTTCTGCTACTGTTAGTTCCATACCATTTCTGTCCTTTATTGAACTCATCATTGCATGAAATGTTCCCTTGATATCTCTAATTTTCTTGAAGAGATCTCTAGTCTTTCCCATTCTATTGTTTTCCTCTGTTTCTTTGCATTGATCACTAAGGAAGGCTTTCTTATCTCTCCTTCCAAAGAATACTTTGGAATTCTGCATTCAAATGGGTGGAATTTGAATTCAGATCTTTTCTTTTGTCCTTTGCCTTTCACTTCTGTTCTTTTTTCGGCTATTTGTACGGCCTCTTCAGACAACCATTTTGCCTTTTTGCATTTCTTTCTCTTGGGGGTGGTTTTGATCACTGCCTCCTGTACACTGTCACAGACCTTTGTCCATAGTTCTTCAGGCACTCTGTCTCTCAGATCTAATCCCTTGAATCTGTTTGTCACTTCCACTGATAATTGTAAGGGATTTGATTTAGGTCATACCTGAATGGCCTAGTGGTGTTGCCTACTTTCTTCAATTTAAGTCTGAATTGGAAATAAGGAGTTCATAATCTGAGCCACAGTCAGCTCCCAGTCTTGTTTTTGCTGACTGTATAGAGTTTCTCCATCTTTGACTGCAAAGAATATAGTCAGTCTGATTTCAGTTTTGAGCATCTTGTGTTGTTGAAGAGAGTGTTTGCTGTGACCAGTGCGTTCTCTTGGCAAAACTCTGTTAGCCTTTACCCTGCTGCATTCTGTACTCCAAGGCCAAATTTGACTGTTACTCCAGGTGGCTCTTGATTTCCTACTTTTGCACTCCAGTCCTCTATAATGAGAAGAACATTTTTTAGGGTGTTAGTTCTAGAGGTCTTGTAGATCTTGATAGAACCATTCAACTTCACCTTCTTCAGCATTACTGGTTGGGGTATAGACTTGGATTACTGTAATATTAAGTGGTTTGCCTTGGAAACAAACAGAGATCATTCTGTCGTTTTTGAGATTGCACCCAAGAACTGCATTTCTGACTTTTATTGACTATGAGGGCTACTCCATTTTCTTCATTGCAAATGGTATAACATAGTATATATTACTTAAAAAGATACTTCTGCTTTTGTACAAACATTGAGGGCACTCTTCCTTGAAAAAACTCCCAAATATGTTGTTGGATTAAAAGAAGAAAACTATGCTGTATGTAATAATGCTAGCATTACTGTCCCTGTTTTTAAAGAGCGCTGGTGGTGGTAGAATAGGTGTTGTTCTCGAAGAATACGTAAGAAACTGGGCGTGAGAACTGAGTGGCCGGGGGCAGGTTTCACAAGAAGTGTTTATCTATATGGATGCAATATGTGAATATATTAAGCTATTGTATATGGGGGCAGTGCCTGTGTTTTTTAAATCCTTCGGATTCACAGTTGTAATGAACGGCTTCTTTTATTGTTTCTCTTATTAGAATACAGTACAATTAGTGGAACATATTTAAATAGTATTGTGTGCAAGTGGATGACTATTTATTGTCTTGCCTTGTTTAATCTATCCTTTTTCACTCTAATTCTCCTCAGAGAAAAAGAATGCCTTTTTGGTGTTTTTATTCACTTTCAAACGTGATAAGGGCTACAAAAGATCGCATTAAGGTTACTCTTCATCTCGGATTTTATTTCAGCATAGAGATTCTGTTTAAGAATGTAACTTGTGTGAGGAATTTTGAATGTCGAGGAACCAAGCTACGTGGGACTGTACAAGCATGGCTTTCTGCCTCCACCTGGTGGGAGGAAATAATATACAGTTCATGGAAATAGGATAGAAAAAAAAACCTTAAAAAAAAAGAATTCCTGCTATCTTGTACAAGTGTAACTTGTGCTCGTTTTTAACCTATTTATTTAGGTGATTGGAAATCTCTAAGGTTTCTCTCAAAACTTCAGTAAAATGATTGCATTTCAGAAGAGTGTTATTATTAGCACCTGTAACATGGACCTCCTGGAAATTTAATTGGAGAATTCCTATATAATTTTCAATTGAGTGAGGAGGTATGAAAATTGGGCTTTTAGCCTTCTGTTTTCTCTCTGAAAACTGCTGAAAATAAGTCAAATAAAGATAGGGACAGACTGCTGCTTTTAGGCATAAGATGGCAAGAGTACTGCTATCTTTAATTTTTTTATTGAAGAAGGAATAGGATTAAATGTTAAACATCTTTTTCTTGTTATTGATTAAGGATAGAGTATGTTTAGAAAGTAAAAAGTACTACATTGCAATGCTTAAAATGGATAACCAGCAAGGACCTACTGTATAGCACATGGAATTCTGCTCAGTATTATGTGGCAGCCTGGATGGGAGGAGGGCTGGTGGGAGAATGGGTACATGTGTATGTATGGCTGAGACTCTTCTCCGTTCATCTAAAACTGTCACAACATTGTTAGCTGGCTATATCCCAGTACAAAAAAATTTTTTTTAATTTAAAAAAAGAAAAAAAGTACTAATATAATTTATAATTAAAACTCTTACTGCATTTATAACTAATAATAAATGCTAATAAATTTTACAGTTTATTCTCTATCTTCCTTTTTCCCAGGCACATAGAAAGCCCCATGTAGTATATATAGTTCAGTTCAGTCGCTCAGTCATGTCCGACTCTCTGTGACCCCATGAATTGCAGCACGCCAGGCCTCCCTGTCCCTCACCAACTCCCGGAGTTCACTCAGACTCAAGTCCATCGAGTCAGTGATGCCATCCAGCCATCTCATCCTCTGTCGTCCCCTTCTCTCCTGCCCCCAATCCCTCCCAGCATCAGAGTCTTTTCCAATGAGTCAACTCTTCACACGAGGTGGCCAAAGTACTGGAGTTTCAGCTTTAGCATCATTCCTTCCAAAGAAATCCCAGGACTGATCTCCTTCAGAATGGACTGGTGGGATCTCCTTGCAGTGCAAGGGACTCTCAAGAGTCTTCTCCAACACCACAGTTCAAAAGCATCAATTCTTCGGCACTCAGCTTTCTTCACAGTCCAACTTTCACATCCATACATGACCACAGGAAAAACCATAGCCTTGACTAGACGGACCTTTGTTGGCAAAGTAATGTCTCTGCTTCTGAATATGCTGTCTAGGTTGGTCATAATTTTTCTTCCAAGGAGTAAACGTCCTTTATTTCATGGCTGCAATCACCATCTGCAGTGATTTTGGAGCCCCCCAAAATAAAGTCTGACACTGTTTCCACTGTTTCCCCATCTATTTGCCATGAAGTGATGGGACCAGATGCCGTGATCTTCGTTTTCTGAATGTTGAGTTTAAGCCAACTTTTTGACTCTCCTCTTTCACTTTCATCAAGAGGCTTTTTAGTTCCTCTTCACTTTCTGTCATAAGGGTGGTGTCATATCTGAGGTTATTGATATTTCTCCCAGCAATCTTGATTCCAGCTTGTACTTCTTCCAGGCCAGTGTTTCTCATGATGTACTCTGCATAGAAGTTAAATAAGCAGGGTGACAATATACAGCCTTGACGTACTCCTTTTCCTATTTGGAACCAGTCTGTTGTTTCATGTCCAGTTCTAACTGTTACTTCCTGACCTGCATATAGGTTTCTCAAGAGGCAGGTTAGGTGGTCTGGTATTGCCAGTATTTAATATTAATTAGGTAAGAAACATATTTACATATTTGAGAATTGTTAATTATTAATTATATATTTCCATTAAGAATATTTGACTAATCAGATTCCAAAATCCTATTATTCTCCTTCCAAAATCCTATTATTCTGCTTCTAAGATCCTTAATTGAATAACAACAGCAATAACAGACACCCCTGGGATATCACATAGCTGTTAGTAAAGCCCATAGAAGTTAATGATTGGAGAGCCTCTCTCTAAAGGCATAACTTAGAGTATATTTATATGTATTCTGTGTTTACTTACACCCGGGGTGATTTTCAGTAAAAATCAGTGCGACATATCAAAGACATAAATGAAAGAAAAGTGAAAGTAAAAAGTCACTCAGTCATGTCCAACTCTTTGCTACCCCGTGGACTATATAGTCCTTGAAATTCTCCAGGGCCAAATACTAGAGTGGGTAGACAGTCCCTTCTCCAGGGAATCTTCCCAAGGATATTGATTATTTGTACAGAATCTTGACATCCCCCAGATGCCCAGAATCAATCCTTTAGTTCTTTGTGAGAACAGGAATCAGTGGTGAGGGAAAACACTTGGGTGACTTGGAATAAGACCTGTTTACTAAACTATGGAAATATTCAGTACTTTAACATCTGATATCAGGCTTTAATTTAAAGTTTGTTTACTTTCAATTAAACAAGAAGGGTCTATCTTTTTATATAGATTGTTTATCATGTTTGTCTCAATTATTTTAAAGTCATTGTTAATTCCAACATCAGGAGTTTTTATGAGTCAGTTTACATTGATGGATTTTTCTCTTAACTCTGGATCACATTTTCCTGTTTATTCAGATGCCTGGTCATTTTTTGTCACAGCATGGTAAATGATGGTAGAGATTCTGAATTCTGTTAACTTTGCCAAAGGAGTGTTGAATTTTGTCTGTCAGGCAGTTAAATTATTGAAGGTTAACCTTGATCTTGTTCCTAACCATCATATGCAGTGATTTTTCTAGGGACATATGAGAAAGGAAGAGAAAGAATGCAATTTGAAATAAACCTAGGCTGACTCCTACTGAATGAAGATCACTGGTGAACCAGTGACTGAAAGTGAAAGTTGCTCAGTTGTGTCTGACTCTTTGCGACCCCATGGACTGTACAGTCCATGGAATTCTCCAGGCCAGAATACTGGAGTGGGTAGCCTTCTCCAGGGAATCTTTCCAACCCAGGGGTCGAACCCAGGTCTCACACTGCAGGTGGATTTTTTACCAACCGAGCCACCAGGGAAGCCCAAGAATACTGGAGTGGGTAGCCTATCCTGTCTCCAGCGTATCTTCCCGACCTGCATTGCAGGCAGATTCTTTACCACTGAGCTACCAGGGAAGCCCAGTGACTACTCCACTAAATTACTTCTTTTGACATGCAGTTGTTGTTGTTCAGTCGCTAAGTCATGTCTGACTCTTTGTGACCCTGTGAGCTGTAGCCCACCAGGCTTCCTTGTTCATCACTATTTCCCAAAGTTTGCTCAAATTCATGTCCATAGAGTCAGTGACACTAACTATCTCATTCTTTGCCACCTCCTTCTCCTTTTACCATCAGTCTTTCCCAGCATCAGGATCTTTTCCAGTGAGTCGGCTCTTCACTTCAGGTGCTTGAAGTATTGGAGCTTCAGCATCAGCCTTTCCAATGAATATTCAGGGTTCATTTCCTTTAAGATTGACTGGTTTGATCTCCTTGCAGTAGCAGCTCTAAAACATAAAGTTTTTATATTCTAGCCACCACATGCTACACATAAATTGTACCATTAAAATATAAATTTGAAATAAAAGAATATATAATATTTTAAAAGATGAACTTTCTTTAAACTGGAAATTGTAATTGATTACAAATGCTCTGAAGTTCAAGAGATGGAGCTCAGTAAGGGGATAATCTTTTAAAATATTTTTATAGTTGGGAAGAAAATACAGTAAATTGTGAATTATCTGAAATACATAGTAGAATAAGTCATTGGACTCCAAAGAATTGAAGGTTAAAGAAAACATTGAAAAACATTCTTTTCACTGTTATGAATCAAAATATTTCTGAAATAAACTTTTAACCTCTTAAGTATGAAAGCTAATTTAACAGTATATAATAGTGTATATTAGACATACATTTTTCATTCTTTCTTATACTCAATTTTTTTAATAGCATTTGATACTCTTGAGAGCTTCCCTGGTAGCTCAGACGGTAAAGAGTCTGCTTGCAATGCAGGAGACCTTGGTCCAATCCCTGGGTCAGGAGTATTCCCTGGAGAAGGAAATGGCAACCCACTCCAGTATTCTTGCCTGGGAAGTCCTGGGTGCCTGGCAGGCTATAGTTCATGGGGTCGCAAAGAGTCAAACACGATTGAGCGACTAACACTTTGACTTTCACTATTCCCTTGGCTTTCCTGATGCCAAGTTTCCATTGGTTCTCTTTCTTTCTTTCTGCCAGTATCTTTGTAGCTTCACTTGGATTATTCCTCACTCTTGACCTTCTTCCCATAAACATTTGGTACCAGATGTAAATAACACTGCCCCCCAGGCTTGGCATTATAGGAGTAAGCATATTAGGCATTTATTGCCCTGGAAACTGTAATTATTAAAGCTCTTTGCAAGTATCAATAAATGCTGAGATCATACTACATAATTTATTTTCAGTACTTAGTTACCTGAGAGGTCTTCTGGAGGGAGAAACTATATATTTCTTCACCTTTCAATCTTCGACAAGCATAGCGCCTGCCACAGAGCCCAGACCTAACATGAGATTCTGTGATACCTTAGAAATATTGTGGTCTGGAACTGTGTTTTCCATGACAGTAGCCACTAGTCAAATGAAGTGACTTAAATGTTAATTGTAGATAAAATAAACTTAAAATTTAGTGTTTTTGTTACACTCGTTCAGTATGTCAAATGTGCAGTCACCACACATGGCTAATGGCCACTGTGTTCAGTAGTATGGATAACAGAATATCTCCATCACTGGTGAAAGTTCTCTTGGACAGGGGTAGAGAATGGGTACCACTACGGTCCCTAGCTCTAGACTGTTATTCTATCATTAGTTCATTTTTATGGTTTCTCTGCCTCTGCTTTCTTAGCTTCACTTATCCTTCCATCTTCTAATCTGTCATTTCAGTGTGTCTGGTTTTTAAACTCAGTCTGTCAGGTTTGTAATAATAGCAACTATGGTCTTCCCCCCCCCCAAAATTTCTGATCTAGATTGAATTATACATAGATAAACTACTGTATAGTGAAATTGTTGATAAATGGCAGTTTTATAAGTGGTTTCATGATCTTTGCTTCAATATTATCCAGAGCAGTTATATTCATTGCTTTCCCAGTATGTTTTTCTTAAAAGATAACTGATAAATTGCTTATTGCTTCCCTACAGTTTGCAGTCTGTGCTGGAAGATCTCCTGGTTGCTACTTCTGATGGACTTCTTCATCTTATTCACTGGGAAGGAATGACAAATGGGAGGAAAGCTATTAATCTTTGTACAGTACCCTTTTCAGTAGACCTGCAGACATCTAGAGGTAGTAATACTTTTTACATGAGATAGAACAAGGAGTTTAATATTTTATATAATACAGTCAGATATTTTCTATGGATGAACATTGATTTTTCTACTTTGAAATTAATTATGCAAGGGAAGAAAAGGAGAGTGAGTTGAGTGTGTGTGTGTGTGTGTGTGTGTAGGAAGGAGTAGTTTAACTGTTCAGTGTTGTTAGGTCTTTAAATTTTGACCTTTTAACTGTTCTTACATGGTTTGCAAGCAAAAGTGTAAGAGAATTAATTTATTTATATTCATGTTTCAAATACTTAACTTTTTCATCAGCAGGTTCATTCCTGGGTTTTGCAGATGTGCACATTAGAGACATGGAATACTGTGCCACACTTGATGGATTTGCTGTTGTGTTTAACGATGGTAAAGTGGGATTCATTACACCAGTGTCAAGTAGATTTACTGCAGAGGTAGGATTTACTTTCAATGTTTGTTTTTCAATTTTGCATTTATTAATTTTAATCTTCATTAAATCCCCCTCCAGTTTTCCTTATTTAAGATTTTAGGAGTGGTTGTTAATTTTTTTTAATCAAAGCTATACATACAACTAGCATAAACAGACAAAGAAGTCTTAACTATACATAAACAAGGAAGTCTTTTGACATGTTAATGAAAAATGATCGTTCCTTTCCTCTCTTCATGCCCAGTGTTCATTCTCAGAGGCAACTACTTTTTACTCCTTTATTGATTATTTTGCTGTTTATCTCCACTACTCTGAGTATTCCTTTAGTTTTTGGTTTTCAGGCTGTGTTTATTGACTTGCCGTTGTGGAAAATGACCATTTACTTCCCTCTTTCCTGGTCCCACAACGTCTGTAAGTTCTCATCATTCCAATATAGATAATGTGATTTTGATTATATTAGTATTTGTTTCGTCGTCTTGAAATTTCTCTTGTATTCTTCTGGATGGATTGCACGCAGGCTGCATGTTGGGGCTGTCCCTCATCATCATCTTATGGATTCCCTATATTCCTTTACTCTTAGATCCTTTCAGAGTTAATGGTAAATATTTGATTAGTTAATTATGAATTTGGTTGTGACAAAGACCCAGAATAAAAATTTAGACTCACTAAAGGCTGTGTGGGATTTGGTGGGTTTGGTTGACTGTGCTCTTCATAACGTGAGCTAACTGAGTTATTTTTTTCCTCCTCACGCCTTATCCAGTCTTCTCCAAAGATGATGTACCTGGCTGGCCCGGTATTTTGGGATTTTGAGTTATGAAAGAGTTAGACTAGAGATTCCAAATTCAGGAAGTAAACTCCCACGTATCCCTATTTTCAGTGTTGTTTAGAGACCGCTGAGATTTTTGTCTTGTTTTTCTCTAAAGAAGAAATTCAGTTTTCTCTTGGAGTGGAGGTAGAATATTCCTTAGCTGCTCAGAGTGGGAGGTAACCTAAGCAGATCCAGCTATTGAATAAACAGTCTTTGAACCAGTCCTGCTGCTTTTAGTTCAGCTTTTGAGAGACATTTTAATTCCCCAAGCCCTTTGTGTAACCTGTAATGCAAATTTGACTGTTTTTCAAAGTGTTCCTTACTGCTAGTTAAGGACTCTACTCATACCCTTGCTTCCCAGCTTACAAAATTTTCTGATACTACCTCCTCTCCCATTCTTTCCTTGCCAACTGACACATTTGGGGTTTTAAGAGTCAGAGAAACTAAATATTCATGTTCAGCCTCTCTAACTGGAAAGAATTTTAAGTTTTTAAGGGCGTATTTTTCTATATGGTATCAGCTTTCTCATCTAATTTACTTCATTCAGCATGTTGCAAAAGGCAAGATTTCATTCTTCCTTATGGCTAAATACAGTTGACCCTTGAACACTGTAGATTTGAACTGCACAGGTCCACTGACACCTGGATTTTTTTCAATAAATACACACTGTAATACTCTGTAATCTGCAATTAATTGAATCCAGATGCAGACCCATGGATATGGAGGGCCAGCTGTAAAGTTGTGTGTGTATTTTCTACTGTGGGGGATAGGTACCCCTAACCCTCATGTTGTATGAGTCAACTGTATTCCGTTTTGTGTGCATGTATGTACATATACCAGATTTTCTCTATCCATTCATCCATCAGTGAACACTTAAGTGTCTCCATATTTTGGCTTCTATAAACAGTGCTGCATTGAACATGGAGTTATGTAGCTGTACACATTTATATTGCCATTGAACATGGAGATGTGTGGCTGTACACATTTACATTGCTGTTGAACATGGAGATGTGTGGCTGTACACATTTACATTGCCATCAGGAGTGCATAAGGGTTCCTTTTTCTCCCACTGTCCCAACACTTAAGTATTTCTTGTCTTTTTGATAATAGCCATTCTGACAGGTGTGAGGTAACATCTCATTGTGGTTTTGATGTGCGTTTCTCTGATATTAGTGGTGTTGAGCATCTTTTCAGGTACTTTTTGGGCATCCTTATGTGTTCTTTAGAGAAATGTCTGTTCAGATCATCTGCCCATTTTTTTAATCAATTTTTTTGCTATTAAATACATGAGTTCTTTATATATGTTGAATATAACCTTTTGTCAAATATGTGATCTGCAAATATTTTCTCCCATTCAGTAGACTCCCTTTTCATTTTGTTGACATATGTTTTGGATTTAAATTTATTTCCTAAAAATAAACATGTTAGAACTGGAAGGTAATTCATTTCTGAATATCAGCTTTAATTAGTATTTGGTTAAAGAAAATTTTCTAATAATTTAAGGATTTAAATAATGAAAAGTAGATGGACATTATTAAGGAAGTTATAAGTAGAAAATATAAGTTACATGAAAACATTGCATATGTATTACTGGTAATTGGGAAATACTCTAATGGTGTATTTATATTAGACATTATTTAAGTGCCTTATAAGAACCCCTGTTTGGCATTCTATAATGGCTGTACAAATTTACAGCCACTATACAGTATACACATCTATATACACATCATATATATATATACACACACTATGTATAACTTAGAGTATACACTGTAAAAATACGGTAGACCACATCTATTAAAATATGTTAGACTATGCCACTCCTCTGCTTAGAACCCTTTAGTAGGACTAGAGTTTTAGGACAAAACCTGCTGAGGTCAACTAGAAAAGCTGGAGAAAAAATAATTTTTTTAATGTGCTTAAAGGCTTTGGAGAGCTAACAAAACAGTAAGGAATTAAGAGGCTAGGGGAGGCCAGAGGCCCAGTGAGCTAAAATGAGCAAACAAGGCTGTATGCAACAACATGGATGAATCTTACAAAAATATTCAGTGGAAACAGCCAGACACAAAAAAGTATGTGCTGTGATTCTATTTTACATAAAGCAGAAGGAAATCTTAAAACCTAGGCAGCTCTGAATTAGAGTTTGTATGAGTGCGTGTTTAAGTGTTAATAGTTTAAAGGAAAAGAAAGTGATTACCATGTAAGTCTGGATATTGGTTACTTCTGTGGTTCAGGTGAGGGTATACTGATCAGGAGTGACACTATTGGGAGACTTTTGGGTACTGGTAATTCCTAGCTGAGTGGTAATTTCACAAGTGTTTCCTTTGTGATATTACTATGATGTACATTTTTGGTTTTGGTATTTGTCTTTAATGTATCATAATTCATAATAGGGTTAAAAAATTAAAGACTCTTCCAATGACTCCCCATATATGAAATGGAGAAAAGTCAAAGATCTCATGGTGGCTTTCAAAGCCTTATAAATCTGGCCTACTGTTTCATCCGTTACCTCCTTTACTACTTCTTCCCTTATTCCACTCCACTCCAGCCGCACAAGTTTCTTTTATCTTTGAACATGCCAGAAATGCTGCTATGACAGGGCCTTTCTGTTGCTCTGTCTCTCTCAGTACTTTCCTCGAGAGGCACCTTCATCATAGGGAAAATAGTTTAATATTACATCCCTCCCCTATACACTCTCCTCTCCATAACTGTTTTATTTTTTTTTTTTGTAGCATTTACCAACTTTCTGTGTAATACTGTACAATTTTTTAAACTTGTCAGTCTTTTAACAAATGTAAGGCAGGGATACAGCTGAGGATTTTGGTATGTTTGAATATCTGCAGTATCCCCAGTATCTAGAGCAGCATCTGGTGAATAGTGGGTGCCTGGAAGACTTTTATGGTAGGGATGAATGAATGAATTCCAGTTTAGACAGTAGTCCAAAGAAATAATGTTCATTGCTGTCTTTTGCCATTTTCTATTTGAAGTAATGTATAGTTTTATTATTAAAGTAAATAAAACTCCTACAAAGAAGCAAACATTTCATATTTAGATAGTAGATTATATAGTTTATTTAGGAATTTTAAAAAATCTATAGTATTATATTTTGAACAACTTAATTATATCAGATCATCTAATGTTTACTGTTGTGATAATCCAAAAGTAAAGTGCTGTATTGTAGTGTGCTAAATTTTGTGCTTACTAAACTAGCAGTCATGGTGACCTTTACCTTAGAATTTATGATCTAAGATGCCCTTGATTTGACAAATAAAAACAGACAGGAGAGTTGAATCTATTCTGTGTCTGTATTCAAAATTAAGTAGCATATAAAGCTTAATAATAATATCATTCATTCATTGAAGCTTATTTAACTTGTTGAATTCCAGGCATTATAAAGTGAGTTCAGTTCAATCGCTCAGTCATGTCCGACTCTTTGCGACTCCATGAATCGCAGCACGCCAGGCCTCCCTGTCCATCACCATCTCCTGGAATTCACTCAAACTCATGTCCATCGAGTCGGTGATGCCATCCAGCCATCTCATCCTCTGTCATCCCCTTCTTCTCCTGCCCCCAATCCCTCCAAGCACCAGAGTCTTTTCCAATGAGTCAACCCTTCACATGAGGTGGCCACAGTATTGGAGTTTCAGCTTTAGCAGCATTCCTTACATGTATTGAATATATCTACTCCCACTTAAACTTCAAAACACTCTAAGAGGTAATTTACAGAAAGGAAAACTGAAGCTTGAAAATATCACAAAGTCATTTTTACCAGTGAGTGGTAGATCTGAGATGTAATGTTAGGCTGCCATATGCCATGCTATTATACTATAAAACAAAGGAGTAAAAGAGAATAGTAAGCAAATGACAAATCATTAATCACTTCTAAAGAATGTCGTTGTTGTTCAGCCCCTGAGTCATGTCCAACTCTTCAAGACCCTATGGACTGCAGCACACCAGGCTTCCTTGTCCCTCACCATCTCCTGGAGTTTGCCGAAAATCACATCCATTGAATCAGTGATGCCATCCAACCATCTCATCCTCTGTCACCCTCTTCTCCTTTTCCCTTCAGTCTGTGCCAGCATCAGGGTCTTTTCCAGTGAGTCAGCTGTTTGCATCAAGTAGCCATAGTATTGGAGTTTCAGTTTCAGCACCAGTCCTTCCAAAGAGTATTCAGGATTGATTTCCTTTAAGATTGACTGGTTTGATCTCCTTGCTTTCCAAGGGACTCTTAAGAGTCTTCTCCAGCACCACAATTCAAAGCATCAATTCTTCAGCACTCAGCCTTCTTTATTGTCCAGCTCTCACATCGGTACATCACTATTGAAAAGACCATAGCCTTGACTGTAGGGACCTTTGTTGGCATAGTGTTGTCTTTGCTTTTTAACATATTGACTAGGTTTGTCATGGCTCTCCTACCAAGGAGCAGTCATCTTCTAATTTCATAGCTGCAATCACCATCTGCAGTGATTTTAGAGCCTAAGAAGAAGAAATATGTCACTGCTTCCACCTTTTCCCCTTCTATTTGCCATGAAGTGATGAGACTGGATGCCATGATCTTAGGTTTTTGTAATATTGAGTTTTAAGCTGACTTTTTCACTCTACTCCTTTACCTTCATCAAGAGGCTGTTTAGTTCCTCTTTGCTTTCTGCCATTAGAGTGGTGTCATCCGCATATCTGAGATTGTTGATATTTCTCCTGACAGTCTTGATTCCAGCTTGTAATTCATCCAGCCTGGCATTTCACATGATGTGCTCTGTGTATAAGTTAAATAAACAGGGTGACAATAAACAGCCTTGTCGTACTCCTTTCTCTATCTCAAACCATTCAGTTATTCCGTACAGGGTTCTAACTGTTACTTCTTGACCCCCATACAGGTTTCTCAAGAGATGAGATAGACCAAATAAAATTGACTAATTCCCATTGATTGGGAAAGTAAAACACTGTGTGCTAAGTGAGAAGAAGAAGAATAGTGAGCAAGTTAGATGCAGTTTCTACCATCAAGAGGTTTACTTTTTAATAGGAAAATTGTCTTCAGTTAATTTGAATTTAGAGATCAGATATCCATCTTTTAGTGTTTTATAAATGAATTAGCACTAGACTGAGCTCATCTGGAAATATTTATTAAACCAGTTAATGAAATGGAGATTTTAAGGGAAAAAAATCCAGATGGTAGTCTTGATGGGATGTTTTCCTATCCAGATGAAACCATATAAAGAACCATATAAAACCTTATGAAATTATGTTTACTGAAGGGGAATTATGTTAATTGAAGTATATTTGGAGAACCCATTTTAAATCTTAACTAAGTCTCTTAATTTTAGCAGCTTCATGGAGTTTGGCCACAAGATGTTATCGATGGAACTTGTGTAGCAGTAAATAACAAGTATCGACTGATGGCATTTGGTTGTGCGAGGTAATAAATGTAGATGCCTGTATTTTACCACTTACTGCCCAAAATAATTTTTTTAAAAAACATAAGATGTTCTTATTAACACACTTAGGAACTTTGTTGTGCCTTTTATAATTTATGAATCAACCTTAATATAAAATGTAAAAGTATTTTAATTGAAGCAAGCAAATATAAAGGGCAGATTTTGGAGATCAGGTGTTTTAATTTGTGAGCTTTTTTTTAGTGGTAGGAAATTGAATCACAAGTTAAGGGTAAATCAGTTAAAATTTAGGTTCTTTATTTTAAATAACATCAGGAGAGGTTTTATTTATTTTCAGCTGTGCTGGGTCTTCAGTTGCTGTGCAGGATTTTCCCTAGTTGTGGTGAGTGGGGGCCACTGGACTTCTCATTGCAGGTTGTGGAGCACAGGCTCTAGGGGACACAAGTTTCAATAGTTGTGGCATGTGGGCTTGGCTCCTGAGCTCTACAGTTACGGGACATGGGCTTAGTTGCTTAGCAGTGTGTGGAAGCCTCCTGGACTGGAGATCAAACCTGTGTCTCCTGCAGGTGGATTCTTTACCTCTGAGCCA
Source organism: Oryx dammah (assembly GCF_014754425.2). Taxonomy (NCBI): domain Eukaryota; kingdom Metazoa; phylum Chordata; class Mammalia; order Artiodactyla; family Bovidae; genus Oryx; species Oryx dammah. The sequence goes on along the minus strand of NW_024080444.1, from coordinate 11,075,069 downwards.
CCAGGGAAGCCTCTAATCCTTTCTTTTTGAGACATCAGTGTTGACTTGCCTTTAAATTAGTGAGTGTGCCTTAGTTAACAAGCAAATTTAAAGCTCAATTTGTAAAATCATTTTCTTGCCTTGATTCAAATAATGAAGGTTTTCAAAGTAAAATTGAATGCCAGTTCATTTTTAAAATAGCCTTATGGAAGATTCAGATTTTTCTGTCTCTTCCTCAGTCATTTTGGCAAGTTATATTTTTCTAGGAATTGGTTTCTTTCATATACACTGTCAAATTTATTGACATAGAACTTATAATACCCTTTGTAATTTTCATATTATAAAATAAAAACAAATGGGGAAGTGTGTAATCAAGATAGTCACAGTTTTACAAATAATTATCATATAAGCATCCATCTTTTCACAGCTTGGTCAAGGAATACAACTTTGCTAGCCAATATAAATTTTATCACTCCTACTTCCTAATCATGTCTCCCAGTCCCTTCCTAACTCATTTTCTCTTAACATAGAACACAATCTTTAATCAAATGCATGGGTAAATTAATGATAAATCCTCAATAAGTTCTAAAACTCATTCATATTCAGACTAACCTAATTGCCACCAAATTTCCTTTATATCTTTGTGTATTTTTACCACAAATGTATTTCACTACAATGTTTTGGACGTTTTTCACAGTATAGAAATGAAATTATACTATTTATATAGATATAGATAGATGGGTGGGTAGAGAGATATGCTGTCCATTTTAAGGTATAGGACAAAAATTCATTTTTAGTACTATATGGTATACTATTATATGAATATACCACAGTTTCTCTTCCCTTTGTCATTGCTGGACATGTGGATGGTTGGCATTTCTTTGCACTTAACAGTCTTATGATGAGCATTGTATATGTCACAAAGACAAGGATATTTCTGGGGTATTTCTATAGGTGAAATCACTAGACTATAGAATATGCATTTGTTTCAGATTATGAGATGACTAAATTATTTACAAAATGGTTGTGTTCTAGTTTACACTCCTATCAGCAGAACATATTTCCATAGTCATGTTTTTTGTATTTGTATTTGTCTTTTTACACTGAAAGTCTTTTTGATTTTCACAGTGGTTCTGTACAGGTTTATACAATAGATAACACCACTGGAGCCATGCAGTTGTCTCATAAACTAGAGTTAACAGCAAAACAGTATCCTGGTGAGTCCTCTTTTTTTTTTTCTTTCTTCTTAATTACAGATAATATGTGTAGTGACTTTTGATTTGAATTAGATGATGGATGCCAAAGGCCAAGTATTATTAAAACATGTAACAGCAATTCTGACTTAAGGATTTCTACTGGAGTCTCCTGGGAGACCTCTTTTATCTCTTCCATTTAGTTTTCTTTACCCTCACTTAGTCGTAGCCTCTATGTTGCTTGTCTGGGCTTTGCTTTAGACTCTTTCCTAATTTCATTGCCTCTATTATTTTATGCCTTCATTTCCATTTAGTCATTCAACAAGTAATTATTGAGTACATACTATAGGCCAGACATTGTTCTAAATGCTGGTACACAATAGTGAATAAAACAAAAAAATCTCTCTCGGAACTCCCTTTGTGACTCTTAGATGAATTCTGTCCACTGGAGTAAGTGTAAAATCTGTTATTACTGGAAATGTTTTTGACTGAAACTAACAGAAAACCCAACTTACTATCCCTTAAACAAATAGTATTTATTCTCTATAATGGCAAGAAATCCAAAGGTAAGCTGCCATTGGCATTCATTTGGCCTTTTCTTTCATGATCACAGGTTAACTTCTAAGGCCCAAGCATTACTTCTTGAGTCAAGAAGAAAGGAGGAAAGAAAGTGTATATATGTTTTCTGGTCAGGAAAGCAGAAACTAGATTGAAATGAGTTTTTGCTGAGAGGATATCTGTTTGTTTCTTCCAGTCACCTGGGAAAACTACGTTAGTCTTGAAGCCTTTGCATTATATTCTCTGTTTGAGATTTTTTTCTCTTTTGAATCCTATAAGTTACACAGATTATAGATGAGCCTGAGGACTGGCTTGTGGTTGCAGATTCTCAGGGAAACTTCTTTATTTTCCATTCAATACCATGGGCAAAAACAGGAAAGTGCTCCTTGCTATTTTTTTTCACCTTCTGTGTGGTAGAGTTTATTTCTCACTCTCCCTTGAACATGGAATTGTATTCTCAGCATTACATGGGTATCTTCTATTCCCCCTCTTGGCCAAGCTCTGAGTTTTATCTTCTGTCCCTCATATGCTGAGAGTTGTCACAGGTGAAAGTCAGGTCTCTAGGTTTTGGCAGAAAAATTCAGGGCAACAGCAGTTTGTACATTCACTTACCTCCCAGTGTTTTTTAATATTTTGAAATATTTAAGTATTCTGTTTAATATTTTACTTGTTGCCGTGTGGAGAGTCAATCCAGCTATCAAATTTGCTATATAGCCAAAAATAGAAATTAGTTTAAGTTTTTATCACTTATTGCATAGCTTTTAAAGGTTGCATTGTTTTTATTTCCTAAAGAGTTTTTGCTGCAGCTGGCAAGAACAGGATGCTGTGTATTCTGATTGTGTTTTCTAGCCCTGTTTCTTTTTTATCCATACTGTGATATCCAGTACGATAGCTATTTAAATGAAACTAAAAGCATATCAAAACATTTCTTAGTTGCCTCAGTCAGTTTAGTCACTCAGTTGTCTGACTCTTTGCGACCCCGTGGACTGCAGCATGCCCGGCTTCCCAGTGCATCACAACCTCCTGGAGATTGCTCAAACTCATATCCATCAAGTTGGCGGTGCCATCCAGCCACCTCATCTTCCGTCTTCCCCTTCTCCTCTTGCCTTCACTCTTTCCCAACATCAAGGTCTTACCAATAAATCATTTCTTCACATCAGGTGGCCCAAATATTGGAGCTTCAGCATCAGTCCTTCCAATGATATTCAGGACTGATTTCCTTTAGGATTGACTGGTTTGGTCTCCTTGCAGTCCAAGGGACTCTCGAATCTTCTCCAACACCACAAATCAAAAACATCAGTTCTTCAGCACTCATGTTTCTTTATGGTCCAACTTTCACATCCATACATGACTACTGGAATAACCATAGCTTCGACTAGACGGACCTTTGTTAGCAAAGTAATGTTTCTACTTTTTAATATGCTGTCTAGGTTGGTCATAGCTTTTCTTCCAAGGAGCAATCGTCCTTTAATTTCATGGCTGCAGTCACCATCTGCAGAGATTTTGGAGCCCAAGAAAATGAAGTCTGTCGCTATTTCCAGTTTCCCATCTATTTGCCATGAAGTGATGTGACTGGATACCATGATCTTCATTTTTTGAATGTTGGGTTTTAAGCCAGCTTTTTTACTCTCCTCTTTCACTTTCATCAAGAAGCTCTTTAGTTCCTCTATTTTCTGCCATGAGGATGGTGTCATCAGCATATCTGAGGTTATTCTGTTTCTCCTAGCAGTGTTGATTTCAGCTCGTGCCTCATCCAGCCCGGCATCTTGCATGATTTTCTTCATATAAGTTAAATAAGTAGGATGGCAATATGCAGCTTTGATGTACTTCTTTCTCAATTTGGAACCAGTCCATTGTTCCATGGCTGGTTCTAACGGTTGCTTCTTGACCTGCATACAGATTTCTCAGGAGGCAGGTAAGGTGGTCTGGTATTCCCATCTCTCTAAGAATTTTCCACAGTTTGTTGTGATCCATACAGACAAAGGCTTTAAAGTCAGTAAAGCAGAAGTATATGTTTTTCTGGAACTTTCTTGTATTTCTGTGATCCAACGGATGTTGGCAGTTTGATCTTTGGTTCCTCTGCCTTTTTGAAATCCAGCTTGAACATCTGGACATTCTTGGTTCACATACTATAGAAGCCTCACTGGGAGAATTTTGAGCATTACTTTGCTAGCCTATGAGATGAGTGCAATTGTACAGTAGTTTGGCATTGCCTTTCTTTGGAATTGGAATGAAAATTGACCTTTTCCTGTCCTGTGGCCACAGCTGAGTTTTCCAAATATGCTGGCATGTTGAGTGCCGCACTTTCAAAGCATCATTGTTTAGGATTTGAACTAGCTTAATTGGAATTCAGTCACTTTCACTAGCTTTGTTCATAGTGATGCTTCCTAAGGCGCACTTGACTTCACATTCCAGGATGTCTGGTTCTAGGTGAGTGATCACACCATCGTGGTTATCTGGGTCATGAAGATCTTTTGTGTATTGTTGCCACCTCTTCTTAATATCTTCTGTTTCTATTTGTCACTTCCACTGTATAATCGTAAGGGATTTGATTTAGATCATACCTGAATGGCTTAGTGGTTTTCATTACTTTCTTCAATTTAAGTCTGAATTTAGCAATAAGGAGTTCATGATCTGAGCTACAGTCAGCTCCCCATCTTGTTTTTGCTGACTGTATAGAGCTTCTCCATCTTTGGCGGCAAAGAGTCTAATCAGTCTGTTTTCAGTACTGGCCTTCTGGTGATGTCCATGTGTACAGTTGTCTCTTGTGTTGTTAGAAGAGGGTGTTTGCTTGTGACCAGTGCGTTCTCTTGGCAAAACTCTGTTAGCCTTTGCCCTGCTTCATTCTGTAGTCCAAGGTCAAACTTGCCTGTTACTCCAAGTATCTCTTGACTTCCTACTTTTGCATTCCAGTGTCCTATGATGAAAAGGACATCTTTTTTTTTTTTTTTTTTTTGGTGTTAGTTCTAAAAGTTCTTGTAGGTCATCATAGAACCATTCAGCTTCACCTTCTTTGGGATTAGTGATTGGGGGCATAGATTTGGATTACTATGAAATCTCAGTTGCCTCTTTACACCTAAATGTTAAATAGCCTGATGTAGCTTAGTGGCTGTCTGTTAGACCAAGCAAATATAGAATATTTACATCATTACAGGAAGTTCTGCTGATCCCTTCTGTTGATCGTTTGACAACACTGTACTGAATTTTTCAGGTTGTTTCCTTTTCTCAGGTTCTTGGAATGCCATTTCTCCCTTAGTTATCTGCTAACTGCTGCTCTTGTGGTCTTTGTTATGGGAGAGGGCTGCCCTTTTGGATTATGTAACTTGGCTATAAAGCTGCTTAAAATGTTGGGAGGCTTGTGTTGTCCTGCCTCTGGAACAGACATAAGCATCTATGTTTTCTTCTGGCTTCACTGGCTGATTTTTACAGGTGGCAGCACATCAGGAATCCTTACATGATCATCAGCTTCCATTCTGATTCTCAGACTCATGTTGCCCTGAAACCCCTTTTTTTTGTCTTTGCATAAGGATGTGAGACCCCCCAACTCCCTAATCACAGCTAGGTCCCATTCCAACCTTCTGTCCCTATATTTCCAACTGTTTTCGCCTCATCACTTCCCACTCTTCACACCTAGGCTGCCTTAATTGAAGCACTAACTGGTCTCACTTTTTGTTTTTTTTCTTCTGGCTCCTGGAGATCGTCCTTTCTGTCTTGCAAATTCAACTGTAACAGCAAGTTTGGGGATTATTTTTTACATTTTTCTCATTATGCAAATTATCACAATCGACGTTTACAGTAGGTTACCAGCTAGATAAATTTTCTGTATTCCTGCCACTTGAAAATTAGGTTAACCATCATTACTGTTTTATTGTACATCTCTGTACCTAGATTTTTTTAACATGTGTATAATGCTTGGAAAATATGTACATCTGTGTGTATGTAGATACAGATACAGATATATATGTTTACTTGTGATAATAGGAATACTGTTTGTAAGCTAAAACACTAGCAGCTTTTTGTGATAGTAAATATACATCTAAACCTTATTTTTTTTCTTGCACATGGAATTGCTTTCATTTTACGAGCTTTGATTTGAGTTTGTATTTTTTTCTTGGTTTGGATTTAAATTTCTCTCCTAGGTGTGTAAAGTATACTAATAAGATATGATGTTGCTTAGATATGTTCCCATTTTTATATACATAAATACCAGTTATTCATATACCTGAATTATGGTGGGGAATGGTAATGTGAGGATTCATACATAGGCAGTGGGGAATGTTAATGTGAGGATTCAAACATAGGCAGAGGGAAAAAGTTCTTACTCTGTTAACCAAGCCTGTCTTTTGTAGGCTAGTATCTGTATACCACCCGTTCGCAGCAGATATATTTACAACAAAAATTTATTAATACTGCAGATGTAAAGAACTGTAATTGTAAAGAAGGTCATACAGATCTTTTTGAATTCCTGATGGGAAGTGCTGGTATGTTTCATTTAACTCTGCAGTAAAGAAACTTGGATTTTACTATGCAATGAAAATTTCCCCTTTAGTAATTATATATAGGATTAGAAGTATTACTAGTTAAAAAAAGATGTAAGCATCTATAGTGCTGAAGCTGGAGTTTACCTACTTAATCCTAATATAAGGTTAAACTAGTTAATCCTAATATAAGGTTAAACTTCAATTTGCTTTAATTTGAGTCCCTTTGATATTACTGAAAAAGCATGGAGATCATGGTAAAATATTTTATATTTTGAAACACCTCATACTTTGTAGAGTACTTTGATATTGTATTGAATTATTCAAGGGAAATATTATTCCCATCTTAGAGAAACTGATTTTCCCAAAGCCAAAGAGTTTTTAAGACCACACAGTTGTATCAATAGTTATTTAAGCTAATAGCGGCAAGAAATGCTTCTGGGTTCTTATGAATCACTTGGGTACAGAGTTTGTTCTGCTTAGACCAGGCCCAGGCTGATGATCGTACTAATTTTAAATAGCCCTAAATGAACTGAATTCATCTCATTGAAGCAGACATGCCTTTCTGCTTGTTTCAAGTTGAAGATAGAGGCTGTAAAAAGTACTAAATATGAAGCAGTCGTTTATCCTTAACTTTTCTGTGGTTTCTTAACAGACATTTGGAACAAAACAGGAGCTGTTAAGTTGGTCAGATGGTCTCCTGACAATAGTGTTGTAATAGTGACCTGGGAATATGGAGGCCTTTCCTTATGGAGTGTATTTGGAGCCCAGCTGATTTGTACACTTGGAGGAGATTTTGCGTGAGTCAATAAAGGAATTTTGGACAAAATAACTCCATTTTCTCTGAGACAATACACACACACACACACACGCATGCATGCAAACTTTGTCATACAGCTGCCAGTTTGCCTTATTTGACTCTTACCCCAAAACAGTTTATAAGGTTCAGAATTCATTCATTCAGAATGTATCAATTCCTCGTACATCCACCCTCTTTCAGTTGATTGTTCACTCAATAAAAGTGGATTTATTTATCGAACCCCTATTGTGTATGTGATAAATGTTTCATTCAAGGCTAAATCACACATGAATCTATTCAAGTAGCTTATTATCTAATAAGAGCTGTAAACTATATATATAAGTAGCTAGTAGGAAGTGAAAAATTACATTATCTCATTGAGTTAATATAGGTTCTCTGTGGGTTGACAGAAGTGGGTTAATATCTCTACCCGTTTCATATGCTATGCTGAACTTTAGTCCTGACATAATGAACACACCTGCCCAAACTGCATGACCCTGTCAAGAAATTATTTAGTACCTAGAAGACTGTATCTCAGTGACACAGGTATATTGACCAGGAGTCTCATATTTCACACAGTATTGTGTTTCTCTTTCAAAGGAAGAAAATCATTTTTAAAAAAATTAAAGCTAAATGTTATATGCAATTAGAAGATTCTTTTTAATTTTCTCTTCTCTTTCAGTTATAGGTCAGATGGTACCAAAAAAGATCCCCTTAAAATCAACTCTATGGTAAGTTCTTTCTATAAAATATTGATACAGTGTGAAAAACTTGGTTTTTTCCTTCCTTTTTTTCCCTCATACTGACCTAATAAAATTAAAAAGCTCTTCTAGTCTCGTAATACTCTTCTTACACAGTTCCTGCTTTAATGAAAGTGTTATCTTTAACAGTCTGTCTTTAACAGGCTATCTGATTTTCAGTGTGTGATTTTTATTTTGTTTTGATGTGTCCAGCAAGCCCTGTCATCTCTGTGAACACAGTGACTGTTCAGATCAGGCATTTGTTTTTCCAAAACATTACCTGCATTTCTTATGTGACTCAGCACCCACTTCCCATAGCCTCCTTTCTTTTAATGTGAAGTGCTCATTGGGTCTTTTTCCTGGAGGACATGTACATTATTTGAGCATATTTTAAACTTTTTCCGTAGACGTATATCAAAAGAATTGTAGTCCTTGTAATAGTATTTTTACCATCAGTTTTCAACAGCTTCTGTAGAAGGCAGTGAGGTATAACTACCCTTGTCTTTACATAAAAACGTTTTCTTACTATAGCCCTCTCCGTACCATTTTTGTGAAATTAGTGGCTGTGAGGCTTAGGCTTACCACTACCTTTCTCTCCTGCTCCACAGAGGAAGGCATTTTCTGATCATGGGTTTCTCGAAGAATTTAAACCACCGTGGTTGCCTTGAAACCATGGGCTTCCCAACCTTTCATCACCAAGGATCCCATGTGATGGCTCTACACACCTTCATGGTTTTAAGTTTTCAAACACCGTTTCTGTCACTGCCAATCAATGCTTCTGAATGGAGTGCAACAACTGGTGTTACCAGCCTCACTAAGCTGATATTTTAATCACAAACTAAGAATCTAAGCATTTTAGTTAACTTGTGCAACTGAAACTTTTCATGGGAAAGCAGAACTTCTGAAATTTTGTAGTAATTCATGGACCTCTCCTCCCCTCATTAGTATTTTCTTGGCCTTGCAGGTTAGGAATTACTACACTTCCCATGATTTTTTTTTTAACTGATTTTAACAATCACTAAATCTAGTTATAGAATATTAAAATTGACTGGGCCTGGTTAATTTCTTTGAGCTCTCTCATTTTATAAAAGAAGAAACTTACACCCTGTGAAACCAAATAGTTTGGCCAAGGTAGTACAACAAAATGGTAGCCAAGCTGCAGTGGAAACCCTAGTCTCATAGTCGCCAGTCCATTGTTCTTTGTTCTGTACAAGATTGTACCTGTTTCAGTGCTTGTTTGTCAAGCTTCAGCTATGTAATGTGGATCTTGTCTCTCTGAGGAAGTTCTTTGTATTTGAGAAGCAGTTAAATTAATAGAGAAGTTACAGATAGCAGTAGGCATTTCTTAGGATTTCTAGCTAGGATTAGTATGTAGTGTTTTCCCTATTCTAGGTGGAAAGCAGTCATGGTTTCTACATCTAAGATGTAGTAGATGCAGGTATGTGATTCTTGTCTGTGGTGTTTGTCATGGTATCTCCAGCCTTCAGAAGTAATTAATAATGCTTATTGTTGGTTATTTGAGAATTTAAATATTTAAAACCAGGAAAAAATAACATTTTCTATTGCTTTGATTTCCTCCCTTTTCTTTTTCTCCCCCACCTCTTTCCCTAAGAGCTGGGGTGCTGAAGGCTATCACCTCTGGGTAATCAGTGGATTTGGTTCTCAAAATACTGAAAATGAGTCTGACTCCAAGAGTATAGTTAAACAGCCTGGTATTCTACTGTTTCAGTTTATCAAGAGTGCACTCACTGTAAACCCTTGTATGGTAAGTTTATTTAATTAAAACTGTTTGGTTTTGTTTTTAATGGCTTTCATGTAGAATATCAGACACAGATATGTCCTTATGACATAGATTTGTTGCATGTACTCCTAAAATTGACATACAATCTTCTTTTGTATATTTTCTGTGATTATTAGGTTTCTTTTTAATTTATATTAAATAATACCCCCAAATTTTATTTCTGAGCAGGATTAGCTTTTGGAGGGGGTAGGCCGCAGGATCTTAGTTCCCTGACCAGGGGTCAGACCTGCGCCCTCTGCAGTAGATGCACTGAGCTGTAACCACTGGACCACCATGGAACTCCCATGCTTTTTTTTTTCTAAGTAGGATCATAAGCAACTTGAGGAAAAACAGTGTTTACAGGTTTACTTTAATAAAATTTAGTGTTAATAGCATTTCCCAAAATGTTTTCCACCAGGCACATTTTGTGAGAAATATAAATAACAATTACGTAGAATAAGAAAAAGTTCTGTTGTCTTGTGTGAAATAAAGGAGTTAAACAAAGCTGTAGAAATTTCCTTACCATAGGAATCTGGTCTTTGATACACTAATGTGCATCATGAAAGTCCAGAAGTTGGTATATAGAAAGCAATATTTCCCAAGCTTACTTACCTATGAATTTTTAAGGAAGACCTGCAAGAAAATAAGCCTAGAATCCTGCTTTGGGAAACACTGCCCCAAATTATAACATAAATTCATGTTTATCAGTCTGAAGTAAGATATTAATATGCTATTTATTTGTAAGAATATTTCTATGTAAGAATAGTATATGTTACATGATAGAAATGCATATCTTAGTATCTGCCATCAATGGGTTTTTAAATATATGGTGCAACCAGTTTCTAATTAAAATTTACAACACACTGAAAAAGAATGAAAATACTGTGGATCTCAGACCTTATTACTGTAGTTGAATAATAAGAAAAACAAGAGTAGAGAATTTCTTCCTCTGCTCCCTCATCCAAAATAATAATATAAAAGCACCCCAAGTTTTATGTCAAGATGATGTTTGGACTACAGTGGGAACATGAGGGGTTGGGGTGCTGATCTGTCAAATTTATAAAAAATAGTGAGTGAATAATCTTACATTTGAAAACACTGGCCTTTCACAGAAGTAGAAACTTTTTGTCTAAATGTCTTCAGAGACTGGCACACTCCTTGGTAAGCATTCACCAAGCAATTATTGAATTGTTCTGAACCAGGACCACAGATGTAGGCTACTCTTCCTCCTCCCCATGATTTAAAAGATCCTCCAGAATCCAGTTATCCCTGTGTCTAATCCACTCCTTGCCATGTGGGCACATCGGTGAACATATACACAAAGTGACCAGACATGTTTTCTTATCACCATTCATGAGATACTTTATATAAAACTACTTTGTAAATTGTAGACATTGAGTAGTTTTATTCAGTTTTCAGATGGAAAATCTCTCATAGCATTGCCGTTTTGAAGTAGTTACGAAAGATACTGCTATAGCAGTTATAACCCTGGGCATGTTTTGGAATCTATATGATAAACTTTACTAAAGATTTTTTTTACACTGGGAAGAAATCATTAAAATGTTGCCTGTTAGTCTTAAGTGTAACAGTGTGAGCAATTTTTATGTAGTCTTGTCCTCTGTGAGGAAAATCAATGCTGAAATGTATGGTATATTCCCAGCAATAAAACTAAATTGACATTTTACTTACTTTCCCCCACCTTACTTGTTTTTATTTGCTTTCCTTCCCTCTGCTTCCTTCTCCCTCATCTAGAGTAACCAAGAGCAAGTGTTGCTTCAGGGGGAGGATCGATTGTACTTGAACTGTGGAGAGGCCTCGCAGAGCCAGAATCCCAGGAGTTCTTCAGCTCACTCTGAGCACAAAGCCCGTCGGGAAAAGAGCCCATTTGCAGGTGGCGGCTTAGAGTCTCAGAGTTTAAGCACTTTACTTGGTCATCGGCATTGGCATGTAGTACAGGTGAGTCTTCAGATGCTGTTGACTAGTGACTTTGTCCTTGCTAAGACAGCACCTGAAACAGATTTTTAAGCAATTCATTTGGTGCTTTAGAGAACTGAGGAACTTCCTAACCTTTTTTGACTGTCACGTCTCCTGCTTTTCTGTGCTCTTGTCTTCTCCTTTCTTTCCCCCAGTCCATTAGTAAGTGAATAGTTTGAAAAACTAGAAGTTTATGCTTTGCCCTTTTACTGTGCAGGACTGTCAGCCTTCTTTTGGTGTAAATTTAGCTCTAGATTTGCAGAGGCAGAAGTGTGGTAATTTCATGAAAAGTGACACTGTCCAGATGATCTTATAGTCCTCATGGGTACACATTGAGGTTAATTGTCTGACTTTGGACCCAAGTTGAAGACTTGTGATTAGTCTAGAATATTATTGTTAAAATTTTTATTATTACTTGGTCTTGCTCCAGATTATTTACTCATTCTGATAAAACTTTCAAATTAGTAGTTTCTTTTAGTAATTCTGATCAGTTGACATTTAATATAGAAATTCTGAGTTTTGAAAACAAAATTAATTTGGACAAATTAGTAAGTTGAAGTTTCTTGAAAGAAACTTTCATACATATTTCAGAGTCCTGAGTGTTTTCGTCCCAGTTTTGTCACCAAAGTGTCTTAGATACATCAGAGTCTGCTCTTGAGTTTCTTTTAGTCATTGTCTGTTTCCACAATTCTTTGTCTTCTACATTCTATACTTTTACCTAGCTTACTTCACCTCCCGTGTTATTTTCAATTGACTTTGAGTGAAGATAATGAGAGATAGAAGAATGGTCTCTGTGTGAAAAATTAAAGGAAGAATATCTCCTACATTGACATGTGGTATACACTAAAAGAAAATGTATTTAACTTACATTGATAAATTCATAAAATCAAACAATGTGCATACCATTTTATAATTAGTAACAGTTATTAAATAAAACTGCATCAGCTACTTCCTTGACTAAAATTTTCCACTGCTCCCTTCTCTCCTATAGCCATTTCTCTGCTATTTTCATTCCCCCATACTTTGAACTATTCATTCTACACTGACCTAGCATGAATGCCAGTTCTGCCTAGCCAGGTCTGTGTTGCCAGAGAGCCAAGTAGAGCAGAGGATCGAAGAAGGTAGGTCTGGAACTCAAAAATCCATCAGGCAATAACAAAAATGGAATTTCCTTCCAGCTCAAAAATTCAGTGATTCTGTGATTCATAGCCATCTATGAAGTATCCTGTGTTAGAAGCATATAACACTGCTTTTACAACTTCAGACAAATAGGTACTAGCAAGATTCTTCTGTCATTCTGTTCTTTAGATATCTAAAATACTCAGAAAGATAAACTTAACTCTAGCTTTACCTAATGGTTTCCATTTCCTTAAAGCTAATAAAAATAATGCTAGAGTTGTTGTAGTCCCCCCAAATTAAGTTATAATGGACTCATAGAATTTTTAGAGCTGGAAGGACCTTAGCAATCATGTAGTCCAACTAGATTTTATACATGAGGAAATTGAAGCTCAGGGAAGTTAGGTGACTTGCCCAAGGTCACACAGCAGAATAGTGGCAGACTTGATCCTTGCCATGATACAGATTAAGGGAATAATAGAACCTGTCTTAAAACCTAGGTACTAAATGTTGAAGCATATAATATACTGCTGACTTAGATCTAGTAATAAAACCTAGCATGTGCCTACTTGGCACTGTTTTTACTTTGAGTCGCCCTATGCTTTGTTTGCTGGTAATCTAGCCACAAGAGTCAATGCAGTGTTTTGGTGGTGTGTGTTTGGTAGTGTGGTTTTACAGTGTCCATATAATGTTAATGCTTTACCTTCCAGACATTTTAGCCTTTAGTAAGTATTCCCTGAAGAAACATGGGTGCCTGTTTAATTCCGCCTTCAGCACATACTCTTGTCCAGGAGAGTGCCTGCATCCTTCATCAAAATGGCTTTGTTTGCGTGATTAATACTTTGTATGCTTCTTGTACAGCTTAGAGTTCATCAGATGAGCTCAACTAATCCTGCTTGCTCTGTCTGTTCCCCATCTAGACTACTAGGTTTTTTGTTTGTTTGTTTAAGCTTTCTACCTTATATTCATTAGTTTCCTGGTCAGAAGATTCTAAGTTAATTATGTTTTCTCCTTTAACAAAAATAACACAAATGCACACTTGTCAGAAGCAGGGTAATGTATCAGGCACTTTGTTAAGTCAACGAAGAGGATTGTAAAGGCTATTTAATTTATAAATGATTTGCTCTCATTCCTACAATGTGAATCAAATGTTCCAGGTATTTGGCACAGATCAGATCTCCTAGGATGATGGTTTTCACAATCTCACCAGATACAGACAGAAATAAATCTGAGGAGAAGACAGGGTTTTAGCAGAATGACTTTAAAGGGAAAAAGGTAGATTTAGGTTCTATGAAAGATGGAAAAATCCTAAGATGTTAAGAGTAGAGATTCTGTAGCTTAGCACTGGGTTTCCCAGTGGTGTGACATGACTTTTGTGCCCTGAGTATGCAGTCCTGACCTGAGTTTCTTCATCATTCATTAGCCACCTCTTTTCTTAGTTTTGCTATTTTCTGTTCTCAGTATTAGGGGTGGAACTCAGAAGTTCAGGTAATATGTAGATCTCCTAGGGAAAATAAAAGTTTTTGTTCTTATTTCATAGCATCTTCAAGACATAAAACTGTATAAATAAAGCTTCAATGTAAGTTTTCAAAGCAAACCATTTGCCATTTGTGGCATCTCATATACTTTTGGAAGATTGAAGAATACATTGTTTTCTCTTAGAGATATTCATCAGAGTGTGATCAAATAATAAGATTTAACCTTGGTTCCTGTGATTAGAAACTTCGTGTTGGAATCCACTTTGGCAGTGAGATCTCAATTCCCACTTTACCCACTCACACATTTCATAAATACTATGAAATACTAAGGTTTGGGGGAAGTGGGGCATTTTGGGTTTTTTGTTTGTTTTTTCAGTGTCTTGGGTGCTAGCCCAGTTGCACTCCAGGAATATCCTTCAAGTGACTATTTTTATTTTCTTCATTCAAAAAAAGAATTTCACTTATAGCCCCCTACAAAACTGCTTTCAAATTTTACTTTGCTACCTGATCGTTACCTCAGATTACCATTATTCTGCACTAATTTCACCCATCATAATGAATTTTACTAGTTGGCCTGAATGGTACAGCATATCTGTTAAGATACAAGTTTAGCATTCTTCAAGTATGTCTATCACTTAATTCTCTAAAGTAGGCATCCACACATAAACAGTTCTGGGGTTAAGAACTTCCTAATGTACTAAAAGCTATTAATTTATTTAGATTTTAGGTTGACTAACTGGATAGTAAGTGAAGTCTAACAAAAATAGTTTTATGAATAAATTTTATCAAGATTAATACAGATGTTTTCAGCAGGTTTTTTGGGGGTTTTTTTTTGCTTGACTTTGGTTTTGTCTTCACATTACACAAAGAAGCTTATTGGATTTGATTGCATTTACTTGGCTTTTTCATTTGGCTCTCCATTTTAAAATATGTAATAATTTTTCTTTGAGTAAAAGGAAAATAAATAAATAGAAGGTTCAGTAGTTATTCCAGGAACAGAAGATTTTTCCTTTGTTCTGTTGTTCTGTTAATTTTCACCCTTCATTCACCATGTGTTCATGAAACTATTTAATCAGCAGACGAAGAGAGAGGTCACAGTCTCAATAAAGCTAGAGTTGACTTAATCTGCATTGATATCTCACAGAGGATTTTTTAAGTTTAAAATTCTCATTAGAGTAATAAAATGACACCATGTGCAAAAATGAGACAGCATGGAAAGATACATCTATTGCTGATGTTGCAGATGAAGAGTTCGTATCTGTAATATATTAAAAGTCTTGTAGGTGAATAAATAGCCATGACTTACACACACTTTTATGTGTACATGGCTGTTTAGAGACGGAATAAAAACTAATTAGTTGTTTCCCCTGAGCAGTGATGTAAGAGAAGAATTTTAGTTTGTACTTCGTGTACTTTTATATTGTTTAAAATTTATAAGCGTACATTGCTTTTTTAATCAGAAAAATATAAAAATAAGAAAGAGTGCTATTTAAAAAAAAAACAACAACTCTTGCTGAGGCTCTGATTTTATTAGATAAGATTTTAGAGATGGTTCATATCAGCAAAACCAGACTGTTTATCTACACAGTTCTTGGCTACCATTGTAGATGCTTCTCTGTCTTTTGTCATTCCATTATTGATTGAGTGTTCAGTAGTTAAAACAAACAAACAAAAACAGTATAGAGAAAAAAGAGGAAAGCCTGATGTCTAGAAACATATAGTGAAATGGATAAGACAGGCGATATGCAATATTGGCTGCCAATAATACTCAATTATTTGGGAGCACTGTAAACATTACAGGAAAATGAATCTCATATTATGATGCTAATGCTTTACATTTAAATATAGTAGACATTTCAAAAGTCTTACAAACTGATATGTTATTTCCTAGATTTCCAGCACCTATCTAGAGAGCAATTGGCCTATACGGGTGAGTTATTTGTTACTTTGTTGGTGTTAACTTTCATTGGATGGCATGTGCTGCAAGAGGTATTCTGGGGATTGAGCTTTTCAGTGGGTGCATTGATAAAAGTCTCAATACTTGATTCCTTGTACCTTGTTAGTGTAAATCTATAATTTTGTTAAATATAATTTAAATATGATTTTTGAATTTAGCATTTTACATTTAATTCACTTAGCAAATGTTTATTAATAGTGTGCCGTCCTGACATAATCCTTAGCTCTTTATGTCTAAATAAAAAATTCAAGGAAGAGATCTTAATTTTTTTAAATTCAGTTTTCAGCTATTGATAAGCTTGGCCAGAATATTGCTGTTGTTGGCAAGTTTGGTTTTGCACATTACTCTTTACTCACCAAAAAATGGAAGCTTTTTGGAAACATTACCCAGGTTAGTCTTTTTGAAATTAAAAACCTATTTGTCAAAGTGTGGGAGAACTACAATATAATTAAGTATAGAGTAAACCCCTGTTTACTTACTAAAAAGTAAAAACATTACAAAATGACTGAATTATGTCCAAGGGTCAGTTCTGATAAGGTACTTGGTATTTGATAATGGATTTTGTATTGAGATAGTTGTTCAGTCGCTAAGTTGTGTCCAAGTCTTTGCAACCCCTTGGACTGCAGCATGCCAGGCCCCCCCATCCCTTATCACCTGGAGTTCACCCAAGTTCATGTCCATTGAGATAGTTAGTTTTTAATTCTTGTTAAGATCAGAAACTAATCCTGTAATTGAGAATTTACTCTTCCATTTCAGGTAGAGTTCGTCAGATATTATTGGAATAAATCTCCACAAAATTTGAGATCATTTCCTGCTTGTCTGTGTACAATATAAACATCTTGGTAGCATACAAACATGCATTTGGATTTTGCAAGAATCAGATATGAGGAATAGAAAAGGAAGTTGGCATTTACTAGGTGCCCACTATGTACCAGGCACTTTTCATATATCTCATGGATCTTAATAACAACCCAGTGAGGGCACTACTATTACCATTTTATATAGGATTCAGAGTCAGGCAGCTGATAAATGATAAAGCCAGAATGTAAACCAAGATGTATTGAATGTGGAATAACGATGCTACATGGTTCCCAGTTACTTTGAATGATGTACTTTCTGCCTTACAGAAATACACATTTTTTTTTTTTTTTTCAAAAATAGGATCTGAATCATTATTAATAAAGTCCCTCAAGTAACACTTAATGTTGTGGGGTGGGAAGAATAGAGAGTAGAACAGAAATAATTAGAGCTTTCATTGTCTGATTAGGAATATTTTACAAATGTATTACTGTCAGGAATAAATGTAAAATTTTTTTTTTAAGGAGCAGAATATGATTGTGACAGGTGGCTTAGCCTGGTGGAATGATTTTATTGTCCTTGCATGTTATAACATAAGTGATCGTCAAGAAGAGGTATGTTTTTGTTCTCTCAGAAATAATAAATTTTTTATTTTAAAGATATTAAGCATTATTTAAGGACTTTTCAGGTGGCTCAGACAATAAATAATCTGCCTGCCAAAGATCCCTTGGAGAAGGAAATGACAACCCACTCCAATATTCTTGCCTGGAAATCACATGGATAGAGGCAGGCTACAGTTCGTGGGGTTACAAAGAGTTAGACACAACTGAGTGACTAACAATTTTCACTTTCACAGCATTGTTTGATCTATATAAAAATAATCTACTGAAAATGAACGAGACATTTTCCTTGTAATCAAAAATTCCACATTTTTAGCTAATGAGATTTTCAAGTTACTGTTTTTTTTTTTTTTTAAAAAGGAATAATCAGGACTTCTGTGATTACTTTTTCTAATGATTTTAGCCATTCTCTATAAAGTTTGTAACTAATAAAAAATAGTTAAAAGTTGAAAAGTTTATAAGAATGTCTGTCCTTAGAGATACATTGATTGATTTATATATTTATTTTTTGAGAAACTACATCTCCTGATGTCATGTCTAAATATGCAGGTCTAAAAGGAGTATCTCATAATAGTACATCACAGTTTTGATCACTCATATTTTAGTTATTTGTAGAATGTGCCTACCTTGTCAATATAGAAACATCCACTTATTATTAATGCTCAAATTAGTCTTTAGCTCCTCTTGAAAAAAAGTAAATTAAAAAACAGTATGTCTAGTATTTAGTATTTAGTCATCCATGGTGGTAGGTATCTTCTTTTTACAGTTGTCTTTATTTTTATTTTCTACAGCTCAGAGTGTATTTGCGAACCTCAAATCTGGACAATGCTTTTGCTCATGTCACCAAAACACAAGCAGAAACATTACTGCTTAGTGTCTTCCGGGACATGGTAATAGTTTTTAGAGCAGACTGTTCAATATGCCTTTATAGTATTGAAAGAAAATCTGATGGGTAAGTATATAAAATATATAGAGTCATTTTTTGCTCTTATTTATCATGCTTCCTTTGTAGTTTTATTTCTCAAAACAGTTATTCTAATTTTATATTTGATTTCCTTTGTTTTAAGAGTTTCGTAAAGCAAGGAATTTTAATTAGTGATCTTTGTATGGTAGTTATTTTTTAGCTACCAAAAGAAATAAACTATAAAGCTTTACCAGTGTTTTCAGCTAATCTTATTGGATTCATTTGAAAAAAAACACTAGTTTGGGATGGGGTAAAATTTTAAATATTAATTTTTTTTACACATCTTGATAACAGGTTGTTATTAATTTTCCTAGTGTTCTAGAAACTTGGGGAAATTTATAGTATTTCTATAGTTTTAGTGGCTTAGGAAGCATGCCCTTAGCAGACTCTTATACATTTTCAGTGGCCTAGATGGCTGTAGTCCAGAAAAGGAAAAACTGACAGTCATCTTGCTCTTTGTGTATGTTGCTTATATTCTTCTTGGCGTCTGGCTGACTTGCAGCATTTAGACCACACTTCTTGAGTTTTATTTTGTTCTCAGATGGCTTTTGTTTCTTTTTATAAAAAAGCTATGAAGTGTGTGTTTGCTGAAGTAGCTTAGTAATTGAGGATATCTTTTATAAAGATAAAAACAGATCACCTTAGATAGAACCCATTTCCTTCCTCACCCAACTATTTCTCACCTGACTAAGCTATTCCTGTAAGCTTCTTCCCAATTTCTTTTTTACTTTCTATATCTTACTCCCTTTTTTCCCTCCCCTCATCTCCATTTGTGTTCTTGGGTGCCACAGCCTTGTCAGTCTGCTCTTTAAAGGATACTTGGGGAGGTGGAAATGGTAGGTAGAAAGTATTTGGGGCCCCTATAAACGTAAACTCTGATACTATTTGTAGTGGAAATGGGGGGGGGAACTCATTAGAGTTGTTGAGGTGTAAAAACTCATTAGAATTGTTGTTTCTTTCTCTTTTATAGTCCAAATACTGCTGGTATTCAGGTTCTTCAGGAAGTATCCATGTCACGCTACATTCCTCACCCTTTCCTAGTGGTATCTATCACTCTGACATCAGTGAGTACAGAGAATGGAATCACCTTGAAAATGCCACAGCAGGTACCATTCTGTTACCAGAGCTCTTTAGAGTGTTTGGGTCTTTGTGTTTTAATTTGATATTAGGAACTATTAATTTGTTCAGAAAATACATACTAAATATATAGAATTTGCTTTGTGTGAAGATGCTGGGTTACAGTGCCAACTAAACAAACATGGTTTTTGCTAATACTGGAAAGAAATAATTACATAGATAATTAATACAAATGTGATGTGTATACCAAAAAGTAATACAGGTTACTGTGTATACCAAAAAGTGATACTGTGTTAAAACGTTATACTGTGTATAAAAGTTACACTGTATAACAAAAGCCTAGAGTAGTCTAAGCAATCACAGATGGTTTCTCTATCATTTAAATTGAAACCTGAAGAATTAAGTGGTGGTTATCTAAGTAAAGAGGAATTTCAGTCAGAGGCAACAGTTCAAAGGCCTGTAGATAAGAGAGAACAGGACACATTCAGGGAATTAGAAGAGATTTCACAGTGACTGGAACATAGAGTATGACAGTCTTATTGATACTATGGACTTTGTCTTAAAGTCTAAAGTGTTTTAAACTAGATATTATTAGATCTAAGCTTTGTAATATTAGAGAAAACATTACAAAGGAAGAAAATGAACCAGAATTGGACAAAACTGGATGAAGGGAGAGCAGCTAAGAGGCCATTGCAGTGATCTAGGTGAATGGTGTTTGTGCCCCAAACTTGGGTAGTGAAAAGAAGATAGAAAGAAGTAGAAGGAATATGACATATAGAGGATTCCATGATTAGTTAATTGTGAGCAAAGAGGAAGGGATACTCCATAGCTTCTGGTTAAAGTAACTGTGTAGGTAGCGTTGCCACCAGGACCCTGGTTGCATAACTTATGTTTCCAAACTTCATGTCAATGTGGAACCCCTCTTCAAAGAAAAGTTCTGTGTGGATTTACTTGTCATCCCTGTCTGTCTAGTCTTTTAAAACTTCTATTAAGGCACTTCCACTGAGTGCCTTTAAAATACAGGTTCCATTTCCTCTGCAAACTCATATTTCATGTAACCAGATAGTCCTAGTTAATAAAAAAGGAATGTTTTCCAGAAGAACTCTAGCTAAAAGATATGGAAGGAATTTGAGAATTAAGAATCAGTTTTGCAGCCTTTGAAAAAATGAGTGGATTCAGTGACCACCAGTTGAAATCAATGAAAGGTTGATGGGAACTTCACAATGAAGGTATTGAGTTGTCATGCCTAAGCCTCATTAGTCAATCTTAGCATCACTAAAAGTAGGAGAACCATGCATGCTTCCTGGGGTGATGCAGCCTGAGGTTCACATGAAGAATTACTGCCAAAAGCATTGAGCCTGAACTAAAATCAAGCTTCTCGAGTCATTTTCTATTCATAAAAAATACAAGGATAGAGGTTTAGTTTAATAACATTCTGTAGGAAAACTACAGGTCATTAATGTGGAGGAAAAAAGAAAAGACTCTTTTAAATAAGACTTTAGAGTTATAACAAAAAAATGCAATTCATAAGGTCATTTGTATCTTGATTCCAATAGGCTACAAAAAGACACTGTTAAAACAATTAGTGATATTGACTGAGAGATGACACTGAGAAATAGTTCTTAATTTTATTAAATTTAGATGTGATGTTGGCGTTGTAATTATATAATCAAATGTCCCTATATTTGAGAGATGCCTACTAAATGTATACGAGTAAAATGGCATGATATCTTCCTTTAAAATACTTTGGCAAAATAAGTATTAATAAAAAGAGAAAAGGGTTAGGTGAAACAAACCTCAGTAATTGTTAATGTGAATAATGAGAATAAGATGGGGGGTGTGTGCATTTTATGTACTTTTCATCATGTTTGAAGTCATATTAAAGAAAAAGACTTCTTGAATATTTTAGATAGAGTAGGCAGTCAGAAGATTAATAACACTGGGTGCCCCATTTTAATTAAGAGGCCCCTTTACAAAGAGGAGATACTTAACTTTGTAAAGAGCAGAATAAGAAGTTGAAAGATAAGAGGAAATAGATTACATCTTGCACAGAGAGAAGGCCAAGGTTTAAAAAGCAAAGCAAGTCTTGATTTAACAACAAAAAACCAGCAATGAGATCTGTTCAACAGTAAGGTGGCCTCCCTGAGGAGACAGGTGAGCCCCTTGTCTCTGATGCTCCAATGAGAATTACCTACCAGGGATTTTAGATGGTTTGCTGGGTTCCTTCAGATTTAGGACCTTGAGGATACATGTGGTCCCAGCTTTTGTGTTACACTCAGTTTCTGAAAAGTTCATCAAAGTTGCTTGAGAGGGCTGTAATGGTCACCTGTTCTTATGTACTGTGATATTATCAGTAAAAAATGTTGACTGTGTGGATAGAGCTGAAGGGAAAAATAGAGAATTTTCTGTGTTTATTTCTTCCTGTGCTGGTGGTCCATTGCTGAGCAGACTTTTCTCTAGCTGTGGCAAGCGGGGGCTGCTCTAACTGCAGTGCACAGGCTTCTCAGCGCGATGGCTTCTCCGGTTGCAGAGCACTGGCGCTAGGGTGTGTGGGCTTCAGTAAGGGCAGCTCCAAGATTCGAGAGCACAGGCTCAGTTGCTCTGGGGCATGTGGAATCTTCCAGACCAGAGATCGAACCCATGTCTCTTGGATTGGCAGGCAAAGTCTTTACCACTGAGTCACTAGGGAAGCCCTGTTTTGTTGGGTTTTTTTAATGAAATAATATAAAATACAGTGGTGAATTTACTATCTGAAAACTTAAAAGTGGTCATTATGAACATTAACATATTTAGTAAACTGCAGTGGATGTTCTTCAGGTCTTTGGAAGTGTTTGAGGAGTTTGTGGGTGTGTGTGTGTGTTATTCACTCAGTCATGTCTGACTCTTCGTGACCCCATGGACTGTAGCCCATCAGGCTCCTCTGCCCATGGAATTCTCTAGGCAAGAATGCTGGAGTGGATTGCTATTCCCTTCTCTAGGTAATCTTCCCAACCCAGGGATCGAACCTGGGTCTCCTGCATTGCAGGCAGATTCTTACCATCTGGGCTACCAGGGAAACCCGTTTGTCTCTATGCCAGTCTCCAGTCATACTGTTTGATTCTTGGGATTGCATGTTCGGTTTCCGCTCCTCTCTAGTTCTTATAATTCTCACACAGCTTTTCAATTCCATTTTTCCTTCTCCTAACTCTTAAGTTATTTACTGTTTCTCATGTGTTATGGACAGATGTTCAACTTTTTAGTTTATGTGCTAAATTGGGAACGGAAGACTCCTTTCCAAGTAAAATTCTTGAGCTTTGTGACAGTTGTTTCCAGATTTTTGTGGGGTAATTTTTCAAATTCCTGCATTTTAAATTAACATGCTTATTACCTACCTGGATGATATAAAGCAAAAATGAGTGACAAAGTCTATAAGTATTCAGCATCCTTTTGCCATTTCTTTACACACAATCTCTTGTGTCTTAGAGCAGTACAAATGAGCATTTCATGTATCTGATTATTTTTTGCAAGTAGAATACATAGGGTGATGGTTGTTTTCCTGACTGAACCCTAAATGATATTGGAGCTTAAATTCATCCAGCCAGCAGGAGTGAAAGCTAGGACACAATCCATGCCATCTTAATCATCGTCCTTTCCTTCCTAAAACTCTCTCCTCCTTTGGTTCGTGGCATCATGCTTTGTTTCTCTTCTTGCCTTCAAAAGCTTAGCCAGTGGTCCTTTGCTCTGTTGCTGCCACATACTTTGCTTCAGAAAATTCATCTGTTACCTTCAGTTTACCAGCCTTACCATTATGGTTCAATGATTCTGGTATTCATCTCCAGTTTAGTCATCTCTCACAACATCTTTATCTGGAAGTCTTTAGATTCTAATTTAATGGGCAGTAAGAGGAAACTCTTCAGATTCCCTTTCCTAAGTTATTATCTCCTTCTAACTTCTGTCCATGAAGACCACAACTTCTCTAGCACCTCACCTAGATTCAGCACCCTGAAATCATCTTTGACTCAGCTTTGTTTTTTTATCCTTCATGTCTAGAATATAAGTAAGCTTTTGGTTTGTTTTAATCAAAATGTTCTTCCTCTTTACAAGTAAAAATGACTTGATAGCTGAAAATATACTTTAAAGCAGTGCTCCTCAAACTTAAAGATGGGAATACTAGGTTTTCACTTTGGGGTTTGATTGAAATTTTCCTTAATAAAACACAGACTATTTACTTCTTTCCTGAAGTTACCACCCATGATATCTTCCTCCCCTCAGTCATCCATCCTGAATAACTCAGAATTTTTAATAACTTTTATTCAAGGACCATAAGTAGTGGCTTATTTCCTGATATATTTTTACTTGACTTTACAAGCCCTCCTTGAAGGTCTGTTACCATCAGTATTTTTTCTTGTAATATCCCTAATCTAGCCAGATTGTTCTCACTTTCCCAGTAGAACTATTTTATCTTCTTGTGTCATTTATATTTCATTCTTCAACTAAAGTACCAAACGTTTTTCTCCCACCCATGTATGTCATCCTCACCCTTCAAGTCCCACTTCATCCTTAAGCCTTTGCTAGCTATGCCCACCAGGTCACTGAAACAAGGTCTCACTTTTATGAACTTCTGGAAGTCTCTTAGTTTTTTCAGGATAATTCAACTCTGCCATCACTTTTTCATTAATTAATTATTAATTGCATTGTGTTAAGCTTGTACTGCTGGAGCCAGACAGCTCCTTGACTCCAACAGAGTCTAACAGAATGACTGACCATAATACATACTCAGTATTGTTTGTTTAACCTGTAAGCATTATGCCTTGGTGGGGGAAATGCTGAAAATATACTTGTTAATTCATATGAATCCAATTTATTTTCCTTTCAGGCTCGTGATGCAGAGAGCATTATGCTGAATCTGGCAGGACAGCTCATCATGATGCAGAGAGACAGGTCCGGCCCTCAGATCCGAGACAAGGACAGCAACCCTAACCAAAGGAAACTTGTGAGTTACATGAGAGTCACTTAAAATGTAAAGAATGTCTGGGAGAAGGATGAGGGGATAAAAGAATTTAAGAGCAGAGTATTATCTTATGATTTGGAAACTGAGAAAGTGTATAAAATTAGTTGTAAGCCTTTGGGTGCAAGACTGTGGAAAGTGGAGGATAAGATCCTAAAGTGATAATAAAATGTTCTGTATGCCAGATGTTACTGCTTAGGTGTTATTGTTTGGAATAATTCTAATGGAAAAACAGGATAAATTGGTGAAGTTCCTTGGGGAGAGGGGTTGTTTTGTTTTTAGATTTAAGTACACTTACTTTGAAAGGCAGGGCAGTATTATTAACTTTAAACAGATTCCTCTAATTTTCCCCAGAATTTATACTATTATTTTGAAAGACTTGAGAAACTAGTACCTAGGAAAACTTCAATCTACAAATTTAATGGGAAAAGAACTGATTTCAGTCTCTTTTTCTCCAGTTGCCATTCTGTCCTCCTGTTGTACTAGCCCAGTCTGTTGAAAATGTCTGGACCACATGTCGTGCAAATAAACAGAAGCGTCACCTGTTGGAGGCCCTCTGGCTGAGCTGTGGAGGTGCCGGGATGAAAGTCTGGCTCCCTCTTTTCCCCAGGGATCACCGCAAGCCCCATTCCTTCTTGTCCCAGCGGATCATGCTGCCTTTCCACATAAACATCTACCCCCTGGCTGTTCTGTTTGAAGATGCGTTAGTCCTTGGTGCTGTCAACGACACTCTGCTCTACGATTCTCTGTATTCTCGGAACAGCGCTAGGGAACAGCTGGAGGTGCTCTTCCCTTTCTGTGTCGTGGAGAGAACCTCTCAGATCTACCTCCATCACATTTTGCGTCAGCTGCTGGTGAGGAACCTCGGGGAGCAAGCTCTGCTCTTAGCCCAGTCCTGTGCCGCACTGCCTTACTTTCCCCACGTACTGGAGCTCATGCTCCATGAAGTGCTGGAAGAAGAAGCTACCTCACGGGAGCCCATTCCCGACCCTCTGCTTCCCACGGTGGCAAAATTTATCACCGAGTTCCCCCTCTTCCTGCAGACAGTTGTTCACTGTGCCAGGAAGACTGAGTATGCCCTGTGGAACTACCTTTTTGCAGCTGTTGGAAACCCCAAGGACTTATTTGAAGAATGTTTGATGGCTCAGGATTTAGATACTGCTGCGTCTTACCTTATTATCTTACAGGTAACAGTTTTCTTCTTGTAAATGTGTAAGAATTAGTGAGCATAAACCTAGAGGAAAAAGAAAGCAAATGTCCTTGGTTGGCACTGTGATCGTGCTTAAAGAACTAGTACAGGGACTTCCCTGGTTGTCCAATGGTTAAGACTCCATGCTCCCAATGCAGGGGGCCTGGGTTCAATCCCTGGTCTCGGGGATCTAGATCCTGCATGCTGCAGTTGAAGAGTCCACATGCTGCCACTGAGACTCGGTGCAGCCAAATAAGTAAATACTACAAAGGAAAAAAGAACTATTAGAGTCAAGTTTTCTGTTCACTTTTTATCTTTACTTTTGAAGAACTCAATCTTACTATATGATGGCAGAAAATTACTGTTAAAAAGTAGCATTGCAGGGTTGGGGTTTTTTTTTTTAATCCTGTTTGCCCATAAATAGGCCTGAAACAAATTAATGAGTTTACAGTATTATTTTGAATAATGTTGCTCAATCGTTTCAGACTCTTTGGGACCCCATGGACTATAGCCCAAGCTCCTCTGTCCATGGGAATTCTCCAGGCAGGAATACTGGAGTGGGTTGCCATGCCCTCCTCCAGGGGATCTTCCCAACTCAGGGATCGAACCCAGGTCTCCCACATTGCAGGCAGATTCTTTACTGTCTGAGCCACCAGAGAAGCCTGTGTATGTATATACACATAATGTGTTATAATACATATAATATGCACATATTACATATGATTATCAAAATATATAATAAACATACTAGTAAATAATTATTCTGAATATTAGTGGGTTTGTCTGAGCCCTCCACAGTAATCTCTCTCCTAGTGGCATGGAATTGCTGAGAGGTAAAAGTTCTTCCAAATTACCGCAGAGTTGTTTTTATTGTTTAAAGAAGCTAACCATAAACCTGGTTTGAGATTCTGCCTGAAGCAGTTTTCCTGTCAGCATTTCCTTCATGGCGGCTGACTGAAGTCAGAGGAAATATTCTGGCAGAAGGTGGGTGGCCCTGAGATTCTGGCTATTCTTAAAAGGCCTCACAATCATAAAAACAGAAACAAGATAAAAATGCAGTTTTTTGTCTGTTTGTTTAGTTTAGGTCACTGCTTAGATTTCAGTGATCTCCCAAGCAATGGAATTAGCAACTTTATCAGGATTCCTAAGTTGTGACTGACATGATAATTATAGTTGAACTTGCCTGTTAGGTGCCTCTCCATGAAGGCCAGGGCAAGCAGCAAGATTAAATCTGTGAAAGAACCACTGTGGATGCCCATTGTGTAGCAGTAGTACATACTGTTGCCCAAAGCAGTTTTTTATTAAGTCACATCCTCAGAAAGTTCTGTCACAGGACATAGACCAGAGCTTTTTTGGAGTCAGAAAGACAAATTTATACTCTTGCTTTTCTGCTGATCTTCAACAAGTTGTTTATTTCTTTCTTTGTTTAGAACATATATTTTTATTTCTCTCTCATCTAACAGTCCTATTTTTGGGAACCAGACTTCTTTCATTTTGGATTTCTAACACTCTTGAGGGCAAGGGATTCTCAATGTGTGGTCTACAGAATTCTGGGGGTTTCTGAGACATATTCAGGAAGACTACAGAATCAAACTAATTTTCATATTAATACTGAGATACTATTTACCATTTTTTCCTGTGCTTATATTTGTACATGGGCATTCTGCATTGCCATGCAATTACAATTTTAAAAAAGTTTTAAATGCATAATTTCAACAAGTTGTTTAACTCCATTTTCTCATGTGTAAAATGAGAATGATATACCTCTTTTGAGAGTCACTAGGAGAAATGAAAGAATGTATAAAGTTTAAGATATCTGGCAGTAATGGGAGTGCAAGAAATCATAAATTATATTACCCCAGGGGAGTATTTGCCTCACTTCTTCTTATATGGTACTTTTTAATGCTTCTTTTGATTTTACTAGTAAATTATTCCCTACAGTGCTACATCTGCATTACTTGTCTGGGTTTAGGGAAGCATGGAGATAAAGAATTACTCATATCTTCTCAAATCATTTGTAGTATAAAAGGAATTCTTGGTTGTTTTTCTAGAACATGGAAGTCCCAGCAGTAAGTAGGCAACATGCCACCCTTCTTTTCAACACAGCCCTGGAACAAGGCAAGTGGGACCTGTGTCGACACATGATTCGATTTCTGAAAGCCATTGGCTCTGGAGAATCTGAGACGCCCCCATCCACACCTACAGCTCAGGTTAGTTGAAGAATTGCACAGCTCTGCTGGGCCACACACCCACGTGGCATCTTCCTCTAACCATACTGCACTTTGTGTGTAATCATAGGAACCTAGTTCAGGTGGTGGTGGATTTGAGTTCTTCCGGAATCGAAGCATCAGTTTATCCCAGTCAGCTGACAGTGTTCCTGCTAGTAAATTCAGCTTACAGAAAACACTAAGTATGCCATCCGGTCCTTCTGGAAAAAGGTAAAAGAATGAAGAACTGTTCCTGCTTTTAGGGAATTCTATAACACATTGCATTTCAGAGTATTTTGTAAAATTGGATCTTAGGAAAAAACTGATCTTATTGCAGTTCCTTTTTACATTCCCAAAAGGCTTCCCTTTTTTCTTTCTCCTAAATTCACTTCTTTATTCTTTGTAGTATTTTTGCCCTTTGTACTAGAATAGGTCTTGATGTGCCCATTCTAAATGTGACTAACATTAAATTACCTCTGATAATAGAGGACCAGAATAAAAAGGAAGATAGATCTGCAAATAATTCAAAAGCCTTCTTACAGTCAACAGTTTTCCCATTCTTTCCCAGTGTACCTTTTGACATTTTAGTCCTCCTGTACTGGACTCTCTTGTGACTCTCTTGAGTGGAGAAGTCATTAAACAGTTCGTGCCAAAAAAGTGTATCCTGGAGTCTGAAACCTGTATTATATGTAGATGGGTTACTATGCCCTGAAGGGTAGCTCTGAACTCGCGCTGAACATTGTAAAATAAGATTTGCCTGTTTTGTGAGGTTCTTGTTCTCCTTCCTGCGTTGTTATGTGGTCTGGGCTCTTGGTCTCTTCCTCTCCCCTAACCCTTTCTTTTATATTCTGTGTGTGCTCTTCCTGCAGCACCTGACACAGAATGAGAGCTTGCTGAACATTTTTATTGTGATGTTTTACAGCGTTTTCTTATCAGAGCCATTAATACACCTGCATTCCCAACACACACACACACCCAGATACACACACCGTAAACAAGTTACATGCAACCGTGAAAGACTATAAAACAATTGCCAGGCAAACAGTAGCTACTCAGCTATACCCTGAATGTGAGTGGTGTTTAATATATACTATGTGCTCACTGCTCACCAGGCACAATTCAAACATTTCAGTGTATAGGTCTTTCAGTAACAGCTCCGTATGGGTAAATATACTGTTATTATCCACATTATACAGGTGAAAAACAGAGGCCCAGAAAAATAAACTCTATATTCACAAAACTGTGTGGCAGAGCCAAGTTCAGAGTGCAGGTAGTCCTGCTCCAGTACTGCTCTCTGAAGGCACCCCATCACCCCAGTACCAAACCGTTGCGACACACCATTTCATAGGAATAAGGGGTAACAGACGATATTTAGTCATTCATTTCTTAAATCCGTTTTTTTCTTATGTGTCTGTATAATTCACATTAAGAGACTACATTTCACTTTGCTTCTCTTTAGTCTCCTTGGTCTGATCTCCTTTCCTCTTTTCATTGGTCTTTTCAAATACAGCATTTGTTTGCTTCCTTTCTTTACTTCATCCAGTCACTATCCTCTTCCTGATTTGGCTTTGTCAGTCTCCTTTTTGTTTTCTATTCTGTACTTTTACAGACATGTTTAAGAGGCTACTTACTGTGTTCCAGCTACTGTTCAACAGGTGTGCTATCTCATGGAGAAGCTCTGATCTTCCTCTTCCCTCAATCTCCTACCTCCTTGTCAGCATTTTCAGTGCTACTTCATAAGAAGTATGTGAAGCTTGTTCTGTAGCTTACTTGTGTTCCCACTTACAGATGGAGCAAAGACAGTGACTGTGCTGAGAACATGTATATTGATATGATGCTCTGGAGACACGCTCGGCGTCTCTTAGAAGAAGTTCGGCTAAAGGATCTCGGCTGCTTTGCAGCCCAGTTGGGCTTTGAACTCATTAGTTGGCTGTGCAAGGAGCGTACACGTGCTGCCCGAGTAGACAACTTTGTGTTGGCCCTGAAGAGGCTCCACAAAGATTTCCTTTGGCCACTTCCCATCATCCCAGCTTCTTCTGTCAGTTCTCCTTTCAAAAATGGAAAATACCGAACAGGTAATATAGGCTTTGTGTTACTTATACAAGAATTGTATTTGCTCCAAATGTTTAGACATTTTTCTGTTAGTTGATATTCAAGAAGTCTTTTCATTCCAATCTTAGATAGAAGCTGACTTTTTGTAGATCAGTTGGAACATCCACCATTTGACTAAGGATGTAAATAAAAGTAGATCATGTGTCTCTTGGCCTTATGACTTTGAAGTTTAATTTATAAATCCAACCAATTGTTTTCTCAGATTATCAGCAAGTTGAGCATTGACTGAGTATAGAAGATACCACACTTTTTTTTTTTTTTTTTTTTGTAGGAAGTTTCCTGCAATGCAGGAGACCCTGGTTCAATTCCTGGGTCAGGAAAATCTCCTGGAGAAGGGAACAGCTACCCACTCCAGTACTGTGGCCTGGAGAATTCCATGAACTGTATAGTACATGGGGTCGCAAAGAGTTGGACACAACTGAGCGACTTTCACTTTGGCATTGGTTAGCCACAGATCTCAAAATAAGCTAAATTGTGACCTACCTGACAGGATTCATTCCAGAGAAATGGTAAAAATATGTCTTTGAGAGCTTGGGCCATCTTCTAAATTAGGAGAGGGCAAAGTGAACTGTAGTTTGGTAAAAAAAAAAATTTTAGGTTTTTTTAGTTCAGGTTGAAATCATTATTTCTTACGACAATTCAAACAAAACCCTTTTTATTATGGCATTTGGAAGTTTCATGTCATCTTAAAACCAAGGAAAGTCATTTAAGGATGACTAAGGTTTTGCCTAGTCTCTGGTAAGTTAAATAATGCTAGAAGATGACTGCTCGGTGGCATTATCTGGTCAGTGCATTCTGTTCCAGTCCAGCCTCCCTGGTTCATGGATGGGTGATGCAGTGTAGCGACATTGATTGGGTTTGAACTTTTCGTGTTTGGAGTTGGTGGGGGAAGAGAAGCTGAAAGAACTGAACTGGAAGTGGCAGTGTGTGCACCTTTGATTCCATTTTGTGTGTGTGTTTCCTACCTTGCAGTGGGAGAGCAGCTGTTAAAGTCACAGTCAGCTGACCCATTTATAAACCTCGAGATAGATGCTGGCGTCTCTAATGTCCAACGAAGTCAGAGCTGGCTCGGCAACATTGGTCCTGCTCATCAAGAAATAGACACAGCCTCATCTCACGGGCCACAGATGCAAGATGCCTTCCTGTCACCTTTATCTAATAAAGGTAGATATCATTTTAAATCCTAGCTCCTCATTAGTTTCTTTGGAGGAAAGTTTATATGCCGTACGTAGCATTTCAGAGAGAGCTTCACTCCTTTCAAGATGTGTCCTTGAGAATTAGCATTAGTATCTGCTGGACAGGTGAATAGTTACTAGCACAAGGCCAAAATCACTTTTATTATACTTTGCCGTGTTTATTTTACATAAATGAAACAGGTAAAACCTCACTACAGCTAAACACTAATAAATGAACCTTTGTAATCAATTTTGATGATACAGAAACACTAACTTTGAACCTCAAGTAAATAAAACTTTATCCATGTGTAAAGAATCCCATTCTTCTCATAGGTGGACCTGTATTATAAAAAATTGTTACCAGTTATCTTCTGTTTTTTATTTCAGCTGTAAAAAATTATGGGAAAATTTTTTTATCTTCTAAATTCCTGCATGATACCCTGCATCTCAGCCTTCAAAGCCTAAGATTACTGTCTGACCCTTTACCAAAAAAATGTGTGTCTTCTGCAATTATAGTAATGGGTGAATTACAAATTGAAGAAGCTTTAAAGTGATTCATGTTGTTTAGGTTTATATAAGAGCTGAAGCAGCAGTTGGTCTGATTCTGCGGCTTCAATGGCCAGATCCACCTGATGCTTGATTTTCAGTGTATGCTCACTGTTGTCTGAGCTGCTCCTATGTAGGGAGGCATATAGAAGCCATGGCTTCTTTTATTGTAGTAGAATACGTGTAAAATCTACTACTTTAAGGATTTTAATGTGTTCGGTTCATTTATATTCTTGGGCAATCAACCTGCAAAACTCTTTTTTACGTTGCAAAAGCAAAACTTTATACCCATTAAAGAATACTCTCCATCTCTCCCTCCCCCAACTCCGGGCAACTACATTCTATTTTCTGTCCCTGTGTAATTGTCTTTTGGTGTCTGGCTTATTTCACTTAGATAACGTTCTCAAAATTCATCCTGGTTGTAGCATGCATGGGAATCTCCTTCCTTTTTCGGGTTTGGCAATATTCTATTGTGTGTTCAAAGCACATTTTGTTTATCCATTCATCAGTGGCCACTTGCATTGCTTCCACCTTTTGGTTATTGTGAATTATGCTGCAAAGAACGGGGGAGTACTATGAATATGGGAAGTCTCTTTGAGACCGTTTTCAATTCTGGGTATTGTCAGCTCATGTGATAATTCTGTTTTCAACTTTTTCCTCATAGCAGCAGCCCCACTTTACTTCTTATCAACACTGGCAGGGATTCCAGTTTTGCCACATCCTCGCCAACACTTCTTTGATGATTTTGTTAATAGTAGCATCCTAATGGACATGAGGTGGCATCATTGCTTTTCTTTAGAAAACCTTTTAAAGAGATTATTTCAAACATATTTTAAAAGGAGAAATAATACTATAATGGGCACCTTCCCTCCAGCCCCCACTTAAGTTATTACCAATTCATGAATAAGTTTGTTGATAAAACACTTTCTCCTTCTTGTATTATTGAACTAAATCTAAGATATGATATGTTTTATTTGTGAATGTTTCAGTATATATTTCTAAAAGGACTTTTTTTTTTTAAAAATAATGGCACATCTCTCTAAAAATTTAACAGTAACTCCTTAATACCATCAAATATCCAGTAAGTATTCAAATTCCAGCTGTTTTACAATGTCATAATATTTTTGCAGTTTAAAAGAAAGTAAGAGTCATTCAGTTGTGTCTGACTCTTTGCAGTCTCTTAGACTATACAGTCCATGGAATTCTCCAGGCCAGAATACTGGAGTGGGTAGCCATTCCCTTCTCCAGAGGATCTTTCCACCCTAGGGATAGACCCCAGGTCTCCCGCATTGCAGGTGAATTCTTTACCAGCTGAGCCACAAGGGAAGCCCAAGAATACTTTGAATCAAGATCCAAGTAAGATTCATACACAGTGATTATGTTTCTTAAATTCCATTTTTAGTGCTTGTTCCCCTTCCCCATCTTTTTTTCTTCTTGCAATTTATTCATTGAAGAGACTTGCTTCTGTGGATTTTCTCATGACTGGATTTCAGTTGATTGCATCTTCATGGTTTAAACAGTTTCTGTACTTCTTGTAGACTGGTGATTGAATCTAAAGACTTGATTGGGAATCCTCTGGTAGTCCAGTGGTTAGGACTCTGTATTCTCACTGCCTCAAGGACCTGGAAACTAAAACCCCACAAGCTGTGTGGCACCTCCCTCTCCCCCAAAAAAGACTTGAACAAATTGTAGCTAGGTTTGTTGTTTCCAGAGGTGGGCACGACTGCTTAATAGGTAGTAGTGTATTTTTCTTTTATATGGCACATAATGCCTGGTTACCTCTCTGATTTTTTTTTTTTTAAACATCTACTATTTAATGTAACATGGGAATTTTAGTAGTGAATTTAATGTTTTGGTCTCAAAATCCTAAAGAGGAAGCAACATCTGAGAGACAGCTAATATTTTTAATTGAAGGAAAACATACATTAAGCTAGTTTGTGACTTTTGACAATTCTTCATCAGGTGATGAATGCAGTATTGGTTCAGCTACGGACTTGACTGAAAGTAGCTCCATGGTGGATGGAGACTGGACAATGGTGGATGAAAATTTCTCCACACTCAGTCTAACCCAGTCAGAGCTGGAGCATATCTCCATGGAGTTGGCGAGTAAAGGGCCTCACAAATCCCAGGTCCAGCTTCGGTAAGTTTCTCAACATTTTGGAAGCATAGAATGCCTCCTCAGGGTGTTTGGGCAAATTGGGTATATAGGCTGCTTTCCCAATAATGACTGCCCTTCTCTTCATCCATAGATCCTTCCTAGCATCAGTCACTGTGTTTCTGCTTCTGTATATAGGTATTTGCTGCACGTCTTTATGGAGGCAGGCTGTCTGGACTGGTGCATTGTTATAGGCCTGATTCTTAGAGAATCCTCAATCATCAACCAGATTTTGGTTATTATACAGTCTTCAGAGGTAGATGGAGAGATGTTACAGAACATAAAGACAGGACTGCATGCTGTGGACCGATGGGCCTCCACAGATTGGTAAGTTATTAGGCTCGTTACCTTGACTGTCCTCTGGTGACTTCCCCTCTTTCACATTAAGGCTTATTTCTGGTTCATTTATTTGGAGATTTGTAGGTTGCTTGAAATAAAAACTCCTTTTGTATATTAATTTTTAAGATTATTTTCTTTAGTTACCATTTTAGACCCAGTTATTTTAAATGAGTCATATTCATTGTTGTCAGTGAATGTGTGTCACTGAGGACCAATATAGTACAAATGACCTTAGAACTAGGGTGGAACTTGAGATTTCTGCTTCTGTGGGATTGAAGATGATAACCTGAAAACAAGCAAACGTTTAAGGTCTGTGTGAGTTGAACATTCCATAGCAGTTACTGACAAGCCCAAAATAAGAATAGTGAATGAAAGTGGAAGAGCCTGGGATCTACCCCTTTTGTCACCAGTCACCTGTGGATTTGGGGTTTCCCTCACTTGGCTCTAGTCTTCTAGTCTTAATTGGCAAATTCGTTTAGGTTAAATGTTCTCTGAAGGTCCTGTTTTTCAAGTCTGAAAATCCTGTTAATGGTGTTTACGATTATAGAATATGCTTTTTAATTGCAATACTGGATAAAGAATATCCATCTTTGCTGTTGGTGCTCACAGTTACATTATGTGTAGCCCCCTCCACGGGGGCCTTGGCATCTAAAAGCCTTTCCGTTCCTATACCACCTCTGTGCCTCCTCCTATACCCTGTAATCTATCACTGACCCTACTGTATCAATGCTTAGTAAGAATCTGTCCATAACATGCTATGGAGCCTTTTGAATGTGGCTGATAAGAGCCAATTTCCTTTTTCTTCTGCTTAGTCCTGGATACAAGCCATTTTTAAACATCATTAAGCCACACCTGCAGAAGCTTAGTGAGATCACAGAAGAGCAGGTCCAGCCCGAAGCCTTCCAGCCGCTGGCTGTGGGTAAGACTCCTGAACAGACCAGCGCCCGGGCAGAGGAGAACAGGGGCCCCTTGGGCCATGGGAACATTCCCCAGGGCGAGGCCACAGGTGGCAGTCTGGTAAGCCGGAAAGAGGAGGCCACAGCGCGAGCAGAGGAGGAGGAGCCTTTCCAAGATGGGACTTACGACTGTTCTGTGTCCTAACAACAGTGAGTACCATCTCCACGGGCAGTATTAACTAGCATCAGCGCACAACTGAGGACACTGTGACCTAGTTGGAAAATTTAACCAGGGGGAGAACACAGCTCAGAGACTCTGGTAAGGTATTATTAAATTTTAACTTTTTCTTCTACGAAATCTTCAGTCCATAAAAAATGGGATATCAAAAAAAAAGATCATCTTTCATAAGTTTTTTTTTAAGCTGCAGTGGAAAGTTGTACAGAATGTTGTACAGGTGTACATGCGAACATTTTGGTTTTCTTAAAGATTGGTAGCTCTTAAACCACAGGGATCATTTTGCCCCAGATGAGCTTACTTTTTCACTACTTAAAAGCCTCCTTTGTTTTCTGGTTCAGCGTGTGTTCTGGACTGCTTTTTAAAAATAAATGCTAAGGTGCTTGCTGTAGCTCATCAAGTGCTTGAGCTACCTGTATGCCCCCTGGATCAAGAGCACTGGACTCCCTAATTGGGCCTCTGAATAGACGCCTGCCCTGGTACAACAGGCACCTGTAAGATGCTCCTCTTCTGGCCTGTTAATCCCGGTCCTCAATTGATGGAAGCTGCTCACCTGTGTCAGTGTGCCTGCTTTTTGTCTAGCTTGGTTCCTACTAGGTGAGTGTAGGCAGAGGCCTGAGGAGTTCTTATCAATTATGCTATTAGATACCACTAAACTATTTTGTATCAAAGAATCATATCTTTTTGTGAATAATTTTGTGTAAATATACTCAAAGGCACTGTTCCTATTTTTAGGGCTTGTACTATAATTTGTAAGGTTTTATGCTGGATTCTGCATGGCTATAGATACTCACTCTTAGAACAAAGACAGGGCTTGCTCTTCTTTCCAGATACAAGCACTCTTCATAAAGGAAGACAGATTTATTGGCTTGGTCATAAGGTAACAGAAATGGTCACACTGATCATGAAATGAAACAGGTTTTGTGCAAATTAATGTAGTTTCTTATTTATTGCTTTTGTAAATTGAATAAAAATGAACTCTATGTAAATAGACTGCTGAATCCTGTATTATCACGGCTACTAAAAATTAGTATGTAAAGAATGCATTCATCATAACTTAAATATTTTATGTATTTCTAGATATGACTTAAATTTTAGTTTTCATACATTATGAAAATACAATTGCAGATTCAGTTGCTTCAGACTAAACACATACCCACTGTATGTTTATCAATTACCTTATAACAGTATTAATTTAGATAGCTTGTTTGTACTGTGCAATTTGAACAAAGGAATGCAATGTTATTTTTTACAAAAACAAACTTATTTTTATAGTAACAACATATTTGATGTGGACCAAATTCATACCACTATGTAAAACAGCCTCTCCTCTCATAGTGCAATTACAGTTTAGAAATAAAACTTGGTCTTCTATCCTTGCTTTTTAAAATTAATGGCTAGATTTAGTTGTCCTAGCCAGGTTTCCTTTGAAAGGAAACTCAAATTTGAAAAATGCTTTGTTCAAAAGTCATCAATGGTTTTAAATTACTGATTTTGATAATTTACTATCACTTACTTTTCACATTACAAGTGCAATACTTTCACATACTAAAACTCCTGAATTGGTGGAATATGTGATTACTGGTACCTGGCCTTCTGGTGCTACGTTTATTTAAGCCTTTGTTTTAAACCACCTTTCCCTGAATCTTAAGATAGAACTGTTTCCCACATGAATTCCTGCAGCCCAGCAAGACACCTGAAGCAGTCCTTCTCCTGTCCTAGTCCATTATGAGAAGAACTAGCATTACTTTTGTGTTTGGTGTATGTAGTCAATAGAAATGAGTC
Organism: Oryx dammah; assembly: GCF_014754425.2. NCBI lineage: Eukaryota > Metazoa > Chordata > Mammalia > Artiodactyla > Bovidae > Oryx > Oryx dammah. The sequence goes on along the minus strand of NW_024080444.1, from coordinate 11,037,932 downwards.
ACCATGGTAAACAGCCATGTTTACAGATATCCTAATGTGCTGCTGGGTTCATCTTTCACTCTTAAAAGCAGGGCACCATTAAGTTAACCATATTCCTATGGTTAATGCCATGACCGAAACTTTTCTTGTATAAAATACTTGTTTTGCAACCAACAGATATAAGTGGCCCCAAGGCAAAAAGATTGGCAGCTTTATGGAAAAACTTTTCTTTGGTAGTTTGTTATATACTTTAATTTTTTTAATCATATTTTAATTTTGCCTTGTTTGGATCACGTATTTGACTGTTTAAGCCATATTTAACCAATGAATTTAAATATTCAGTATAACTATTTGAAGTTTAAATTATTTGCTGATACCAAAACAAGTAATTTGGGGGTAGTCAACCTTTGCTTGTAATTAAAAGTTGCTGCTACTTCTGTAATGTGTATTTTTTTTTTTTAACTTGGTAAAGGGCAATAAAACCATTACATGAACTTTTTGTTTATTCATCAAGTTAACAGCAAAAAGTGTATGTATTAAAAGTCATATTTCATTATATAATTCCACCTTTTAGAATTTTCCTTATAACTAAAAATTTATATTTAAAATATATATGGGTATACCTTTTTATGGATATATTTCTTTACTCATCAGTTGAGGGACACTTGGGAGGGATTCAACTCGGACACTGATAGGCAGGTTTCTGTGTGGACATAAGTTTTCAGTTCTCTTTAGGAGTGGAAACGTTGGGTTATGATAACTGGTTAATTTGCGGGGGGACTGGGGGGCGGGGTATGCTTAACTGTATTACAAAGTGCCTGTACCATTTTAAAAGAAAAAAACATTTCCACTAGTAGTGGATGAGGGTTCAAGTTTCTGTTGGTCAACATGTTTTTGTATTTTTGGTTATAGCCATCTGAGTTATGTATGAAGTCATATCTTATGGTTTTAGATTTACATTTCCCTGATGGCTAACATCTTTTCATATATGATTATTAGCCATTCACATCTCTTTGGAGAAAACTGTATTCACATTCTTTGTCCACAGATGGCTCATTTATCTTATTGTTGATTTGCAGGAGTTCTTTATATATTCTAGACAGTTTTGCAAATATTTTTTCATTCTGAGGGCTTTTCACTTTCATGATGCTGTCTTTTGAGACATAAAGTTTTTCATTTTGGTGAAGTCCCCAACTTTTTCTTTGGTTCCTTGAGCTTCTGGGTGTCATATCCAAGAAACCATTTCTGAATCCTAGGTTATGAAGATTTATGCTTATGTTTTTTTCTGTTTTATATTTTAGCACCTACATTTAGGTCTTTGATCCATTTTGAGTTAATTTTTGTATATGGTATGACTTTGTTCTTTTGTATGTGACTACTCAGTTGTTATAATTTACTGAAAAGTTCAGCGTTTACTGAAAAGATTTTTTTCCTATTGAATTGTTGAAAATCAGCTGACTACAAATGAATGGGTTTATTTCTGGAACTGTCAGTTGTATTACATTGATTTCTGGGTCCTTCCTTGATGCCAGTATGACATTGTTTTGATTACTGTTGCTACCTAGAAAAAGGAAGTTTTGAACTTGAGAGCTGTTGAGTTTTTCAGGACCATTTTGGCTCTTCTGTGCCCCTTGCATTTCCATGAGTTTAGAGTCACCTTGTCAGCTTGTGTGTGCACCCACACACACATATAAGGCAGCTAGGAGTTTGATAAGGATTATATTCAGATCAATTTTTGGAAAATCTTGCCATCTTGATAATAGGCCTTCCAGCCCATGAACATGGAATGTCTTTCCAGTTATTCATGGCTTCAGTTTGTTTCAGGAGGGTTTTATAGGTACTTTTAATAAGCTTATTAGTATTTTATTCTTGATACTATTGCAAATAGAACTGTTTTGTTTTTGGATTATTGTTTGTTAGTATATAGAATAATTGATTTTTCTATGTTACAATTGCATCCTACAACACTGTTCAATTCACTAACTATATAATAGTTTTTTTGTGTGGATTCCTTGGCATTTCCTGTATAGAAAATCATGTCATCTATAATCAGAGCCTGGGCTAGAGCCTCCAATACAATATTCAATATACAATAAGTAGATACCCTCGTCTTTCTGATGTTAGGGGGAAAGTACTGAGTTTTCATTATACATTCGGATGTCAGCTATTGAGTTTCCCATAGATGGCCTTTATCAGGTTAAGGAAGTTCCCTTCTATTAAATTTTTTATTATAAAGAGGTGTTAACTTTGTCAAAAAAACTTTACTTCTGTTGAGATGATTATATTGTTGTCCTTTATTCTAATGATACAGTCTATTATGTTGACTTTTAGGTGTTAAACCCACATTCCATTCCTGGGCTAAACCTCATTTTGGTCATGATACAGGCCAAACTTGAAGAAAAGAAATTATCAGTACACTTGTTGTATTTTCACTAATCAAGAAAGGAAGTGCGAGTATTAAAAGTACTGATGAACTTCAAAAATGCCCAAGATGTTTTTTTGAATAAAAACAGACATGAGGCATAGATGCATTTTGGCTTTATTGGCCCTAAAACACAAGGTATTATTAAGAACATAAGTTATTTGGCTGCTTCACCTTGTAATGAACTGTTCTGAGGGAACTCACTTGGAAAGGGAGGTAACTTTCATGGAGCTCACAAGTGGGTTCTGTATTTTGGGGCCTGGTGGTGTGCCTTCCTTGTGAGCGGCGGGGTCACTGTCTGGCCGAAAGATATATTTTCTTCCCCCCGATCCCCCAATGAAAGAACATCCTTTATTGGCCCTTCAGTGATTTTCTTTGCCAACAGTGATGATAAAACTGCTAAATAGGCTGTAGGCTCAACATTTAATTTCTGTGAAATTCAAATGCACAATTTCATTCCACAGTAAAATGGATTCCAGTTGAAGCCATGTTGAGTTCTTTGCTCACATGACCCTTTAAAATAGCAATTATACCCACAGGAGCCAACTAGGTCTTGCTAACAGCAGAGTTGTTGTATTTTTTTTTTTTTCAAGCTCTAAAAGGCTTTATGGATTTAAAATAACTCTTCAGATGAGGGGGTTACAAGAAAATATAAACAATGATGGTCTGTTTCTCTGTTAATGATAGTGACTAGTATTTAACATGTTTATTTCAGTTAAACTGTAAGGCAACAATTCATCCCTAGCAAACCAGTGAAAAGAAATGGACAGACATATTCGTTTTTCCTACAGCTTCCTGAGTGTGCAGGCTGGTTTAAGTAAGTGGTGGTAATGGTTTAGAAATGATTAGGCCTCTGTTCATCTGTTGAAGTACGGAAACAGAAATACTGCATGCAGCCGTCATTCTTGGGTAAATTTTAAGAATTTCTGCAAAATCACAATCCTTCACACTTTCCCCAAATGTGTAGTACTGTGCAAAAACAAGTTCTTCAGACTGCTGATCTGACAGTGTGTATATTAAGAGCCATGAGTATTGTGTGCAATTATTTAACCATTTTTGGCATTAAAGCAGTCCCCCAGAGTATTAAGCATACCCTGAGTCTAATGTGCATCTTGTTACTGACCTTCTACAACATTAGAGCTTTATAATGCCAAAGAAAACCAGAACAAGAGCAAACTGTCCACATAGGAAAATAAAGGCAAAGAAAACCATGATTATTATCAAAAAGGAGTTAACAACATGCTTCCCAAGGCGGGGTGGGGCAGATAGGAATCACAGGGAACTCAGGTAGTGCCCTTCCTCCACATTAGGAAGTTTGCTTTTGCTTTGCTTTTCCCTATAAATAATTTCCAGTAATCTATTTCAGATTAACCACAGAAACAGAAAATATGCCTGTATTTTGAAATTCATTTAGATACTATTTTTTCCATGATTGTGAGTCTATAAAAGCTATGAACAGTGCAGACTTCGTGTGTCACTTGAATCATCTAAGACTAATGATACAGCTGACCCTTGACAACATGGATTTGAACTATAGGTCCAATTATACAGGGATTTTTCATTGAATGGATATCACAGTACTACATGATCCATAGTTGAATCCACAGATGCAAAACCTTGTATACAGGGGTGTGATGATGCACATTTTCAATGGTGCAGAGGTCAGCACTCCTAACCCCTGTGCTGTTCAAGGGTCAACTCTATGGTTCTTACAAAGTCCAGGAGAAGCACTGGTTCCAGTGTCCATGCATGTGACAGCATGGTGCCGTTCAGCTCTGGCTGTAACCCTGCTGTCTGTGTAGGCTCAGTTTTTAAGGAAATAGGAGCACGATTCAGAATGCACACTGTATATATCAGACAAGCAGCTTTATGCTCTTTCTGTTCAGGCAGATTCGAGTGCCACTGTTTTGTTTGTTTCACTATGGCTTTTTTAGCCCAACTTGCTAAAGACAGAAAGTGTCTAACTTTTTACATTTTTAATGGAAAAAAAGAAAGCTAGCAGAATTTATCATTGCTCTCGCCAAACTCTTCCACTGCTGGAGCCAACAGCCATCTTCCTCAACATGAAAAGTACCTCTAAGTCCTAGAGCTGCTGTTGTGCAGGACCGAAACACCAACAGCTAGAAGGACACTCCAGTGCAAGCCACAGCCTCGAGTCTCAGGAAAGCCAGCTCTGCCAGACACAGTAAGTTACTGAGAAACTAACCTGTTCAACTGGCTAGAAAACAAGGACCCAGTGCATCAATAATAGTATGCCCTGAAGGATTAACTTTGGATAACAATATTCTGTTCATTCCTTTTTTTTAAGAATCAAAATAAAATGCCCAGCCACTCCCACTCTCCTCCCACTCCCAGAACAGCCAGCATGGCACCTCAGCCCTCTGAGAAGGGAAGTTCATGTCCTGTACTTCCACAAACAGTATTCTAAACCAAAATAGCCTGGAAACCCCAAAAGGAAGCAGGTATTGAAAACCACCTCAGAAAAGCATCCCAACGATGGATCTTAGTGACCACGTGTCTGAAGGACAGGAGCCACCACTTCAATACAGGTTTCCACATCAGAGTACTAGGGCCTTAAAGCCACCAAGCACACTCTAAAGACTGTCCACAAGGCTGCCCAGAGAAGCACAGCTCCCAGCACAGCCTGGGGCCCAGAAGCCAATCTTCATCTCAAATTTCTTATGACTGATCATTAATTCCTGTGATATTTTACCTACCATCTACAGACACAAAAAACAATGGTCTTGGGCTTTAACTGGAAATGTCATTTGTCTCATTAACAAGGGATTTATAGTACCTTCTGCATCTTTCATGATCCTAAAGGTTCAACTATTAAAACTGGTTTGCTGGCTTTTGTTCTTAAGGTCATATAAAATGACGTGTGTGTGTAGTACCCACGTGTGCTTAAGTGCCAGAAAACTGGTATTTTCAAGTGTCAAAAGGGCCATGCACTCTACTCCACAGTGTAACCATGATAGATCATGCTCAGCCCTGAAGAGTGTTAGCCCACAAAGCTCTTTGAACATATGCTCGTTAAAACTCACTGACTTATACATACAACCGTCCATGCAACATAAGGAGAAACTGTGCCACATGGAGTATCCCACTGGACATGTACTTAGAGCTCATCCACAAGATTAAAATACAAAGAGATTGTAGGTGCACACCCAGGCAGAGGGAAATGTCCAATCTGGGAACTTCTCTCTCAGAGCATCCAGGTGGGAGGATCTCTTGTCTTCCCCAGAAAAATAGTGGGCAGCAATGGCCACAGTGACCATTCCTTCAAGCTGTTCTTCCAAGACCTGCAGGAGAAAGTTAATTAGTTCTCTAGCTCTAAGGAGGCAGAACAGTGACTGATCCCAAGGGTCTTACCAAATACCACCCTGGGAACCTGGTCAGTGATAGCAGTGATGATGGGTGCATCCCACCTGTACTTCTATCCAGAAGTGCCATGTGGAGGCCTGGAGTCCATGGGAATAAAAGACAAAGTAGTCCCCTCCTTTGCTTGTGACTGGGGTGCCGTTGCCGAGAGACCACTGAGAAAGCAAGGCCCCTTTGTGGGTTCGAACATAGAATGACATATGGCTTGGTCCTGTAGGATAAAAGGAAGAACAGTTAAAACAACCTTCAAGAAAAGCAACCCAAACCAGACTACGAAGTTCATGCTTCACTAGCAATAAAGACACTCAGTACAAACCTAGTGGAGGGCTTTCAGTCTGGATGTTCATTATGAATCAACAAGGTAAGCAATGAGGTGCAGAAAAAGCACAGAGTTCATAATACGAAAACCTTGGCCCAGGCATTTAAACATACAAGAACCTACCTATCACTCAGAAGCCTTTCAGAAATCTAGAGAATAACTGCAAAAACCAGAGCAAAAGAGCACTGAGGATTTTAGTGTATCCATATACATTGTATTAAGACAAATATTAATGTAAAAGTGGAAGACTAATGTGTAAATGCTGCCTGTAACAAACACAGAGGGAAAGGGGAAAGCAGATAAAACTGTTGTGTTGGCTTTGCGCTTTAAAAAAGTTTCTGGCACTTAAGATTTATATTTTTGTTTTGATCACCTATTTAATTTTTTGCTATTTGTATGCCAGTTTTTGTGGTATTCTTATCAGCTTATACATCATAGAAAAAAGAATACAAATACAGCAAGTAAAACACAAGTAATTATAAATACTGTGAGGCAGTTGTGACTGCAAGTATTGGTCATAAAAATAAATCTGAATAGACACAACCCAGCTACTAAAAGAAAAATGTAGCTTACAAAACTAGACCTAACCACATACTGTATCCCAAGATATTCAGAAAGGGTAAAAATAAAGAACAAAGGTTATTTCAGTCAAGTGGACAGAGTCTTTAAAAGATAAGGAAATATTACAGATGAAATCTATGAAATAGACAATAGAACAAACCGACCTAGTAATCAAAAATCTGGAAAAGAGGCAAGGGAAAAGAGCAGAGCAAACGTATACACAAAGATAAATAAGAGCTGATTCATGTCAGTGTATGACAAAACCACTACAATACTGTAATTAGCCTCCAATTAAAATAGTTTTTTTAAAACTACCAATAATAGAATTAAAAATGACACAACAACAAAAAGATAAGAAAAAGAGAAATGTTAAAAATCACTACATAATCACTATTATTTCCGTAAGTTTGAAAACCTGAATGAAATGTGTATGTTGCTAGGAAAATACAGGTTATCAACATTGAACACAGAGATACTAAAGCTAAAACAGGCCAATCTCTCTAGAAAAAGAAACCACCCTAAGAAAAAAAGCACCTGACCCAAGGGGTCTCGAATTCCAGCCAACTTTTCAACAGAACAGTTCTAATGCCCCATAAACTGCTGCAAGACAGGAAAAGTAAGGGAAACTTACCAACTGTTTAATGATCTGTAACAGTCACGGTGTGTTTATGTTTATAATGTATACCTAAATTGTTAAAAACAGTACCAAAAACACCCCAAACCAGTATCATGCATCACATTAAGAAAATACATGATAACCTAATATACCATGGGAGAAAAATCCGATTATTTTTATAGATGCTAAAAAAGATTTTCACAAAATTAAAACCTATTCCTTATAAAAAACATTGAAGGAATGGTAAGTTCTGAATGCTTATTTAACATGATAAAAAAAATACACTCTTTTAGTCCTAAAGGCAATATCTTACATAACAGGAAAACACTAGAGACTGTGGTTCTAATGTCAAGAACTAGGCAAGGATGCTTACTGTCTACACAACTATTCTATATTAGAAGTACAGGATATACTGTTTATATACAGACCAGAGGCATGAGTTGGTAAAGAAATACTGTATTTACACATGGTATACAGTAGTTGACAAACTATACCTGAGGTCTGCGTTAGTATGGTTCTTGGGCTAAGAATGGTTTTTTCGCTTTTAAAGAGTGGCTAGCAAAAAAGGAAAGAATCTATAACAGAGACATAGGGCAAAGCCTACAGTATTTACTATCTAGCCCTTTAAATTTTGGCGGTTCTTGGTATACCTGGAGAACATTAGTATCAATGATTAAAAAATATTAAAGATTCAGTAAGATAGCAAGATAGGGTGATTCAACATTACAGCGTCAGTTCTTAATTTATAAATTTGTAATGACCCTAACTACAATAATTTTATATTAGAGAATACTAAAGTTCTAAATACTAAAATTAACAAGCATGTAAAGAATGGCAAGGAAAACAGTGAAAACTGGTACACAAACAGACCCACACACATACCACCAATTTTCTTTTTAATGATTTCTTAACCTTTGTAATCACAAAACACAGGTCAGTAGATGTGCAGTCTGCCTGTCAGGGACCTGATTTTTATTGGAATTCTCCAAATTGTACAGGCAGGAGAGAGATTTAAATTTTTCTGTGCTTCCTTTTTACAGGCTAGCATTTAAATAAAAACCAATTTATTGGCATGAACAAGAAAACCAGTTGGTACAAAATGAGTTTATTCCTAATTAAAATGTTAAAGCCTAGAAAAGGGAAGTATTCACCTAAGAGTTGTCAGCTAGAGCCCTTACCTCTCACAAGTGCTTCATCCCACTGCTTAACAACCAAATCTTACTATTTCACTACTACCATCTTGTGTCCTCCAGCTTCCCTTATCTACTAGATTTTCAAGGCCCTTGTGTGTTAAAACTGAATGAACTATGCCTTCACACAATAAATGCAGTTACTTTTCACGATTGATATGATGGCCACTGGTCACCAAAAAATACAAAACCCAAACAGACTATGTGCAGAAGAGAAAGTTCAGAAGGAAGTGGGCAAACCCGAGGGATAGAGAGTCAAAATTTTGACAAGAGCACCAAAGTGACTCAGTAAGCAGAGTCTTCAACAGATGGTGCTGGAACTGAATATTTGTAAGGGAAAAGGACCTTGACCTCTACCTCAAGCCATACACAAAAATTAATTCAAGGTGGATCCTAAGCCTAAACATAAAAATTGAAAGCTATAAAGTTTCTAGAAGAAAACAAAGTCTATCTTTATAATGTCTGGGTAGACAAGCATTTTTGGAAGACACATAAAGCATTAATCCTAAAAGAAAAGCATGATAAGATAGAAGTCTCATCAGAAGACATCATTAAGAAAATGAATGGGCAAGAAAATCTGGTAATACTGTATCTAATAAAAGATTGTGTCTAGAATATAAACTCTTCTAAGACAATAAGCCCAGTTTTTAAAAGGGAAAAAGACATGAGGAAACAAAGCCTATGAATGGCCAATAAGCACTTCAAAAAGTGTTCCACATCTTAATTATAAGAGGAATTCAAGAGATACTACCACTGAACACCTATAAGGAATGATAAAATGAAAAACCAAAAACCAGCAACTTCAGGAAGAATGCAAAGCAACTGGAATTCTTGTATACTGGTAGAGAAAAATGGAAACAACATTTTTAGAAAGTTAAACATAAGTCTATCCTATGAACTAAACAATTCCACTACTAGATATTTATCTACAAGAGGTGGAAAACATATTCCCAAAAAGCTTTTCACAAGAATGTTTATAACAGCTTTATCCACCTTAGCCCCAAACTGGAAAGAGCCCAGGTATCCATCAATAGGAGAGTGATAAGCCACGAGACAGTCTGACTACTGACTACTAGTCAGCAATGAAAAGGAACAAAATATTGATAACTTAAAAATACCACAGTTCAATCTGAAATACATTATGCTTAACTGACCAGACACTATTACATACTGGATGATTCCATGTGTATATATGAAATTCAAGAACAGGCAAATCAAATCTCTTAATACAGAAATCAGAAAGGTGCTGCTCAGGCTCAGGGGGACTAGAATATAAGGGAACTTTATGGGGTGATGGGAATATTTGTGTTTTAGGGGGTTATGTATGATTTTATCAAAACTAATGGAACTGTGTAAGATCTGGACATGTCAATGTATGTAAATTAGGCCTTATATATAGAAATATATTTTATATTTATATATAAATGAATAAAAATAAGCAAGAGGGAAAGTTATGTTTGAAGATACTTTTCACTCAAAGTCCTAGACACCTTTCTCTCAGTCTTTTTTAAACTCCATAATTAACATACAGAGTGAACAGTAGCAGAAACTTTTAAAAGTGAACTTCCTGTATTAGGGTTTTCTAGACAAACAGGATTGGAGAAGGCAATGGCACCCCACTCCAGTACTCTTGCCCGGAAAATCCCATGGACAGAGGCGCCTGGTAGGCTGCAGTCCATGGAATCGTGAAGATTCGGACACGACTGAGCGACTTCACTTTCAGTTTTCACTTTCATGCATTGGAGAAGGAAATGGCAACCCACTCCAGTGTTCTTGCCTGGAGAATCCCAGGGACGGCGGAGCCTGGTGGGCTGCCATCTATGGGGTCGCACAGAGTCGGACACAACTGAAGCGACTTAGGAGTAGCAGCAGACAAACAGGATATGTAGAAAAAGTTAATTATTTTACAGAACCTGGCTCGTGACTGTACAGGCTGGCAAATCCAAACCTGCAGGAGGCGCAGGCAGGCTGGAGACTCAGGGAAGAATTAGAATCCCCAGGACTTGCTGGCAAAACTCCCCCTCCTTGAAGGAGGCAAGTCTTTTTTTTTTTTAAGGCTGTCAGCTGATTGAACAAAGCCCACCATGGTTATGGAGAACAACCTGCTTTACTCAAAATTTACTGATTTAAATTAAATGTCAATCCTATCCAAAAAATACCTTCACTAGAAATAGCAAACATGGTTTTCCCTTGTATCTGAATACCATCTTTAAAAAAATTTGCCAAATGTAACTCAACAAATTGAGTGCCCATTAGGTGGTACTAATATTTACTGGGCACAGAGACTAGAAAGAAAAATAAAAACACATCCATATCTGCCTCCCTTGAATGCTAGTGGAAAATCAGATATGAACTAAATAACCATGGTGGAAAATCAGATATGAACTAAATAACCATGATACAAGGAGGTCAGTGCTACAATCGAGATACGTACAAAAGGCACAAAATAGATAGCACTTGCTCAGTCTGTTAGAGACAATGAAAGAAAGGTCTGAATAATACTGACATTTTGCCAAGAGAAGAAACAGAGTTCCAGAGAGAGAGAGAGAGAGAAGCAAGAAAACATCACTCTCACCAAAAGAGAGTGCGTGACGATGGAAATGAGCACTTGGATGCAGCTAAGGAGTGCATAAGGGAAGTGCTGAAATAGGTACATAAGCCAGATTACCAAAGACCAAACATGCTCTCTCCCAAAAAATTGGGGTGCGTTCTGCAGCAACAGGAAATCACAGAAAAGCTGTTTTACGTAGGGAAGTGACATGATCAAATATACTTTTCCAAAATAATATTAGAGAAGACTTCAGACCACCATTTGAGAAACTCCAGGACCTGACTACTAGTTCTAAACATGATAAATATACCAAGAAAGGTAAACAAACTGTCTGCTAATGCCGGGCCAAATGCTCTTGCGATCTACCTGACAAATATCTGACAATGAAAGTTTTTAAATAAGGCTCCTTAAAAATTATTTGCTTCAATTACTTTCAGAAACACTGTAAGCACTCAAGTTGCTGATCAAAAATAAGTCTGAGGAGGAAAAAAAACCCACATGTAACATTAAAAAGCTTAAGAAGTGAAAGAGAGAGAAAAGTATCTGACTTATTAGAGATCAGCTTGAGATACTATGTTATAAAATGTCCCTACTACCCATGAAGCAGTCTAGTGTTACTTGAAAGTTAACTTATTGAAAGCTTGAAACCACTGAAAATAATGTTTAACAAGTATAATCAAAATGCTAATATATCATTAATACAAAATTTAGGCTTAAAGTAAGGAAAACCACTAGGTAATTCAGGTATGACCTAAATCAAATCACTTATGATGATACAGTGGAAGTGACGAATAGATCAATGGGATTATATCTGGTAGAGAGTGTGCCTGAAGAACTATGAGTGGAAATTAGTAACCCTGTACAGGGGGCAGTGACCAAAACCATCCCCAAGAAAAATGCAAGAAGGCAAAATGGTTGTCTGAGAAGGCTTTACAAATAGCTTAGGAAAGGAGAGAAATGAAAGGCAAGGCAGAAGGGAAAGATTCATCCAACTGAATGTAGAGTTCCAGAGAACAGCAAGGAGAGATAAGAAGGCCTTCTAAAATGAACAATGCAAAGAAATAGAGGAAAGCAATAGAATGGGAAAGACCAGAGCTCTCTTGAAGAAAATGAGAGACATCATGGGAACACTTCAGACAAAGATGGGCAGAATAAAGGACAGAAATGGTAAGGACATAACAGAAGCAGAAGAGATTACGAAGACATGGCAAGAATACATTGGTGAACTGTACAAAAAAGGTCTTCATGACCCAGCTAACCACGATGGTGTGGTCACTCACCTAGAGCCAAACATCCTAGAGTATAAAGTCAGTGGGCCTTAGGAAGCATTACTACAAAGTTACTGCAGGTGATGGAATTGCAGCTGGGCTATTTAAAACCCTAAAAGATGATACTGTTAAAATGCTGCACTCAATATGTCAGCAAATTTGGAAAACTCCCTGGTGGCTTGGACAGTAAAGAATCTGCCTGCAATGCAGGAAACCTGGGTTCAACTCCCAGGTCAAGAAGATCCCCTGGAGAAGGGAATGGCTACCCACTCCAGTATTCTTGCCTGGAGAATTCCACAGACAGAGGAGCCTGGCAGACTGCAGTCCATGGAGATGCAAAGAGTTGGACACAACTGAGTGACACTTTCACTTTCAGCAGTGGTCACAGGACTGGGAAATGTTAGTTTTCATTCCAGTCCTAAAGAAAAAAATGCCAAAGAATGCTTAAACTATCACACAGTTGTGTACATTTCTCATGGTAGCTAGGTTATGCTCAAAATCCTTCAAGCTAATCTTCAGCAGTATGTGAACCAGGAATTTCCAGATGTACAAGCTGGGTTTAGAAAAGGCAGAGGAACCAGAGATCAAATTGCCAACATTCATTGGATCATGGAGAAAGCAAGGGATTTCCAGAAAAATTTCTGCTTCATTGACTACACTAAAGCCTTTGACTGGGTGGATCACAACAAACTGTGGGATATTCTTAAAGAGATGGGAGTACCAGACCACCTTAGAACCAACGGTTAGAACTGGACATGGAACAACTGACTGGTTCAAAATAGTGAAAAGAGTACAACATGGCTATATATTGTCATCCTGCTTATTTAATGTATATGCAGAGTATATCACGTGAAATGCCAGGGTGGATGAATCACAAGGTGGAGTCAAGATTTCTGGGAGTTATATTAACAACCTCAGGTACATAGTTAACAGTCTAATGGCAAAAAGTGAAGAGGAACTAAAGAGCCTCTTGAAGAAGGTAAAAGACGAGTGGAAAAGCTGGCTTGAAACTCAACATTCAAAAAACTAACATCATGACATCTAGTCCTATCACTTCATGGCAAAGAGAAGGGGAAAGCTTGAAGCAGTGACAGATTTTATTTTCTTGGGCTCCCAAATCACTGTGGACGGTGACTGTAGCCACGAAACTAAATGATGCGTACTCACTGGAAGGAAAGCTATGACAAACCTAGACAGTGTATTGAAAAGCAAAGACATCACTTTGCTGACAAAAGTTCGTATAGTCAAAGTTAAGGTTTTTCTAGTAGCATGTATGGATGTGAAAATTGGACCATAGAGAAGGCTGAGTGCTAAAGAATTGCTTCTTTTGAATTGTGCTGGAGAAGACTCTTGAGAGTCCCTTGGACAGTAAGGAGATCAAACCAGTCAATCCTAAAGGAAATCAACCCTGACTGTTCATTGGAAGGACTGATGCTGAAGCTCCAATACTTTGGCCACCTGTTGTGAAGAGCCAACCCATAGGAAGAGACCCTGATGCTGGGAAAGACTGAAGGCAAAAGAGAAGGGGGCAAAGGATGAGATGGTTAGATAGCATCACCAATTCAATGAACATGAATTTAAGCAGACTCTGGGAACTAGCTGAAAAACACCACCATCAAAAACATCCATAGTACTTCAACACCAGAATACACCTTCAAGCTCACATGAAACATTCACCGAGACCATATCCTGCACCATAAAACACACTTCAATAAATTTAGAACAGAAATACAAAGTATGCTCTTAGACCCCAATGAAATTATGCTAGAAATCAATACTGGAAAACAAATGTTAACAAAGTAAAGTGAACCAGCATTTTAATTTATGAGATGCACCAAAATAGTCTTTAGTGGGAAAAATACAGCACTGAAAGCATACATTAGAAAAGATGATCTAAAATCAATACTCTTAAGCTTCCACTTTAATAAACTGGATTTAATATACTCTTCTTTTTCTAAACTAAGTAGAAAAAATAAGTAATTAAAAACAGCAGAAATTCATAAAATTGTAATAGGAAGTCAAGACAGGTTCTTTGAAAAGATCAGTAAAACCAATAAGGCTCTAGCTAGGCTAAGAAAAAGACGACACAGATTCCTAATTTCAGAAGTCAAACAGGTGACAACACTACACAGGGTGAGCCCGGGGACAGTAAAAGAATAATGAAAGAATATTAGGAACATTGTAGACACCAAAATTTGATAACCCAAATGAAATAGACCAACTCCTTCAAAGACACAATCTGCCAGTACACACACAAGAAAAAACAGAGGATCTGAAAGTCTTTTCTTAAATGAAACTGAATGATTAACAACCTTCCAAAACAGAAAGAACCAGGCCCAGATGAGTTCACTAGTGAATTCTACCAAATATTTAAGGAAGAAATTATATGAATTCTCTACCATTTCTTCCAGAAGATAGGAACAAAAGGAATAATTTCTAATTAATTTTGAGGCCAGCATCACCCTCATACCAAAACCACACACAGACATTACAAGAAAACTTAAAGATCAGTATTCCTTCATAGACACAGATGCAGAAATCCTCAACAGAATATTAGAAAATCAAATCCAACAATGTATAAGAATTATGCACTACAACCAAGTGGAATTTATTCCAGGTATACAAGATTGGTTCAACATTTAAAAATCAAGTGATGTAATCCATCATATAAACAGGCTAAAAGAAAAACCACAAGATGGTATCAAAAGACAAAAATATTTTATAAAATCCAACATTCATTTACAATAGAAACTAGCAGCAAACTAAAAACAGATAGGAACTTCCTCAACCTGATAAAGAACATCCACAGAAAATATACTCAGCTAATATTATCCTCAACAGGTAAGAAAGCTTTCTCATTAAGGTCAGGAACAAGGCAAGGATGACCTCCTGTTACCACTCAGTTTCAAAATCAAACTAGGAAGTCCTAGCTAATGCCACGAGATAAGGAAATAAAAAGTATAAAGACTGGGAAGAAAGAAACAAAACTGCCTTTGTAAATGACATGATCATCTATGTAGAAAATCCAAAAGAATCAACCAAAGAAATCCTGGAACTAACAATTATAGCAAGGTTGTAGGATACAAGGTTAATATATACAGAAGTCAGTTGCTTTCCTATATACCAGCAGTGAGCAATACTATTTACATCAGCACCTCAAAAATTACATACTGAGGTATAAATCTCACAAGATATGTACAAAATCTATATGAGCAAAAGTGTGAAACTACAAAAATAAGATATAAATAAATGGAGAGATTCCATGTCATGGATTGGAAGAGTCAATAATGATGTCATTTTCCTGAACTTGATCCATAGGTTCAATGCCATTCCAATCAAAATCACAAAAAGCTATTTTGTGCAAAACCAATACAGTATTGTAAAGTAAAATTTAAAAAAAAAAAAAAGCTATTTTGTGGGTATTGCCAAATTGATACATGGAAAGACAAAAAGACAGGCAATAAGCAGTATACTGAAGAAAAGTAAAGTCGAGACACTGACATTACCCAACTTCAAGAAATACTATAAAGCTACAGAAATCAAGACAGTGCAGTTAATGGAGAAAGAACAGAGAAACAAAACAGAGCCCAAAATAGTCCCACACAAATATAGTCAACTGATCTTTGGCAAAGGCAACTCAGTGGAGACAGGATAGTCTTCAACAAATGGTACTGGAACAGATGCAAAAAAATCAATCTAGACACAGACCATACACCTTTCACAAAAATTAGTTCCAAACATATCACAGACATAAGTGTAAAAAGCAGAATTTTAAAACTTCTGGAAGGTAGCATCAGAGAAAATTTAAAGACCTTGGGTTTGGCAATGATTTTTAGGTACAACACCAAAAGTGCATTCCATTAAAAAAAAGTAAGTTGGACTTCAATAATTTAAAACACTTATGCTCTATGAAAAACTCTTGTTAAGATAGGAAAATACAAACTGGGAGAAAATATTTGCAAAATACATGATAAAGGACTTGTACCCATATATAAAGACCTCTTAAATCTCAACAATAATAAATGGACAAAAGATCAGAATAGACACCTCACCAAAGAAGTTATACACATGGCAAATAAGTATGAAAAGATGCTAACAACATATGTCATTAGGAAATGACAAAACAGTAACGAGACAGCACTACACATCTGTAAGAATGGCTAAAATCCAAAACACTAACAGCACCAATGCTGGTGAGAATGCAGAGCAATAGGAACTCAAATTCCTTGCTGGTAGGAGTTCATACTTTGGAAAATACTTCGGCAGCTTCTTACAAAGGTAAATAGAGGCTTATTGTACAGTCCAGCGATTGCACTCCTAGATATTTATCCAAATGAGTTGAAAACTTATTCTACACAAAACTTTGCACACAAGTGTTTATAGCAGCTTTATTCAGAATTGCCAAAAACTATAAACAACTGAGATATTCTTCAACAGATCAGCAGATAAACTGTGGTACATTCACAGCAATAAAAAGAAATAAGCTATCAAGCCATGAAAAGACATGAAAGCACCTTAAATGCAAATTACTAAATAAGCCAATCTGGAAAGGGTACCAAGTAAAATTCCAAGCTATATGATATTCTGGAAAAGGCAAAACAATGGATACAGTAAAAGGTCAGTGGTTGCCAGAGGGCGTGAGCAGAGAGGATCACCGAGGGGACTTGAGGGCGGTGAATCTATGCTGTATGATATTGTAATAATGAATACATGACCGTACACATTTGTCACAACCCACAGAACTGAGCAGCACAAAGAATAAATTAAGGACTTTTGTTATTAATAACATATCAATGTTGGCTCATCAATGATAAGATATGTTCCACACTTAATGCAAAAGGAGAATAATAAGGGAAGCTGGAGGGTGGGGGAGGGAAGACATGGGAAATCTTAGTACTTTCTGCTCAAATTTTTCTGTAAACTTTTTCTAAACTGCTCTAAAAAATAAAGTATTATATTTTATTTTAAAAATCATAACCAGCTTCAATTGCTTTTAAAAATGCTAAGTTTTCCCTAAGTTGCTGGTCAGTATTATAAATTTGAGGAAAAAATATATGTGTGTGTTTAAATTTTTAAGAAGGGAAAGAAAAAAAAACTATTTGACTTACCTGTTGCTTCAAAGGTCAGCTTTATGGAATCCCAGGGTGTGTGTTCTTTGGATACAAGTCTGAAATGAGCAGGTTCTCTTGGAGAAACTTCTGGGGCAGGAAGATACCAGTTTTTCCTATTTGGAAAGGTAACTTCAGTATTTAGGTTGCTTTATTGATTAACTTCTAGCTATAACTCATGGACATGCTCAGAATATAATAAACACATAAAATCTGATGGAAATAATGATAAACAATGTGAGTTTCTCTGAAGCCCAGGTTATTATGTAGTAAAACCTTCCTGAAGTTAAGAACAAGGATCCCAGGTGATCTGAGTTCCATTACCCATACTATTTCTTCTCCTCCATTCCTTCACTGCCAAACCATTAAACTTCCCAGAAATAAAACAATTAGAAACTGATGCTTAGCTGCTTGCTATCTGTTAGACCAGTTAAAAGGGCTACCCTTCGTTCAGGTTTCTAGAGGAAAGACGTCTTAAATTTGAAAAAGCAAAATTTTGAAGGAAAAAAAAAAAAACAAAAAACTCCTGAGTGTTTTGTCTGTAGTGATATCACAGCTTTTGTAGTGATATAAAAAAAATAATACAACACTCAGCTTCTCTGTTAACCAGTTTAAATAACAGAGTACCAACATAGTGATAGGAATTGAGAACACACTAACCCCCAACTTAAAGCAGAGAAGTAATGAACCAACCTGATGAGGAAGTGCACAGGAAGATACCAAGGGAAACCACAGAGGGGGGCGTTCTCCTCACAGTCAGCTCGGATGGTATCATTGATCTCGGAAATGTGAGGTGTTATGTGAGACATGCCGGTATAATCAAATCCATTGATCCATACTCCAGAGTCCCGTTTAACTACGTTTCCATCCAGATCATGAAATGTTCTAGTTATATGCTGAGAAGAACAAGCCTAATGAGGAAACTACTGTTTGAACTCCTTCACCCACATCCCTGTCCCACATGAACAAAATGACTGAGTGACAATATCAAGAAATGAAGAGGCTACCGAGCAACAGGAACCCTCACGCACCACTGGCACCAACACTTCAGGAGACTGCTTAGCATTACCTCGTAAAGTTAGCATGCACATACCCTTCACGCCAGCAACTCCACTCCTGAGTGTGGACCTTAGAGAAACTTGAACAGGGTACAAGAGTGTTGGTTCCACACTGTCTCTATTAGCAAAAACTGGATACAACCCAAATATCCATTAACAGTAGAATGGACAAATAAATTAGGGTATCATCCTAGAACAAAAGTCTATTCAGCAATGAAAAATAATGAACTACAGTGATAACAATTCAATTTGGAACACTCTGATATGCTGTTGGGCAATAAGAAGCAAAGTTACCAAAGAGTATTTATGGTTTGGCTTTATCTATAAGAAGCTCAAAAACAGGCAAAACTTATATGTTGTTGTTTAGAGATTCATACATATGTGGTACAGTGATGGTTAACTGCAACCTTTGAGAGGGTGGGAAGAAGGAGAGGAGCAAAAGAGTTGGGATTAAGGAGGCAACACAAGGGTTTTCTAAGGTGCAACTAATGATCCTTTAATTCAAGATGGTTGTTTTACTATGTCTTACAAATATACTGCTATATTTGTATCTCATACAAATTTTTTTGACAACCAACTATTTCAGATTTAAAACACATGAACACTAAAATTCCTAAAAGGTCTTAAATACATTCTAAAAGAAATACACACACACACACACACCCCTTTCCCTTTCAGTCTATTACGTGAAGCTAATTCATGAGCAAAGAAAAACAGAAATCACAGCTCACCACTAGATGACAGACTTGTGCCTAACAGAATGAAAAGGCACCTTGCTGCGTCCTGAATAGCTCTATTGACAGCAGAAACCAGCCTGAAGAATATCAAATTCGAAAAGAAACAGTACAAAGGGCAGGGGTAAACCAAAGCCCACAGGCCAAATGACCTGCTACTATTTTTATAAATAAAGCTTTACTGGAACACGGCCACATGCATCTGCTGGTATTGTCCATGGCAGCTTCACTCTGTAAAAAACAGAGTGGCTAAAACAGACCGCATAGCTGGCAGAGCCTAAAATATTCATTACCTGGCCCTTTATAGGAAAAGTCTGCCAAGTTCTGAAACTGGGGAAGAACCCCAAAACAAATCAAGACAGGAGTTTTTTAAAAATAATAAGAGTCTAATCTTGCCTGGAAAATCCCATGGATGGAGGAGCCTGGTAGGCTGCGGTCCATGGGGTCGCTAAGAGTCGGACATGACTGAGCAACTTCACTTTCACTTTTCACTTTCAAGCATTGAAGATGGCAACCCACTCCAGTGTTCTTGCCTGGAGAATCCCAGGGTCGGGGGAGCCTGGTGGGCTGCTGTCTATGGGGTCGCACAGAGTCGGACATGGCTGAAGCGACTTAGCAGCAGCAGCTTCTCCTAATGACTACTGATGCAACATCAGTCACATAAAATGTATCGCTGTGTCCTACAGGTTTGTAAACAAGGAATAGTTGGCTCTTCCTCAAAATCTCCTCTCTGATATTTAAGTTCAAACATATTATTAACTTACTCAAGTCTTTGAATAGTAATCTAGGTTATGACTCTTGGCTTTTCTGTTTGGCCACTCCAGTCCCTCTAACAGGAAGACTGAAAACAAGAGGACTTAAGTTCAAGTTCTTTTTCCTGTTTTTCACCAGCTTTTTAGTTTGCAGAAAAACCTGAATCTAAGAAAGTTGTAAATCTCATTCTATTAATATCTAAGTTGTTATACTTTCGCTGTCCCGTATTACCTTGAATGTTACCTAAGATAAGTCTTACTAGCATTTTAAAGAATGTGTTTCCTTTTCCAGTTGATAGGAGTTCATATTTTTACTCAGTCTGCAGACAGCTTTACAATCTGTACTTCTGACAGTTCATTACTCCATGATACATACATGCGCTCGTTTTTCTAAGTACATTTTTGTAATTTGAACAGTAGTAAAAACAAACAGAGGTTTCCATTCAGTCCCTTGGGAGAAGGGTTTCTAGCTGATCAGAATGCCTCTTGATGGTCAATCTTTTCCTCACTGCCTTACACAAAATAGTCCAGGTACAATTAACAGGTCAACAGTAGAAAAGTCACTTATGTGTTTTGAGCTTTACTGTTGACTAGTGAAGCTCAAAACACCATAAGCCTTTCCTGTCCAGAATCTCAAATAGCTCACACAAAATCACTCTTACCTGAAGAAACACTCTCTTTGGCTTTGGACTGGCAGGGTTGGAGCTGTACGGGAAAAAAGTTCCACTGCAAACAAGGAGGAATGTAACTGTACATACCAAAGTTAAACTTAGCATTGTTCTTTTTGTGCTTTTGGCAAGGTAGATAAAGTTAATCTAAAAACACAAAAACAGAAAAATTACCATTGGCAGCAAAGTGGTTTTGGTTAGTTTCTAACAGGCAGATTGTAGCAGATAATGAAGGACATGTCTCAGCATGTGCTAACATACTCCAGCTTCCACTACAAAAAGCACTAATTATAAGATTACAAGTCAAGAGTCTAAATAAATGAGATGCCCCCATCTGCATGATGGTGGCTTCTTGTCAGGCTTCTTGTAAGGGGGATCAGGGAAACTGAGACAGGGTCTCTGCTCAGTCAAGAGATTAGAGCATGTACCTCTGTCAGTCAAACCATGGCCTTATTTTATTTCTGATTCTATCAATACTCTGCAGCCAAGACTGTACAGCAGACAACTGTTTATTTGTACCAGACATCATGACACGACATGTTTTTATTAAAGAAGTAAACTTTTATGCAAGTAAGCAGGCCTATTTCAAAACAAAACTCAAGTTCTATTCGTAATGCTTTCATAATATGCCCAGGTGCTGCTGCTGCTAGACCCACCTAAATGAGCGTTTAGATGCACCTCCAAGACTGCCTGTGAGCCTGCGTGTAAGGAAGAACTGCTGGAAAAGTAGCTCTGCACTTGAAACTTACACAGTATCAGAAATCAACTTTTAGTTCAATTAAAAACAAACTCTGAAAACTGAAACAAGCTGGGAAAATAAAAGTCATTCTGCTCTCTTCACTGCCGAGCTAACCAAAGCCAACACAAACAGCAAATCTGAACTTGGGCAGGAAAACCAAGTGGCTCAGTCTCAAGATGGGCATCCTGAAAGTCCTAAATACATCAGTTTCTTAACTGTAATGAAATCACTGAATTAGAAGTTTTGGGGGACACACAACTCATAGAATATGTCCACGGATCCCTTAGGGGTTCTGAAGGAGCCACTCCAGGAAACAATGACCTAATCCCAGCTCCCCTTATTGGCTACCCTCCCGGGGTCAATAAAAAGAAAAGAGAAGAACATAAAGGTGAAAATGTTTTTTTGAGATGAAAATGAAAAATTATTCATACTAAGTACTCAACTATATGAAACTAATAAAGAGATTTTATATCTACAGTGTAACATGTGCCAGCCAGAGTAATCTCCAGCAAAGGAGTACTGGCCTTATGTTTTCACACTGGAGCCAGAAAGGAGAAAAAGTACCCAAGGATTTAGGGTAGTGAGTTAGCAAAACACAATTTGTTACCCTGTCTGTCCCTCTTTCTCCTAGGAGTCACAATATTTAAAATGTGGCTCCAAAGCACAGAATCAAATACCCTGCCACTAATGAGTTTCACCTCCAGTGGAAGGCTGGTTAGGTTTCAGTACAGAGTCATGTGGGTCCAGATAAAATCTCCCTGTGGTTCCTGTCATTCACCCTGCTGCTACCTAGAGCTGTCCTACAGCTTCCGGTTCAGCTATAGTTCCCACATCCACATTCTGTCTTCTCCAGGTTATGAGGCTCATCTTCTGCCTCTTCCATCCACCTTCTGGAAGAGGTTTGGTAATGGTGATAAATGAAAAGGTGATCACAGAGGGAGAGAAGGAAGAAGAGAATGGCCTAAGTAATAACATGTCTGGACCCCACTGTCTTAACTGTCACTATCATTATATCTGATACAGTTCCGAAATGGGTGTGAATGAAAATGAGGAGAAGCCTGAGAAGGGCGCATGGAATGTCCAGTGAGTACTGGCCTTTTCTGTTTCTCTCTGACAGTTTCCTCCTGACCCCCCTCCTATCAGTAGTCTCAGGTAATCAATATAACCATGATGGCCCCAGCATGGGGTAACTCCCAGAAGCCTGTTAACCAGTCATTTGACAACAATTTTATTGCTTCCTAGCAAATATATTTAATAAATCCCCATAGACTTAGAGAAAAGCCCTCAGAAGTATGCATTATGGTTCAGTTCTCCACTACCCAAGGAGAAAAGGCTCACTCTATTAAAAAGCCACTATCTGTAACACAGGTACACACAAATAAGAGTGAAGAGAATGGTAACCCACAGCATCAAAGAGCAGCAGAGTTATCTCACATTATAATGACAATCAAATTAGAGCTTAAAATATTCCAAGAGGCACCTCCAAAAGCTTTCCTAATAAAATATAATTTAGAAGATAATAACTTTAGTTGCTTATTGTTTCAAAGATTTCCATGCTTTGGGGTCACTCCATTTTCAGCATTCATTTTGTCCCCAGTTCATATGGAACTGATCTGAAATGCCCCACACTTTGATCATCTGAGCATCAAGAGCCTTCATTCACGGAAGATGATTTAAATACATTTGGGGGGTGGAGGATCCAGTTCATAACTTCGCTTACTCTAGATTAAACCTCATCTACATATGATGACACTATAAACTCCTTTAATTCTCACAACTGCCAACCTATCAAGAAACACAGAGGACTTAAAGGCTTAACATTAAAACCAAGAGAAGTAAATCTTGAAGGGAACAAAGACCACTTTAAAATTTTCCATCCATCCCTGCAAATACCAATAAAGACTTAAACACAGTATTAATGGTAAAAAAAAAAAACAGTTCTGTGTATAAGAATTACTCTACAGGGCTATAGACATAGTCACATACACAGCTATTTATTGGTGATTTTGTAGAAGGAAATGGCAACCCACTCCAGTATTCTTCCCTGGAAAATCCCATGGGTAGAGGAACCTGGCCAGCTACAGGCCGTGGGGTCACAGGAGTCGGAGACGACTTAGTGACTAAACAAGGACAAATTGTCTACTGAAGGGATTTCCACGGATAGTGCTGACCATGCATGTGGTATTCTTATCTCTGGTTCCCAGATCTTAGTCTTCACATGAGATGCCTTTTACCATGTCAGTGTGAAAAGCTCATTGTCATCTCCATGGAGGAAAGAATTCTAGGAGTCATAACTACTTTTTCTGTTTTGTCCCCTAGTCTCAAGTCTCAGAGTATAACTCCTGGTATTCAATGACTATGTCTTATTCTGAGGAACTGCAATGAAAAGAACGACACAACTGGGGAGTGCTGACGCTAAGGGCAGAGCTCCGCCTGGAGCTTGCTCCAGCAGGGTGGATGTTATCCACTCTGCACCATTTCTTCCCCCACTCCCCTTGGAGAGTCCCAGGGAAGAGAAGCAGGCATGGCAAGGGGAGGACTCTCTCTCCGCGGGCAGAACACTGACAGAGCAAAATGACAAGGGCTGTAACACGTTCTCATTACTTGGTAAATGAGGCCTGCTCGGGTGTTGTAAATGTGTCACTCAAGGACACAGACTCAACTAATGACCTTGGTGGTGCCAGCAGTGAGGCAGGTGAATGACAGTGGAAAAGTCCTCATCAGAATTAGCCTCCCTTCACTAGCTCTACCAGCAACGGTGAAACTACCACGTATTTATTAATGCTTGCCTCTAGTCAGTAAGTTCAAAACACGTTCTAAAAATTCACCACCAAGCAATCTCTACTAGTTCTCACTTGGTATTCATTCCACACATTCACATTCAGGTGGTTTGAAAGCTTTCTAAAAAGTATCATCAGAGGATTTGGGAGCATGAGGAGGCAAAAGTAAAAACCCCCCTTCTACGTTTTCTGACCACACGGAACCTACAATAGGCACCATCTCTTTGGCTTAAGAGTAGAAACAGCGTTGGCCACTCAGCCATGTCTGACTCTGCAACCCCGTGGGCTGTAGCCCGCCAGGCTCCTCTGTCCATGGAATCCTCCAGGCAAGAATACTGGAGTGGGTTGCCATTTCCTTCTCCAGAGGATCTTCCCAGCTCAGGGGTTGAACTCAGATCTCTTGCATTTCAGGTGGATTCTTTACAGTCTGAGAAACCAGGGAAGCTCTTCAACACTATTTCATAAGATCTAGCATGGTTAAACTCATCACATATTTATATATAAAATGAAGAAGGAAATTAAAAAAATTTTTTTTTCCTTACAAAATAGGATGAGAGAATCATGGTACAACCAGCCAAAATAGAGGCCAGCACAACGTCAGGTGGAATTTCTGAACCACTCCTGCCAAGGATAGGGGTAAACATCTCAAATACGGCCCAGATGAGGTACAGTGCGTACAGATATGGAATAAACATCCCCAAAAGGTAAAAGGCAATAAATTTTCCTCCAGCACCTAAAGAAAAAGAGAAAGAAAACATACATCTCTGAATTTCTCCAGTGAGATAATAGCTTTTTATAGCAACAGTGTATCTTTAAACCTAACAAAAATTAGGTTAGCTGGTGACTTGGCCTTTTGGTACATGTTATAAAGAGGGATAAAACACTTTGAGAGGGTAAAATACAAATAAGAAAACAAAAAATGTAATATATTACCATGTGTTCATTTATGTGAGAATGATGGATATAAGATAAACATCTGTGTGATCTTAAAACAGCAACAATTTTGAAAGCCTACCCAATAAAATCAAATAAGGAGACAAGTTTCTGGAAGCCTTAATGTATTTTAAAGCATTTCCTGTTTGTATTGCAACCAAAAATACCCTACCATGCTGCTTCAAGTCCTTTTGCACGCAAAGCTTTGTGAGCAACGGGAATGCCACCCAGACAGCACTAATAAATGCAGAGCAGAGCCCTCGGTACGTGAGAGCTGTAAGGAACCCACAGTGTACAAACAACGAGACATCAAAAAATACTTCTCCCAGATACTGGCCACTGGCATTCTGAAAGAAAGAAAATACAGACAACTTATCAAGATCTTCTATTGCAGTATAATTTCCACTGCTCAGAAAAGCTACATTTTGTCTTGAGCAGGGTCTATCCTTTAAACTATGAAGTAAACACTGATAAAGCTACCTCCTCTCACGAAGCAATAAGTTCAAATTGCTGCACAGGAAAGGAGAATTTAACAAGTTAGGGTAAAAACATCATTACTCATATATATGCTTTCCCTCCACTGGGCTGAGAGACCTTTGGAAATGTTCTAAAGTAGAAGAAAGGACTTCCCTTAAAACATTCACTTCTATAAGCTCTTTTATTCATGAAATTTTCAAAGAATGTCAGGCAAACCAGAGAAACAACCCATATGCAGAACAGTATAAGCTGCTGCAGCGCCTCCAACAGTACGCCTCAAGAACCACAGGACCTTTAGACCACAGGGCCTTGGGGGGTTAGATCAACACTTGTTGAGCTTTTAAGTCTGAAAATCTGAGGATTCCTGTACAGCACCTTGAGTTCTGCAGAAGAAAGTTGCTTTATGAACTTTATACATTTTAACTTCTGCACCAGTGATTCTATTAGTGTAAACATGAAAGTTATAATTTCAGTACAGAAACACCAAAACAGAAATAGGTATGTTTAAGCTTTTCTCTCTCCTCTGCCTTCTCATTTCTGTACAGTCCAGGGCATGTTTGTTAAAAGGGCCCCTACTTCAAAAGTGCAAAAGAGTTTCAGTCACACGTGTTTCAAAACAAACTAAAGGTCACTTGACAAACTTCCCTGGACAATGAAAGATAGGCTATTGTTGGTAAAATAGTCAAGAGTCATGGTCTCTGAAAAGAATATAATAGTTCTCGGGATTCAATATGAAGCCACATTCCACTCAGATATTCATTTAAAAACAAAGACAGCAACAATGAAGACTGTAATAACTGAAGATGGTTTACACTGTTCCCACTTTGTGCCAAGTTCAAGCATCCCTCCAATCTAGTTCCCCTCTCCCCGCCTCTATCACCCTTTCCCCCTTCCAGTCCGTTGGTAATGTATGCTGTTACCAGCATGTTCCTGCTGAATCACAAATCTTCTCATTCAGTACCCTGCCTAGAAAGTTTAAAATGTGGCCCCAGTGATTTTTAGGGTTATGCTCTAACTATCAACCTTATCTTCCAACACACGGAACTTTTTATTGCCTGTGACCCAAACGATTCTTATACATTCTGACCTTTGCCCATCAACCAGTTCCCTGGTACATTTCTACTCAGACCACAAAAAAACACAGTTCAAATGTCACCACCCTCTTCATGAAGCCTTCCTGGCTTCCACAAACAAAACTCATCTCTCCTGGCCCTACAATCCTGCATGGTGAAACTATCACTCTATTTCACTTTATCCCAGTGCGCTGAAGTCACTGTGGTTTCCCCATCATTTCATCCCCCACTGAGACTGTGACCTTCTCAAAGAAAAGACTATGTCCCCAGTCTGTGTACCAGGCCTGAGGATGGGAACCCACTGGGCACTCAAAGACAACGTGAGACAAAAATGCACACATTACTCTTTCTACTATGCCTTCAGCCTGAAGTTTCATAACTGCACAACTGAAATTAGAATGTTACTAAGCATTCCTGTCTTAGCCTCTACCCCAGTGCCATACCAA
Organism: Oryx dammah; assembly: GCF_014754425.2. Classification (NCBI taxonomy): domain Eukaryota; kingdom Metazoa; phylum Chordata; class Mammalia; order Artiodactyla; family Bovidae; genus Oryx; species Oryx dammah. The sequence goes on along the minus strand of NW_024080444.1, from coordinate 11,010,877 downwards.
CCAGAGTGTCAGCCACGCTCTGGTCCCATCCCACTGCAGCAAGGGTAAATACTTGAACTTGAGCCGCACCCTGTAGTTCTTTTGGAAACTGAAATCATGAAGATATAAGTATTGGCTCAACCATAAACAGAGGGCTAACCTCCATGAATCTTTCTTCAGTAGGGCCTGCCACACAGAAGGGCTCCTTACACCATATCCCAACATGAACTGAACTGAGACCAAGCTTCAGGTACTGAAGACATGCAAGTGAAAATATGCTGTTTGTAGTCTTCCATGTCTCCAGCCTAATCCCCAGCAGGACAAACCAAAATAAACAGGTGTGCACGTGCCATACTGAAAATGATGGAACAAAGAAAGATTTTCCCTTTTATTATCTCAGAAAATCAGAATGTGTGTGGCTTGGTCTCTCACTAATTATTCAGTTTTTAGTCCTGCTCTCTCATAAACCTAATACTTAACTTTGTTGTTACCAAACAAATGTACACAGTTGAAACCATGACTATGGCTATTTCTCTAAGACAGCATATATCATTTTGGAACTCTCTCCCTTCCCTTTCTCTCCTCAGCAATGTGTCATTAACCCCCAGACCACCTAGCATGCTGACAGAATCTGTATCAACAACATACAGGTTAAAAAAAAAAGTAAAGAAGACTGAACATGTTCAGTGCAGCTTCAGATACAGCGCTCATCCAGGCAGAAAAGAGTGTCAGTTCTGTGCCAGAGACTGCCTAAGCATGGGGGACGGTGAACAAAACCACTCTTGCCCTCCAGGAGCTGACAGTCCGTCGGAGAACAGAGCTTTTCAAATAAAAATAACCGGTGGTCCCAGGGAAGGCTGGTAGATTAAGGAGCATGGTTATAAAAACTGCCACTGTCAGCAGAGGCAGAAGGCATGCTAACACACCTTGGTGTCACCAACACCCCAAACACTGTTTGCCAGCCATGTAAACTCATTTATTTAAAGTCTGCAACCCTCCGAATAAGAAGTTTTCCAGAAAGTCACCATGGTTCTGGGAGTCAATTTTCCATAACCATGCCAAACAGTTTTTGGTGTCACAAAAGGCCAAACATAAGGAACCCCACCTGAGTTTGTCTTCAATCCTTGAAGGTGGCAGAAAGAAATCAATGAAAAAGCCCAACACTTACCACATAATAAAATCTTTTCGCAAGGGTATGTATGAATATTATTTTGGCTACAGCTGCAGTTCCATACAGACAAACGGAGACATAGAAGTGGTTATACCATGAGAGGGACTGTCCAATAAGGGAGATGAACACTGCTATAATGAGAACTGTAACCAAGCTGGTAAACCAGCTTATCAGAGTGACGCCAAGTCCACAGAAGAAGTCCTTTGTGTAGGCAGCAGCTGACGGAGAGAAAACAAGAGTAGTGATCACTGTCTTTATCAAATCAATTTCACAACAAGTTAGTAGAATTAAAGGAGCAAACATTAAAACAAAATTTACCACTATAATTGAAAATATTAAAATCTCCTAGGGGTAAGGTTTGTTTAACATTACAACAAGGAAAACAACAGTGAATAAAATTCAAGTATGAACATTTGCTGAGAGTTGGTGGGTACAAAAGACCCAAAGAGGTAAGTCTTCAGGAAAAGTTCAGCTATATTCCTGACTGGGAAAGGGAATCATCTTGATTTTTATCACCTCTGGAATGCTCTGTGTATTGAAATAACAGCAAAAATGGAAGGCAGAGTTACATATAAAATCTTACCAAAAGAAACAACACGAGAAAAGAAGCAGCATGAGAAAATAACCAGTGATTAAGGGATATTTAAACCGCTGCTAAATATCTGACCTGCTAACAGCACACACTAACTTAAGACTATTAAATAGTTCAAGCAGAAGCAGACCAGTTTAACCAGAAGCAGTTCATTCATACTCCAGAACAGGGTGCTACTGGTCTGCAATGTGGACACTTTTTAAGGGGACTCTTCACTAAAAGTCAATCTTTACAAACCATTTTCTACAAGCTTTTCAAGTACTTCCATGAAGTGCATAAGTACATAAACATTGCATGCTTCACCAAGACTAAAAGTATAATGAGCATATCACTCTGATAATCATTTAGAAATTTCTTCAGTTCAGTTGCTCAGTCGTATCCAACTCTTTGCAACCCCATGGACTGCAGCTTGCCAGACTTCCCTGTCCATCACCAACTCCCAGAGCTTGCTCAAACTCATGTCCACTGAGTCAGTAATGCCATCCAACCGTCTACTGGATGTCGTTCCCTTCTCCTCCTGCCTTCAGTCTTCCCCAGCATCAGGGCCTTTTCCAGTGAGTCAGTTCTTCACATCAGGTGGTTAAAGTATTAAAGTTCCAGCTTCAGCATCAGTCCTTCCAATGAATATTCAGGACTGATTTCCTTTAGGATTGACTAGTTTGATCTCCTTGCAGTCCAAGGGAATCAACAGAAGAATCTTCTCCAAAGCATCAGTTCTTTGCTGCTCAGCTTTCTTTATGGTCCAACTCTCACATCCATACATGACTACTGGAAAAACCATAGCTTTGACTAGATGGACCTTTGTCAGCAAAGGAATATCTCTTCTTTTTAATATGATGTCTAGCTTTGTCATAGCTTTTCTTCCAAGGAGTAAGAGTCTTTTAATTTCATGGCTGCAGTCACCATCTGAGTTTTTTTGGAGCCCAAGAAAATAAAGTCTGTCACTGATCCATTGTTTCCCCATCTATTTGCCATGAAGTGATGGGACTAGATGCCATGATCTTAAGTTTTTTGAATGTTGAGTTTTAAGCCAGCTTTTTCACTCCCCTCTTTCACTTTCATTAAGAGGCTCTTTAGTTTCTCTTCGCTTTCTGCCATAAGGGTGGTGTCATCTGCATATGTGAGTTTATTGATATTTCTCCCAGCAATCTTGATTCCAGCTTATGCTTTATCCAGCCCAGCATTTCGCATGATATACTCTTCATATAAGTTAAATAAGCTGGGTGACAATATACAGCCTTGACATACTCCTTTCCCAATTTGGAACCAGTCTATTGGTCCATGTCTGGTTCTAACTGTTGCTTCTTGATATGCATACAGATTTCTTAGGAGGTAGGTATGGTTGGCAGAGGTATTTCCATCTCTTGAAGAATTTTTCCACAATTTGTTGTGATCCACACAGTCAAAGGCTTTGGTGTAGTCAATAAAGCAGAAGCAGATGTTTTTCTGGAACTCTCTTGCTTTTTCTATCCAACGGATACTTACTGGCAATTTGACCTCTGGTTCCTCTACCTTCTCTAAATCCAGCCTGAACATCTGGAAGTTCTTGGTTCATGTACTGTTGAAGCCTGGCTTGGAAAATTCTGAGCATTACTTTGCTAGCGTGTGAGATGAGTGCAATTGTGCGGCAGTTTGAGCATTCTTTGGCATTGCCTTTCTTTGGGATTGGAATGAAAATGGACCTTTTCCAGTCCTGTGGCCATTGCTGAGTTTTCCAAATTTGCTGGCATACTGAGTGCAGCACTTTCACAGCATCATCTTTTAGGATCTGAAATAGCTCAACTGGAATTCCATCACCTCCATTAGCTTTGTTCGTACTGATGCTTCCTAAAGCCAACTTGACTTCAATTCCAGGATATCTGGCTCTAGGTGAGTGATCACACCATCATGGTTATTAAGATCTTTTTTGTATAATTCTGTGTATTCTTGCCACCTCTTGTTAGGTCCATACCATTTCTGTCCTTTATGTAAGAAATTTCTTACAACAGTGTAAATCAAATGTTATTTTTCTTAAGATTTGTAACTTCTTGGAAAGATACAAGAAAAGTGCCAAAAAACTTTAGGTAAACTCTACACCCATCCAGTATTGTAGTTTTAGAGGAAAATACTTACTCTTATATTTGGGATGCAGTAATTTCCTGCCCAGGTATAAAACAACAGCCATTACCACCATATAGTTAATTATTGAGCCAACACGAGATGGGTAAGCGATGACAAACAGGCCAAGCACATCAAAGAAGACCATGTTTCCATGTTGATACTTAGAAGAAGAAGCCAACATATCAGATGTAGCTAGATATTTAAGAACTGCTAAAATGTTGTCACCTATTAGTAAAAAGAAATGAAAGGTAACAACGTTGAATAAACCATCCACTGCTAAAGTCAAGGAGTACCTAGAAAGACTATGAACAGAAACAGCTTTCTAACCGTCCTACTGCTCGCCCCAGTTTTTCTTGCTATCTCTATAAGGTCCATGCCCTATGTGCTGTTTCTTCTCTGCTTTGAAGCTCAGTGACCTGGTCTTCATCCTTTCTCTTCTAGTTATTATAGCTACTCCCTGATCAACTGTACCCTTGCTGGTGACAAACCCAACAGCTATTTCTCAGTCTCTATTCATTTAATATATACTTAATGTAGCAGACACTGCTCTGACATAGAAATTCAGTGGGGAACCAAGAACCTCAAGAAGCTCACAGACACCAAACAAGTTATTACACATGTATTAAGAATTAACAAGGACTTCTCTGCTGGTCGAGTGGTTAAGAATCCACCTTGCAATTCAAGGCCTGCAGGTTCAACCCCTGTTCAGGGAACTAAGGTCACACATGCCATGGGGCAACTAAGTCCTCATGCCTACTCTACTGAGCCCATGCTCTCGAGCCTGCACCCACAACTGGAGAAGCCTGCATGCCCCAATGAAAGATCCCTGTGTGCTGCAACTAAGACCCAATGCAGCCAAATAAATAATAATAATATAAGGAACATCACTAATACCTCAATTTAAAAAAGACAGTATGGAGAAGGTGCCCTAAGAACATATCAGGGAGACTCGTAGAGTTGGAGAAATCAGGGAAGCACATGAGGAAGTGAATTTCTAGCTAAAGGATGGGTAGGAGCTATGACAGGGAAGAGATTTTGTTTAGAGACCTGTGTAGATAAAGGCCCCAAGGAGGGGGCAAATGTCCAGAATGAGGAGCGAGAGTATTTTGCAATGAAGCTGGAGAGTAGGCTGAGTCACTGTCAGGCAGAAGCTGGCACCTCAGAGGCCGTCATAAGTATCTGTTACATCAATCAGTGACTGAGTTTAAACTATAATGAAGAATTATAAGAAGCTCTGAATGGCTGGCATATCTTCCTGATGCTCATTCCATCCTGGACTTCCTCTTCTTTTCACTGAGGACACCACACTGTCTCACTGTGGGATTTCTCTCATTGGCTCTCCTGCCGCCTTCAAATGCATCTTCCCCTAAGCTCAGGTTTGTTTCACTCTTCCAAAATCCATTTCCATTCTCCAGATGTCTGTGGATTTGACTGTGCCTTTAATTTCCAAACCCAGATACCCAGTTCTGCCATGGTCTCTAATGGTGCGTCTGCATTTTCATCTGGTCAGTTCACAGATGCCCTCTGTCTCGTGTCTGACAGAGTTCACAGCCTCGTGCCCTCCTCACTACTGCTCTGGGCGAGCCGCCTTCCCATGTCCAGTTATGGTCAGTGGTGTCATCTCTCCCCAGCCAGCCAGGATTGACCCTCTGACGTCTTCCTTGCTGCTATCCATCTGATGCATCCCTGCTATGTAACCTATCAAGTCTTGTTGAGTTTTCATTCAAAATGTACCTAGTTTTCCACCCTTGCTTTCATGTCTATCTTTTGCCAGCACTACAGTCTAGGTCTTCGTATGCCACACTAAAATTACTGTTGGAACAGCCCTGACTCTTGGCTCTCTCCCCTTCTCTCCCATACACTCCATACTGCATCACCAGACAGACAGCATTTTAAACCATCATTCTGGTAGAATAAAATGGTTTAACATAGACTATTAAAAAATAAATAAATAAATAAACCATCATTCATTCACATATGCAGGCCTTTAATGATCTCTTATTCCTACAGCATCTGCTTGCTGACTCTGAAAGCCATCTACAGCTTTCTCTACCCCCATACACCTCTGCCTCATTTTCCTCTATGTCTGAAAAATGCAACCTCCATTCACACTGTAGTCTAACAGGCCTCGGCCCAAACAAACCCTACTCACGCAGAGCTCTTACTCAAACAGGCTCTTTCCCACTGTGCCAGATCCCCACTTTTTGCAAGGCTCAGCCTCAGACTCACTTCCCCTGACTACTACTGATGTCACTGGAAAACATTTTAACTCCCCTGTCCTGACACCTGTCCTATATAACTGGCTCACCTTCCTCACCACCCAACCTTGGATCAATGTAACTTTTCCATACCTGGGCAAGTTGCCCGAATATGTGTTTATGCCACCTCCAATGTACAGCTTCCATTTTGGCTACACTCTGAATACTCAGCAATGTTTTCATAACCCTAGGTCAACTCCCTTTCAAATTCCTCATAATAAATAGTCTTAGGTTCTTAACTGCTAAACTAGACTTCGAGACTAAAATTCAAAGCCTCGTCTAACTCCAAAGCCCCACTTCATTCACACCATACACTGCCTCCCTAATGCACAGGACACAGAGTATCTATAGGCTCACAGGTCATCCACAATATTCCATCTTAATATCAAAAGTCTAAATGAGAATACCAACCTGCTCTCTGAATGGAATCTGTTAGAATTCTGTCCGCTGTGTCATACTTGGTGTGATAAATGTATCCATTCTCAATAAAAGCTAAGTCTATTCCTAAGACATACAGGAAAAAAAAAAAAAAAAGTCATTTTACTTTAAAGATTGACCTCAATTTAAGGCCTCTTTGTTTAATGTATTAAATTCCTAAAAGACATCAAAGCAGCAGCATGACTGCTTTGTCACATTCATGAAGGAATGATGAAATTCTCACAGAACCTATAGCTATGGTACATAATTCAATATATAATGACTGGGGCATTACAAGTCACACAGCAAGGAGTAGGAATACCAGCATGGGAGGTCATCAAAACTTTACCATCTCCATCCTTGCCAGGCCAGAGCCAAATTTTAACTTTAAATAAGCTGTACAAGTCCCCAGGGCAGTTGGCAAAGCAAGATAACAATGAAAAAGATCCTTGAAGGATCTGTTACCATCTTTGGGGAATGAAGTGCTAAACAGTTCTCCCCTATTCTTCTGTCACACTGTGGGCCAAGATGACATGTTCTAAAAAAAAGGAAGCATTTAAAGTAAATTGGAGTTTAAAAGAAAAGGAGACTATCAGGAACTCTCTTTCAGTGAGTCAGTATATATAGTTGTCACATAAAAATCTGCTCTCAGAAAATGCTGCTTACTCACAAACTTCCAAAAAGTAAGACTTGTTTTTAATTAATCATTGTCACAGAAAAGTCCATAATAATTGACAATACCTGGAATGTTCCCAAAATCCCTGTAGATCCGGAAGTCAGTATCTGAAGGAATGATTCCACTCTGGAAAACCTCCTGAGCCACCACCGAAGCAAATGGATGTTTAGCTGCTGAGACATAAGCTTGGACCAACCAAGGATTTTCAGGACCTGAAATGAAACATGACAACAATATGAGGTTAATCTAGAATTTTTTGACATACATAAAATAGTTACTATGGTGATCTGAGGAGATAGGTCAAGAGTTTCGTTTTATAATCCTCTTTTCTATATTTTCCAACATTTCTTTGATAAACGTACGTGATTCTTTTAAATGAAAAATAATCTTGTGGAAAACAAAATTGCTTTTAATAATAAGATAACAGCACTATAAAAAGTTTAAATTTAAAAATGAAAAACCACTCACAAGACCATCATCCGAAGATAACTATTATCATTTTTATGTCTTCAACTTATGTATGACTTGTATGTGTGTATGATAGGGTATGTATAATCTTTACATTTCTCTTTCACTCAGATATGCAGATGACACCACCCTTATGGCAGAAAGTGAAGAGGAGCTAAAAAGCCTCTTGATGAAAGTGAAAGAGGAGAGTGAAAAAGTTGGCTTAAAGCTCAACATTCAGAAAACTAAAAGCATGCCATCTGGTCCCATCACTTCATGGGAAATAGATGGGGAAACAGTAGAAATAGTGTCAGACTTTATTTTGGGGGGCTCCAAAATCACTGCAGATGGTGACTGCAGCCATGAAATTAAAAGACACTTACTCCTTGGAAGAAAAGTTATGACCAACCTAGATAGTATATTCAAAAGCAGAGACATTACTTTGCCGACTAAGGTCCGTCTAGTCAAGGCTATGGTTTTCCCTGTGGTCATGTATGGATGTGAGAGTTGGACTGTGAAGAAGGCTGAGTGCCGAAGAATTGATGCATTTGAACTGTGGTGTTGGAGAAGACTCTTGAGAGTCCCTTGGATTGCAAGGAGATCCAACCAGTCCATTCTGAAGGAGATCAACCCTGGGATTTCTTTGGAAGGAATAATGCTAAAGCTGAAGCTCCAGTACTTTGGCTACCTCATGTGAAGAGTTGACTCATTGGAAAAGACTCTGATGCTGGGGGGGATTGGGGGCAGGAGGAGAAGGGGACGACTGAGGATGAGATGGCTGGATGGCATCACGGACTTGATGGACGTGAGTCTGAGTGAACTCTGGGAGATGGTGATGGACAGGGAGGCCTGGCGTGCTGTAATTCATGGGGTCGCAAAGAGTCGGACACGACTGAGCGACTGAGCTGAACTGAACTAACATTGTACTAAACATATTGCTATGTTGCTAGTTATTACAATGATTATTTTAGATATTACAATGATCATGGTCTGGTGGTTAAGAATCCACCTTTCATTGCAGGAGATGCAGGTTCCATGATCAGGACCTGAGCTCCCACATGCTGCAGGGCAACTAAGCCCGCACACGACAACTAGAGAGCCTGCACGTTGCAGTGAAAAGATGCTGCCTGCCACAACTAAGACCCAAAGCAGCCAAACAGTTTTTAAATGATCATTTTAATAACTGCATAATTACTGAATATATCATAAAGTTCCTTATTATTACACATAACTTTTATCATTATTAATAATTCCACATTAACATCTCCATGCATATACAGTTTTCAAATATAGGAGTTTTTTCTTTCGGATAGCAAGATAAATTATATTACTGTGCCCAATTATTCAGTCTTCCCTCTCACATAACTTACAATGCCTCCTGTGGAAGCAGCACATACATGAGTTGCTTCAGCCAGCTGACTGGGAGAATGGGAGAGACACGGACCCTGAAGAGCCATCACATGGCCCACCTCTCCCGTTAACTTTGGCCCTGAGATCGCTATGTCCCTGATGGGGCTTCTTCAGCCTGGATCCCAGGATGAATAAGACACATGGAACATCATAACCATGGGACGTAGCTGCAGTTACCCAGGAACCAGAATGTAACATGAGCAACAAATAAACCTTTGCTGTTGTAATCCACTGAGATTCAGGGGTTGCATATTACAACTAAATTTAGCAAAAAGTTATCTGATGTTGACAGATCAAGTAACTCCATTTCAGAGAATCCAAGAATATTAACATTTTTATAACTTTAAAACCAGATAATCACTTGCTTTCCTACAGGAAAAAAAAAAACAAAACCATAAATGGTAGAGGATAGAAGGGGTGAAGGAACACTACAGAATCAGATACCTAGGTGACCCAGATACTGGAGTCACCAGGCATGAATTTTAAAATTAATTACTCAAAAACACAGATGATAGCAAGGGTATCACTAGACAAGTACACACTATTAACAAAGAGAGTGTGTCAAATAGAAACCCTAGAACTGAAAATAATAACTGCTGTTAAGAATTTTCATACATACACAGCTTCATACAAAGGTAAAAACAGCAGAAGAAAAGTCACAGATCTGGAGAACTGAAGCACAAAAGGAAACACGGATAGAAAACTCAAAAATGCTTATAAGACATATGGGATAGAGTGAAAAGGTCTAACATGAGTAACTGGCATCCCAGAGGAAGGGGAGGATGGGAATCAAAGCAATGTTTAAAAGAAGTTAAGGCAAATAATTTCTGAAAACTTACAGGAAACACCACCAAGCTGTGAAATCGAAAGGCCCTAGAAAGTCCAAACAAGATAAACATAAAGAAAAACATACTCAGCATCAGGCTCTTTGCTTTTGAATACCATTATCCACTAAAAGAACCAGTTCTCCCTAGAAATATGCCCAATTCCAAATCTGAGGCTAGGAAAATACTCAAAAGTGGAACCATCTTGTGCCAGAAAGGAAGTGCTCAAACACGTCAGAGATGTGTCAAAAGGACAGGCACCAGCTGAAGGGGCTGCCACTGGCCTGAACTGGATCAAGTCATGCATTAACATGGTTATAACAGAATATAAAATCCCTAAAATGAAACACATGAAAAACACTGAAATAAACACACACACATAAGGGAGAAGCCTTACAAGGAGCTGAGAGAAGAAGTAAAAGGCAAAGAAGAAAAGGAAAGATATACCCAACTGAATGCAGAGTTCCAGAGAATAGCAAGGAGACCTGAGAAAGCCTTCTTAAGTGAACAGTACAAAGAAATAGAGGAAAACAACAGAATGGGGAAAACTACAGATCGCATCAAGAAAACTGGAGATGCCAAGGGAACGTTTCATGCAAAGATGGCATGATAAAGGACAGAAATGGCAAGGACCCAGCAGAAGCAGAGGATGTGGCAAGAATAAACAGAAGAACTACACGAAAAAAGTCTTAATGACACAGATAAACACAGTGGTATGGTTACTCACCTAGAGCCAGACATCCTGGAGTATGAAGTCAAGTGGGCCTTAGAAAGCATTACTACAAATAAAGCTAATGGAGGTGGTGGAATTCCAACTGAGCTAATTAAAATCCTAAAAGACAATGCTCTTAAAGTGCTGTACTCAACAAGTTAGTAAATTTGGAAAACTCAGCAGTGGCCACAGGACTGGAAAAGGTCAGTTTTCATTCCAATTCCAAGAAGAGCAAAGCCAAAGAATGTTCAAACTACCACACAATTGCACTCATTTCATATGCTAGCAAAGTAATGCTCAAAATCCTTCAAGCTGGGTTTCAACAATACACGAACTGAGAACTTCTAGATGTACAAGCTGGATTTAGAAAAGGTTGAGGAGCCAGAGATCAAATTGCAATATCTGTCAGATCATAGAAAAAGCAAGGGAATACGAAAAGACATCTACTTCTACTTCATTCACTACGCCAAAGCCTTTGACTGTGTGGATCACAACAAACTGTGGAAAAATTCTTCAAGAGATGGGAATACCAGAACACGTTACCTGTCACCTGTGAAACCTGTATGAAGGACAAAAAGCAACAGTTAGAACTGGACATGGAACAATGGACTGGTTCAAACTTGAGAACAGAGTATGTCAAAGCTATATGTTGTCACCCTGTTTATTTAACTTATATGTAGAGAATATGAGAAATGGTGGGCTGGATGAATCACAAGCTGGAATGAAGACTTCTGGGAGAAATATTAACCACCTCAGATATGCAGAAGATACCACTCTAATGGCAGAAAACAAAGAGAAACTAAAGAGCCTCTTAATGAGGATGAAAAAGGAGAGTGAAAAAGCTGGCTTCAAACTAAACATTCAAACAACAAAGATCACGGCATCTGGTCCTATCACTTCATGGCAAATAGATGGGGGACAAAGTGAAAACAGTGGCAGATTTTATTTTCTTGGGATCCAAAATCAGTGTGGACAGTGACTGCAGCCAGGAAATTAAAAAGACGCTTGCTCCTTGGAAGAAGAGCCATGACAAACCCAGATAGCGTATTAAAAAGGGACATCACTTTGCCAACAAAGTCCGTAAAGTCAAAGCTATGCTTTTCCCAGTAGTCATATATGATGTGAAAGTTGGACCATAAAGAAGGCTGAGCACCAAAGAATTGATACATTCAATTGTGGAGCTGGAGAAGACTCTGAATTCAGAGTCCTTTGGACAGCATGGAGATCAAACCAATCAATCCTAAAGGAAATCAACCCTGAATATTCACTAGAAGGACTGATGCTGAAGCTGAAGCTCCAATACTCTGGCCACCTGATGCGAAGAGCTGACTCACTGAAAAAGACTCTAATGTTGGGAAGATTGAAGGCAGGAGAAGGGGAAGACAGAGGATGAGATGGTTAGATGGCATCACTGACTCGATGGATATCTCGACAGACATGAGTTTGAGCAAGTTCTCGGAGTTGGTGACAGACAGGGAAGCCTGGCATGCTGCACTCCATGAGGTCACAAAGAGTTGGACACGACTGAGCGACTGAACTGGACTGGACTGTAGCCGGTCAATTGCTAATAAATTATTATTTGCTGTTTATCAATGTATTTTAGACTATGGAGATGATGTTAGACAAAAAGCAAATTTGAGCAATTTTCTTATTTGACTTCAAATGGGTCATAAAGCAGCACAGACAACTCGCAACATCAACAATGCATCTGGCTCAGGAACTGCTAACGAGCGTACAGGACAGTGGTGGTTCAAGAAGTTTTGCAAAGGAGATGAGAGCCTTGAAAGTAAGAAGCACGGTGGCTGGCCATCAGAAGTTGACAACAACCATCTGAGAAGATCATTGAAAATCCTCTTATAACTACACAAGAAGTTGCCCAAGAACTCAGTGTCAACCATTCTATAGTCATTTAGCATTTGAAGCAAATTGGAAAGGTGAAAAACGTCACTAATTGGGTGCCTCATGAGTTGACTGCATCTATTTCTGCTTTATCGACTATGCCAAAGCCTTTGACTGTGTGGATCACAATAAACTGTGGAAAATTCTGAAAGAGATGGGAATATCAGATCACCTGACCTGCCTCCTGAGAAATCTGTATGCAGGTCAGGAAGCAACAGTTAGAACTGGACTTGGAACAACAGACTGGTTCCAAACAGGGAAAGGAGTACGTCAAGGTTGTATATTGTCACCCTGCTTATTTAACTTATATACAGAGTACATCATGAGAAACGCTGGGCTGGATGAAGCACAAGCTGGAATCAAGATTGCCGGGAGAAATATCAATAACCTCGGATATTCAGATGACACCACCCTTATGGCAGAAAATGAAGAAGAAATAAAGAGCCTCTTGATGAAAGTGAAGAGGACAGTGAAAAAGCTTAAAGTGTTGGCTTAAAGCTCAACATTCAGAAAATGAAGATCATGGCATCTGGTCCCATCACTTCATGGCAAATAGATGGGGAAACGATGGAAACAGTAAGAGAGTTTATTTGGGGGGGCTCCAAAATCACTGCAGATGGTGACTGCAGCCATGAAATTAAAAGATGCTTACTCCTTGGAAGAAAAGTTATGACCAACCTAGACAACATATTAAAAAGCAGAGACATTACTTTGCCAACAAAGGTCCATCTAGTCAAAGCTATGGTTTTTCCAGTAGTCATGTATGGATGTGAGAGTTGGACTATAAAGAAAGCTGAACACTGAAGAATTGATGCTTTTGAACTGTGGCATTGGTGAAGACTCTTGAGAGTCCCTTGGACTGCAAGGAGACCCAACCAGTCCATCCAAAAGGAAATCAATCCTGAATATTCATTGGAAGGACTGATGGTAAGCTGACACTCCAATACTTTGGGCCACCTGATGCAAATAACTGACTCATTGGAAAAGACCCTGATGTTGGGAAAGACTGAAGGCAGGAAAGGAAGGGGATGAAAGAGGATGAGATGGTTGGATGGCATCACGGACTCGATGGACATGAGTCTGAGTAAACCCTGGAAGTTGGTTCTGGACAGGGAGGCCTGGCCTGCTGCAGTCCATGGGGTAGCAAACAGTTGGACACGACAGAGACTGAACAGAACTGAGTTGACTGCAAATCAAAAACATCATTCTGAAATGTTGTCTTCTCTTTTCTATACAATAACAATGAACAATTTCACAATCAGATTGTGACATGCAACAAAAAGTGGATTTTATACTACCAGAGAAAACCAGCTCAGTGGCTGGACCAAACGAAGCTCTGAAGCATATCCCAAAGCCAGAGTTGCACCAAAAATAGGTCATGGTCACTGTTTGGTGGTCTGCTGCCTCTCTGATCCACTACAGTTCTGAATCCTAGCAAAACCATTACATCCGAGAAGTATGCTCAGCAAATTGATGAGATACACCAAAAACTGCAATGTCTGCAGCTGGCACTATTCAACACAACAGGCCCAATTCTTCTCCACCACATCAGCTGTCCACTCATTGCACAACCAACACTTCAAAAGTTAAACAAATTGGGTTACGAACTTTTCCCTCATTTGCCATATTCACCTGACCTTTTGAGAACCCCATGAACAGTATGGAAAGGCAAAATGATAGGATACTGAAAGAGGAACTTCCCAGGTCAGTAGGTGCCCAATATGCTACTGGAGATCAGTGGAGAAATAACTCCAGAAAGAATGAAAGGATGGAGCCAAAGCAAAAACAATACCCAGCTGTGGATGTGACTTGTGATAGAAGCAAGGTCCGATGCTGTAAAGAGCAGTATTGCATAGGAACCTGGAATGTCAGGTCCATGAATCAAGGCAAATTGGAAGTGGTCAAACAAGAGATGGCAAGAGTGAACGTCGACATTCTAGGAATCAGCGAACTAAAATGAACTGGAATGGGTGAATTTAACTCAGATGACCATTATATCTACTACTGTGGGCAGGAATCCCTCAGAAGAAATGGAGTAGCCATCATGGTCAACAGAAGAGTCTGAAATGCAGTACTTGGATGCAATCTCAAAAACAACAGAATTGTCTCTGTTCGTTTTCAAGGCAAACCATTCAATATCACAGTAATCCAAGTCTATGCCCCAACCAGTAACGCTGAAGAAGCTGAAGTTGAATGGTTCTATGAAGACCTACAAGACCTTTTAGAACTAATACCTAAAAAAGATGTCCTTTTCCTTATAGGGGACTGGAATGCAAAAGTAGGAAGTCAAGAAACACCTGGAGTAACAGGCAAATTTGGCCTTGGAATGCAGAATGAAGCAGGGCAAAGACTAACAGAGTTTTGCCAAGAAAATGCACTGGTCATAGCAAACACCCTCTTCCAACAACACAATAGAAGACTCTACACATGGACATCACCAGATGGTCAACACCAAAATCAGATTGATTATATTCTTTGCAGCCAAAGATGGAGAAGCTCTATACAGTCAATAAAAACAAGACCAGGAGCTGACTGTGGCTCAGATCATGAACTCCTTATTACGAAATTCAGACTGAAATTGAAGAAAGTAGGGAAAACCGCTAGACCATTCAGGTATGACCTAAATCAAATCCCTTATGATTATACAGTGGAAGTGAGAAATAGATTTAAGGGCCTAGATCTGATAGATAGAGTGCCTGAGGAACTATGGAATGAGGTTCGTGACTTTGTACAGGAGACAGGGATCAAAACCATCCCCATGGAAAAGAAATGCAAAAAAGCAAAAAAGCTGTCTGGGGAGGCCTTACAAATAGCTGTGGAAAGAAGAGAGGCGAAAAGCAAAGGAGAAAAGGAAAGATATAAGCATCTGAATGCAGAGTTCCAAAGAATAGCAAGGAGAGATAAGAAAGCCTTCCTCAGGGATCAATGCAAAGAAATAGAGGAAAACAACAGAATGAGAAAGACTAGAGATCTCTTCAAGAAAATTAGAGATACCAAGGGAACATTTCATGCAAAGATGGGCTCGATAAAAGACAGAAATGGTATGGATCTAACAGAAGCAGAAGATATTAAGAAGAGGTGGCAAGAATACACAGAAGAACTGTACAAAAAAGATCTTCACGACCCAGATAACCACGATGGTGTGATCACTCACCTAGAGCCAGACATCCTGGAATGTGAAGTCCAGTGGGCCTTAGCATCAATATGAACAAAGCTAGTGGAGGTGATGGAATTCCACTTGAGCTGTTTCAAATCCTGAAAGATGATGCTGTGAAAGTGCTGCACTCAATCTGCCAGCCAATTGGGAAAACTCAGCAGTGGCCACAGGACTGGGAAAGGTCAGTTTTCATTCCAATTCCAAAGAAAGGCAATGCCAAAGAATGCTCAAACTACCGCACAATTGCACTCATCTCACATGCTAGTAAAGTAATGCTCAAAATTCTCCAAGCCAGGCTTCAGCATGGTTCAGTGAACCATGAACTCCCTGATGTTCAAGCTGGTTTTAGAAAAGGCAGAGGAACCAGAGATCAAATTTCCAACATCCGCTGGATCATGGAAAAAGCAAGAGAGTTCCAGAAAAACATCTATTTCTGCTTTACTGACTATGCCAAAGCCTTTGACTGTGTGGATCACAATAAACTGTGGAAAATTCTGAAAGAGATGGGAATACCAGACCACCTAACCTGCCTCTTGAGAAACCTATATGCAGGTCAGGAAGCAACAGTTAGAACTGGACATAGAATAACAAACTGGTTCCAAATAGGAAAAGAAGTACTTCAAGGCTGTATATTGTCACCCTGCTTATTTAACTTCTATGCAGAGTACATCATGAGGAACGCTGGACTGGAAGAAACACAAGCTGGAATCAAGATTGCCAGGAGAAATATCAATAACCTCAGATATTCAGAGGACACCACCCTTATGGCAGAAAGTGAAGAGGAGCTAAAAAGCCTCTTGATGAAAGTGAAAATGGAGAGTGAAAAAGTTGGCTTAAAGCTCAACATTCAGAAAACGAAGATGATGGCATCCGGTCCCATTACTTCATGGGAAATAGATGGGGAAACAGTAGAAAAAGTGTCAGACTTTTTTTGGGGGGCTCCAAAATCACTGCAGATGGTGACTGCAGCCATGAAATTAAAAGACGCTTACTCCTTGGAAGAAAAGTT
>NW_024080444.1:10310866-10322038 GCF_014754425.2 Oryx dammah | reverse complement strand
GTGTGTGTGTGTGTGTGTGTGTGTGTGTGTGTGTGTGTGTGTGTGTGGCTGTGTGTTTGTGTGTGTGATATAAAAAATGCAAAGATACAAAGGTATACATTTTGCACTGTCATCTTAGTTGAAATATTATTTATACCTGGATATTTTGGAAATCAAATCTCTCTAGCTATCTCTTGAGATTTTTACCAGAATGAGCTTTCAGAATTCCAACTCTCCTAATAGGAGGAAGAGTGAAGGACAGAACATTATTAGGCGTACTAAGATTAGGGAAAAACAGAACCTGTCCTCTTTCTCCTCTAAGCTTCCTCTTTCAGTCTTATTCTGCACACCCTGGGTTCTGTAACTCACAGGCACAGAGAGTAGGCAGAGAGGCAGGAAAATTGAAACCAGAAAACTGTAGGCAAAATGTGTGTGTGTGGCAGGCCAGGTAGGGGGTGAGTGGTGAACTAGGAAGGCCTGGCTGAATATCTTTTAAGTTTTTCACTAGTTTGGAATTGAAATTACAGCCTTCATAAAAGTTGGGATATCCTTGGTGCTAGTTGCCATGGGATAAGACAGAAGCAGTGTGCATTTATTCCCCATTCTTGACTATTCTCTATGGATCAGAGGGGCTGGAAGCGAAAGAACTATAATTCCCAGATTGGCTCCAGGCTTCTAGATGTTAGTCTTCTGTCAACAAGATACACTTGTGTGAGAATTGGAAAATGGAATAAAAGTAGAAACCATTTTCTTGTTTTTCTGACAGCAGCAGAGAGATGTATGGATGGCAGCAGACATGAAGTGATTCCTTATCAGCCATCCACGTTTGTGCAGCAAGGCAGCTGTGTTCACCAATGGAAACATCCCGTGATTTTCCAACCTAGGAAGCAGCAGAAGTTTCTTGCTGTCCTGGACTAGAGCTTCAGTGGTTGACCTGAAGATAATGGTGTTCTATCTACCCTGGTGGCTCAGAGATTAAAGCGTCTGCCCACAATGTGGGAGACCCTGGTTCGATCCCTGGGCGAGGAAGATCCCCTGGAGAAGGAAATGGCAACCCACTCCAGGATTCTTGCCTGGAGAATCCCATGGGGGAAGGAGCCTGGTAGGCTACAGTCCGTGGGGTGGCAAAGAGTCGGACACGACTGAGCGACTTTACTCACACATCTACCCTGTCTCTTGCTTTTCCAGTCCTTCCAGTGATTCTACATGCACCTATTCCTAGTACTTTAATCCAGGTATTGCTTGAAATATTTTGAGTGTTTTGTTTGTTTTCCTAAATAAACTTTAACAAAGACTTAACTGAACCCAAAAGTAGCTTTAGCTTAAAGGGATTAGCTATCTGGCCCAATTCTGTTTGAAGTCAATGATAATGTTATCACCAGTGGAGAATGAGATCATGATAGTCTTAGGCAGAAATGGTAAATTATTTAAATTATCAGTCTGGGGCTTCCCTGGTGGTTCAGTGAAAAAAGAAACCGCCTGCCAATGCAGGAGACATGGGTTTGATCCCTGATCCAGGAAGATCCCAAGCAAAGCAGCTAAGCCCTTGTGCCACAACTATTGAGGCAGCACTCTAGAGCCCCGGAACCCAAACTACTGAAGCTTGAGTGCCCTAGAGCCCATGCTCTGCAACTAGAGAAGCCACTGCAATGAGAAGCCACACATCACAACTAGAGAGTAGGCCCTCCCTGCTAAAACTAGAGAAAAGCCCGCACAGCAACAAAGACCCAGCACAGCCAAAAATAAAATAAATAAATTAAAAATATAGATATCAGTGGGGAATAAATTTCCTATTGAAGACAAGTCTTTGCTAGACCAAATAGTTGCTAGATTAGACCCTTCTGGTGGGAATGATCTAACAAGGACTATAGAGAGGGCTAGTTGCTTCTGAATGCCATGGAGAGTCTATCCAGCAAAATGACAGATCAGGGACTTCCCTGGCAGTTCCAGTGGTTAAGACTTCACTTTCCAATGCACAGGGTGCAGGTTCAATCCCTAGACAAGGAGCTAGGATCATACCAAAAAAAAAAAAAACCAGAAGCAATATTGTAACAAATTCAATGAAGACTTTAAAAAATTATTTTTAATTTAAAAAATGAAATAACTTCTCAGAGAACTAGAGAATTTCAAGCTCTATAACTTCTGTAGCTTCAGGGAGAAAGTGAGTGAAGTTGCTCAGTTGTGTCCGACTCTTTGCAACCCCATGGACTGCAGCCTACCAGGCTCCTCCATCCATGGGATTCTCCAAGAAAGAGTACTGGAGTGGGCTGCCATTTCTTTCTCCAGGGGATCTTCCCGACCCAGGGATTGAACCCGAGTCTCCCACGTTGCAGGCAAACACTTTACCCTCTGAGCCACCACAATCAAACTCACTGTTTGATCCTCCTGATTACCAAATTATCATAAAAGTTGAATTCACAGCTTTATTAGGGCTCATATGTGAAAGTTTGGGATTAATTTAAAACCCCAAGACTTGGAATGGGGACATCATGGTAATTTGGGTTGAATTTGATTATCTTAAACCCTCAAATGCCACTGAGTCCCCTTTGCCACCTGAAACACTCCCTTCTCCCCTCTTTGAGATGCTGGCAATTCCTTGCCTCCCTAGCCTTCCCTTGCTTGAAGATTCTGTAATGGCTTCAGTAAAAAATCAACCTTACAGAGGTATGCCAATGCTTCTTTACCTCTAGATCCACAGGGAGAGTCAGATTGCAACATACTCTAGGAAGGTGAGTAAGATGTCTGACACCAGAGGAGACACTTACGCAGGGAAACAGTTGTAAGACATTGCTACAGTACATTAGTGTTGGAGAATTTCTCTGTAGGGGTGAGTTCTAGACCAAGGAAGAAGGAATATAAAATCGAAATTATTCGTGTGTTTGCAGCACTAGATATTCTGGATTTAGTGTATTAATTCAAGATCAGTTAGGAGTGGCTCTAAGGGTCCGCTGAGATCGTTGACTGAAATCAGGCTCAAATTATTATTGTTGTTGTTTAGTCGATGAGTTGATGTCCAACTCTTTTGCAACCCCGGGGATGGTAGCACTCAACACTCCTCCGTCCATGGGATTTCCCAGGCAAGAATACTGGACTGGGTTGCCATTTTCTTCCCCAAGGGATCTTCCTGACCCAAGGATCTAACCTGAGCCTCCTGCATTAGTAGGCAGGTTTTGTTTTTTGTTTTTTTTTTTTACCATTGAGCCACCAAAGAACTCAATTATGGCCTTCATTAAATTAGATTAAGATACTAGAACTTTCTTGGCTTAATAGAGAAGAAAGGATCCAAAGACATCAGAAGAGGGAATTCCCTGGTGGTCCTGTAATTAGGACACTACGCTTTCACTACTGAGGACGTAGGTTCATTCCCTAGTTGGGGAATTAAGATCCCACAAGCTTCACGGCCAAAAAAGAAAAACTGGATAACTACATGTAAAAGAATGAAATTAGAATACTCCCTAACACCATACACAAAAATACTCCCCCCCAAAAATAAATAAACCCAAATGAATTAAAAATCTAAATGTGAGGCTGGTCTCTATAAAACTCTAAAAGGAAAATATAGGCAGAACATTCTTTGACATAAATTGTAGAAAGATCTTTTTTGACTCATCTCCTATAGTAATGAAAATAAAAACAAAGATAAACAAATGGGACCTAATTAAACTTAAGAACTTTTGCACAGCAAAGGAAACCATAAACAAGATGAAAAGACAACCCTCAGAATGTGAGAAAATATTTGCAAATGAAGCAGTAGACAAGGGATTAATCTACAAAATATACAAACAACTCATGCAGCTCAAAAAAAAAAAACCACACAATCAAAAAATGGACAGAAGACCTAACTAAACTACACATTTCTCTGAAGAGGACATACAGATGGCTAAGAGGCACCTGAGAAGATGATCAATATCACTAATTATTATTGTTCAGTCACTAAGTCATGTCTGACTCTGCGACCCCGTGGACTGCAGCATGCTAACAACCTTCCTGTTCTTCACTATCTCCCAGAGTTTGCTCAACTCCATTGAGTCAGTGATGCCATCCAACCATCTCATCCTCTGTCATCCCCTTCTCCCCTTGCCCTCAATCTTTCCCAGCATTAAGGTCTTTTCCAATGAGTCAATTCTTCACATTAGGTGGCCAAAGTATTGGAACTTCAGCTTCAGCATCAGTCCTTCCAATGAATACTCAGGATTGATTTCCTCTAAGATTGACTAGTCTGATCTCCTTGATGTCCAAGGGACTCTCAAGAGTCTTCTCCAACACCACAGTTCAAAAGCATCAATTCTTCGGTGCTCAGCTTTCCTCACAGTCCAACTCTCACATCCATACATGACTACTGGAAAAACCATAGCTTTGACTAGATGCACCTTTGTCGGCAAAGTAATATTTCTGCTTTTTAATATGTTATCTAGGTTTGTCATAGCCTTTCTTCCAAACAGCAAACGTCTTTTAATTTCATGGCTGCAGTCACCATCTGCAGTGATTTTGGAGCCCCAAAAAATAAAGTCTGACACTGTTTCCACAGTTTCCCCATCTATTTGCCATGAAGTGATGGGACCAGATGCCAAGATCTTAGTTTTTTGAATGCTGAGTTTTACGCCAGCTTTTTCACTCTCCTCTTTCACCTTCATCAAGAGCCTCTTTAGTTCTTCTTTGCTTTTGGCCATAAGGGTGGTGTCATCTGCACATCTGAGGTTATTGATATTTCTCCTGGCAATCTTGATTCCAGCTTGTGATTCATCCAGCCTGGCATTTCACATGATATACTCTGCATATAAATTAAATAAGCAGGATGATAGTATACAGCCTTGACATACTCCTTTCCCAGTTTGGAACCAGTAAATTGTTCTGTGTCCGGTTCTAACTGTTGCTTATTGGCCTGCACCCTGGTTTCTCAGAAGACAGATAAAGTGGTCTGGTATTTCCATCTCTTAGGGAAATGCAAATCAAAACTACAGTGAAGTATCACCCCACATGGGTGAATAGCCATCATTTAAGAAGAAACATCTGCAAACAATAAATGCTGGAGAGGGTGTGGAGAATTGGGAACCCTCCTGCACTGTTGATTGGACTGTAAATTGATACATCCACTATGGAGAACAGAATGTAGGTTCCTTAAAAAGCTAAAACTAGAACTACCATATGACCCAGCAATGCCACTCCTGGGCATACACCTGGAGAAAACCATAATTCCAATATACATACACCCCAATGTTTATTGCAGCAATATTTACTATCATAGCCCAGACTTCAAAGCACCCTAAATGTCCATCAACAGAGGCATGGATAAAAAAGATGTGGTACATGTATACCACGGAAAATTACTCGGTCATTAAAAGGAACAAAACTGCCATTTGCACAGACATGGATGTACCTAGAGACTGTCATATAGAGTGAAGTAAGTCAGAAAGAGAAAAATCTCATATATTAATGCATACATGTGGAATCTGGAAAAATGGTACAGATGAACTTATTTGCAAAGCAGAGACGAAGATGTAGAGAACAAACGTATGAACCTAACATGGAGAAGGGAAAGGGAGGGTGGGATGATGAACTGGGAGATTGGGACTGACATATATACACCACTGTGTATAAAACAGGCTTCCCAACAGATAACTAATGAATACCTGCCATATAGCACAGGGAACTCAGTGCTCTGTGGAGACCTAAATGGAAAGGAAATCCAAAAAAGAGGGGATATATGTATATGTATATCTGATTCACTTCACTGTACAGCATAAAATAATACAACATTGTAAAGCAATTATACTCCAATAAAAATTTAAACCAAAACAAAGACTTGGTGAGACAAGAGTGTTGGATTCATCAAGTGCAACTTACTCTTCAACCCTTTCAGTGTATTCCTCAGTAAGGCATAGGGGACAATAACTTTACCTAAAGAAATCCATTGGTTCAAGAGGAGCAGCCTTATTCTTGAAAAGTTCTGTACTTCCTGTGCCCTCACATCTTGAGATGATGGTGGAAGATGTCACTTTTGAAATGGGCCCCCTGACTTCAATGATAATGATGGAGTTAGAGAGCTAATCAGACTTGGTCCACAGGGATCTTTGGTGTTCACTAATTAATGAGCAGTCTATGAAAATCTTAATCTGGTGAACCAAAATTTGATATGTCACCCAAATAAGCAACCTAGACTCTCAACTAGTTCTCTTACTTTAGTTGGTTTTGTAGACCCAGAGCATCTTAGATGATGAGGATCTTAAGAAAGAATCCTTGAGAAAAGACTTTCTGACCCTGCTATAAGTATATACTGTAAGTCTTCCTCCTAAACTCCTCCAAAGATAGCTGTGGCCATTTTCCAAGTGTAATGGTTAATCTTATATACGAATTTTTCCTGGGCCACAGTGCCCAGATATGTGGTCAAACATTATTCTAGATGTTTCCATGAGAATGCTTTTGGATAAGTTAATGATTTAAATCAATTGACTGCGTAAAGCAGATTACCAGCCATAAAGTGAGTGGGCCTAAACTAATCAGCTGAAACGCTGAATAGAATGTAAGATGTATCTCCTCTGAGCAAGGGGGAATTATGCAGAAGACAGTCTTTGGATTTGAACTGCAACATTGGCTCCATCCTGATAGCCTTTGGACTTGAGCAGTGGCTCTTCCCTAAGTCGGCAGCCTACAAGCCTGCTAGGGAAGATTTTGGACTCACCAGCCTCTGTAATATCATGAACCAATTCCTGGTTATATATATATATTCTCTTCTCTCTCTCTCTCTCTCTCTATATATATATATATATATAGATAGATATAGATATAGATAGATAGATAGATAGATATGCAATGGGCATGAACTTAGGCAAACTCCAGGAGATGGTGAGAGACAGGGAGGCCTGGCATGCTGCAGTCAATGGAGTGGTGAAGAACTGAACACAACTGGGCGACTGAAGAACATCAGTGTGTATATACATGCCTATGAAATTGATTCTGTTTCTCCAGAGAACACTGACTAATAAGCTAAAGAATGGAAAATACCCAGACTTTGGGTGGATTATAAGAACTTTGTTCTAAGATAATGCTAAGCCTTGCAGTGGAGAAGGAAATGGTAACCCGCTCCAGTATTCTTGCCTAGGAAATCCCATGGACAGAGGGGCCTGGTGGGCTACTTTTTGCCTGGGGTTGCAAAAAAGTCGGACATGACTTAGTGACTAAACAACAACAACAAACCGTACAGATCCAAACCAAATCACTCTAGTTCACACATCACAGTGAGATGTTATGAAAGTTAGATTATAAATGGAGATTTGGGATTCTGGTTTCAGTTCTACTGTATAAAGAGCATGGAAGTCATGCCTCCTGTTCTTACAATAAGAAAAAGGTAAACAAACTAACTTTTGGACACATCTGAAAACTGACACTTCGGGGCAAACATGCCACTGTGAAATCTGATGAGCAGACTCATACAGAGAAACACAGCCAAGATCTGATTACCTGGAGTAGAAGCCACTGGAACTTTAAACTGGTAGGAACATGTAATGGCAATTATCATGAATTGTTGAATGCTGAGTGTGGACTGATTTAAAAAGGACTAATTTAAAACTCTTGGGAACTACAGTCTTAGTGGAGCTCTCACACTTTCATAGGTTTTACTTCCAGGAGTCCCACCACCATATGTACGGTGGAAATCCAAGAAATATCTGCTCATAGCACTGGTAGGGGAAGAGAAAGAGTAATCAGTGTGCCATATACCTAGATCCACCTTTATGACAAATACCTACTCTCCAAAGTAAAGGACTTTACCAGAGCTTTTATCCCAGCTGGGGAAGGGAATTCCTTCCACTCCAGCCCCCTCCAGCCTTCTGGCCTTACAAAATGAGAGGGGGGAAAAAAGGTCAAAAGGGTTTACGGCTTCAAGGAAATAGGCTTGAAGGCTACAACCCGGGAAAGAAGTATGGGGCAGGAGCATGAGTGAGGAAGGTTTATCACTGGAGAAACACTTGGAAGTTCACAGCCTGAGACATAGGCCCATAAAAACACTAATATTTAAGTTTTTTAAATGTTGAGTTTCAAGCTTTTTCACTCTCCCCTTTCACCTTCATCAGCTCTTAAATATGTAGGTAGGTTTGTATTTTTTGCCAAATTTAGGAAATTTTCTGACACTATTTTCTTTCTGTGGCCCTTCCCTCTTTTTATCTTCCCCTTTTGGGACTTCAGTGATGTGAATGTTGGATCTTTTGTTATAGTCTCACCTGTCCTTGAGGCTCTGTTCTTTATATCTCTCATTCAGATTGAGGATATTCCTTGTTCTTGATATGACAAGGCATTCTGCATTGTATCCAATACACTTTGAATATTATGAGACTCTGGCTCCTATTTAGATCTTCCATTTTAGAAGACAGCCAAACTGTTTAGGTTCAAAATGCATGTCCTGGCCCAGTTTTGTGGGCTGTGTTTCAAATGTCAATTCATTTTCAAAGCCTTTGCAGTGCTATTCTGGTCTGTCCCACTTGGGTGCAACCCAGAAGCCAATCTGAAACCTGGGCAGTAGTCCATACATAGTTCAGTGTGCTGTGTTGATTATGGTCAACTTCATAGATGGTTTGCTCAAAGGTCTGCCCAGGACTTCATACACAGATTTAAAGACTCCTGCTTTCCAGTTCTCTTTTCTGCTTCTCACCCCATCACCAGTTGTGCAGGAGCAGCGCGCTGCCCTTTCTGCAGCTGTTGGCTTAGTGTAGCGCAGCAACAGTCAACAGCGCACACGCTCGCAGTCTGCGCGGCGCCAGGTTAGGGGACAGCTGCCTCTGCTGGTGTCACTGCAGTGTCGTAGGAGCTCCAGCCCATAGACGTGGCCAGAAAGAGTGACAATGGGGAGAGGTGTGTCTCTTTTCATGGTGCTCACCTGGAGCAGGATGGATTTTGTCCCGCTTCTCCCATCCATTTGGCTAGTGAGAGTAGGATTCTCTTGCACTGAGGCCTGGATACACAGGAGGCAAAATAAAACCTCTTGAAACTCACTGCTGGGCCATTTTTCAAGTCCCAAAGAGTTTGGTCAGGCCACCTTCTTTTCCCCAACTTTCAGAGTCTTATGATAGCTGCTTTATGTATTTCAGCCAAGGATTTTAGTTATAATTAGAAGAAGAAATAGGTAAAGTACATATAAATCCATTTTTTTCCAGAAGCATGAGTCTGATACATTTCTCTTTCAAGTCTTCTGCTTGATCTGTGCAGAAAACATAATTTTAGAGATTGATAATTGATTATGAAAATTTATTCAAGCAGGGATTCCAATTAGATCTGCTTTTACTGATTATTAGAGCAGATTAGCATAGCTCCTTGCAACTGGTGAACTGCTGTTAATCTGGGCAGGCTATTTTTTCTCTATACCAATTAGTAACGATCACCAGAAGCACACTACTTCACCTGTCAGCAGCAGCAGTACATCTACGTCTTCCCACAGGGCTATGTCAGCTCCTCAGCTTTGTATCATGTTCTGATCTGCTAGGACTTTGGTTGTCTTGCTCTTCCATAGGACAAGGTACTTGAAGGACCCAGTGAGGAGCATGTAGCAAGTTTGCTTAATGCCTCAGAAGACACATACCAGAAAGTGGGAGATAAACCTCATGAAAATTCAGGAATCCACTACTTCAGTAAAGTTCCTAGGGCTCTAGTGAGGTCAGGAATGATTGCTTTTTCACTGCTGTATCGCTAGTACTTAGAATGCTGCCTGGCTCATAGTATGTGCATGTTATATTATATAGACTACAAATTCTGATAATCAACCTAAAGAGAAACAAAAGTGTTCTGAGAGATATGACAAGCGCAACCTAATTTAGATAGACAATGCAAGAAAGGCTTTGCTGAGGAAGAGATATGTAAACTGAAATCTGAATATCAAATCAGATGACAAGTAGAGGGAAAGGCATTTTCCAGGCAGAGAGAGAATGGCATGCACAAAGGTTCAAAAATTGAAAGAACAGCCATAAATAAGCAGCTAAAAGACTGATATGCCTGGAGCATAGTGAGGGTCAGGAGCAAGACCAGGGAAGCTCATTTAAAATGGCAGGGAACTTTAAATGTTGATTTATAAACAAGTGATTTATTTAAGTCCTTTGGTTCACAGAAGTTACTGAGGGCAAAGAGTGGACTGTTAGATAATTTGTTACAGTAGAAACAGGGCTAGAATACAAGTCTTCTGGTCCTAACTCCTAGGTCCTCTCTATTGGAGGAGGTGGCTTCATCACTAAAGTAGCATATCAAGTCTTGTCAAACCAGTCAAACCAAATCAAACCAGTAGATCCTAAAGGAAATTAATCCCAACTAGTCACTGGAAGGAGTGACGCTAAAGCTCTAATACTTTGGCCACCTGATGAGAAAAGCCAACTCAACAGAAAAGACCCTGATGCTGGGAAAGACTGAAGGCAGGAGGAAAAGGGGATGACAGATGATGAGATGGTTGGATGGCATTACTGACTCAATAGACATGAGTTTGAGCAAGCTCCAGGAGATGGTGAAGGACAGGAAAGCCTCGGGTGCTGCAGTCCATGGGGTTGCAAAGAGTCTGACACAACCAAGTGACTGAACAACATCATCAAGTCTTGTAAATAGAAAAGATCTTTTAATCACTGCAGTGAATAGCTGAAGTTCCTACCTGAACCACTCTTCTGCTTCTGGTAAGAATATGATGGTTTTCTTTGGGAAAGCGTTTCCCCACATTATCAGGCCATGTATTTGGATGGGTTGACCCCACTCCAGGCCACAGTTGTGGGTATGGGAGACAGGCCTTGCAAAGACGAATAGTAAACCCCCTCCAGCCACCCAGCCACATTCATTAGTTTCCATTACCATGTTAGTTTATCAAGCTAAGCTAAGTGAATCAGCCTAGGACTCTGAGAACTGGAGCTGCACATCCGATAGGATTTGGCCTTGGAATACGGAATGAAGCAGGGCAAAGGCTAATAGAATTTAGCCAAGAGAATGCACTGGTCATAGTAAACAAACACCCTCTTCCAACAACACAAGAGAAGACTCTACACATGGACATCAACAGGTGGTCAACAGCAAAATCAGATTGATTATATTATTTGCAGCCAAAGATGGAGAAGCTCTATACAGTCAGCAAAAACAAGACCGGGAGCTTACTATGGCTCAGATCATGAACTCCTTATGGCCAAATTGACTTAAATTGAAGAAAGTAGGGAAAACCACTAGACCATTCGGGTATGA
>NW_024080444.1:10294874-10310466 GCF_014754425.2 Oryx dammah | reverse complement strand
AGAACTGGACTTGGAACAACAGACTGGTTCCAAATAGGAAAAGGAGTACATCAGGCTGTATATTGTCACTGTGCTTATTTAACTTATATGCAGAGTACATCATGAGAAACGCTGGGCTGGTTGAAGCACAAGCTGGAATCAAGATTGCCAGGAGAAATATCAATAACCTCAGATATGCAGATGACACCACCCTTATGGCAGAAAGTGAAGAGGAACTAAAAAGCCTCTTGATGAAAGTGAAAGTGGAGAGTGGAAAAGTTGGCTTAAAGCTCAACATTCAGAAAATGAAGATCATGGCATCTGGTCCTATCACTTCATGGGAAATAGATGGGGAAACAGTTGAAACAGTGTCAGACTTTATTTTGGGGGGCTCCAAAATCACTGCAGATGGTGACTGCAGCCATGAAATTAAAAGACGCTTACTCCTTGGAAGGAAAGTTATGACCAACCTGGATAGCATATTGAAAAGCAGAGACATTACTTTGCCAACAAAGGTCCGTCTAGTCAAGGCTATGGTTTTTCCACTGGTCATGCATGGATGTGAGAGTTGGACTGTGAAGAAAGCTGAGCTCCAAAGAATTGATGCTTTTGAACTGTGGTGCTGGAGAAGACTCTTGAGAGTCCCTTGGACTGCAAGGACATCCAACCAGTCCATTCTGAAGGAGATCAACCCTGGGATTTCTTTGGAGGGAATGATGCTAAAGCTAAAACTCCAGTACTTTGGCCACCTCATGTGAAGAGTTGACTCATTGGAAAAGACTCTGATGCTGGGAGGGATTGGGGGCAGGAGGAGAAGGGGACGACAGAGGATGAGATGGCTAGCTGGCATCACGGACTCGATGGACGTGAGTCTGAGTGAACTCCGGGAGTTGGTGATGGACAGGGAGGCCTGGCGTGCTGCGATCCATGGGGCTGCAAAGAGTCAGACATGACTGAGCAACTGAACTGAACTGAACTGATACAGCAACCTCCTCCAAAGTGGTTTAATCACACAGAAATGAACATATAAAAGGAAATATCCAGTTCTAATGACATAATTTGGGAGCCTTGGACCGTCATGGTCACCTGAGAGCATCCATGTAGAAATAGAAAAGGAGTGCACTGCTTAGGCTTGAGGCGTTTACAGAGAAGCATCTGGGGAAATGCTTCTAAAATGTTTCTTTTCCTCCTTTCATCCACCGCATTATACTTTTCTTTCAAATCCATAAAAACCACAAAGCAGAATAAATGCAGAGCAGCATCTTAAACATGCCTAATCTAGAGCCTGGCACATGATCAACGTTCAGTAAACATCCTTCAAGCCCTAAGGATGCTTAAACTACAAATATCATATGTTTGGACCATGTTCTGGATTTGCTCTGCAACCAGAACTAAATGACATTCAGGTTTAGCAACTAATATCTTGTTTCAAACTAC
Source organism: Oryx dammah (assembly GCF_014754425.2). Lineage (NCBI taxonomy): Eukaryota > Metazoa > Chordata > Mammalia > Artiodactyla > Bovidae > Oryx > Oryx dammah. Next base: position 10,309,050 of record NW_024080444.1, on the reverse strand, counting down.
CCCCAAATCTCCGCCTTTTGCAACATGTTGCTGCTGCTTCTAAGCCGCTTCAGTCGTGTCCGACTCTGTGCGACCCCAGAGACGGCAGCCCACCAGGCTCCCCCGTCCCTGGGGTTCTCCAAGCAAGAATACTGGAGTGGGTTGCCATTTCCTTTGTAATATAGAGAGATCTTATTATTTAGGATTAGATTAGGTCATGAAAAGAAAAGTGAAAGTGAAGTCTCTCAGTCGTGTCCGACTCTTTGCGACCCCATGGACTGTAGCCCACCAGGCTCCTCTGTCCATGCGATTCTCCAGGCGAGAATCCTGGAGTGGGATGCCATTTCCTTTTCCAGGGGATCTTCCTGACCCAGGGATTGAACCTGGCTCTCCCACATTGCAGGCAGACGCTTTAACCTCTGAGCCACCAGGGAGACACATTAGGTCATAAGTGACAGGAAACCTGTGGCGTACTTCTTGTCATCTAAACAAGGTCTAGATAATGGCACTGTGAATGCTGACATTGTGGTATTGGGTTTAATGCTGTGCTGTGAAATCCAGGGCTCTCTTACTTAAGATAGGATTAGGACATATATATTCTACTGATAGATTCCCAGTAAGAAAGCCAAGCAGGCCTCGCTCACAAGATCCCAGGAGATGCTTGCTTTGTGTGCCGGCCCCACCCCAACCCCCACCCCCACCACATGATGCTTTGTTGTCCAAGAGAAGCAGAAATGACAATGGATTTAGATGCAAAGTTAGCACCTGAATTTTCTTTCCTGCCTGACTAAAGGTGGGGTGGAGGAACAGAGGACAGAGGAATACTGGTGGCCCCTGTCCAAAAATAACCCTTCCTACTAAACACCAACTAGGGATACATCTGCATAAAGGAGTTTCTCCTTTAAAAGCAATTACAGCCATGCCAAGCCTCATTAACAACTCAGTGTGAATTCCTTTTAACAGAAAATCCACTCAGCTCTCCGCTGAGGTCCTGCAAGTGTCCAGAAGTGATTTTTCTGGACAAACTGCTGAAATTCCTCTTTATCATTACTACACAAGCCAGAACAGTGGGAATTTTATTTTTAATGATTGAAAACAGCTATAAAACAATGAACTTTTATGTTTGTATCAAATAACTAACTTTATTCATATGTATTTTATGTCTGCCTTCATAATAATGGAAATCTTTCTATGGCAGGCTTTCCCTAAGTTACAATGATCTGCTTTCCTTTTCTCTAGGGTCTGGTGTGAGGCCAGTCCATTTCACAGTCAGGGGTGACTGACCCTCTGTGACCTCATGGACTATAGCCTGCCAGGCTCCTCTGTCCCTGGGATTTCCTAGGCAAGAATACTGGAGTGGGTTGCCATTTCCTTCTCCAGGGGATCTTCCGGACCCCTAAGTAAAACATGGGAGAGGAGCAACCAAAAGGGTGGAGAATTCCTGGTTTTCATCAGTTTGTGACTCAGGTAGCTACACGCCACTGCTGTACCATTCCCCACCCCTCCTCTTCCTGGGGAGAACAAGTAGGGCAGGGTGATGTTTCTTCTAGTGGGACTCAGTTTGTTTGTTTTTTATTTGGCCGTGCTGGGTCTTCGTAGCCTTGCAGAAGCTTTCTCTAGCTGTGGGAAGCAGGGCCTACTCTTTGTTGGAGCACATGTTCTAGGTGCATGGGCTTCGGTAGTTGCAGCATGGGGTCTTGGGTAGTTGCGGCTCGAGGGGACTAGAACTCTGGCTCAGTAGTTGTGGCACATGGGCTTAGCTGCTCTGCAGCATGTGGAATCTTCCTGGACCAGGGATCAAACCTGTGTCCCCTGCATTGGTAGGTGGATTCTTATCCACTGCCTCACCAGGAAAGTCCAGGGACTCTTTTTCTTTTTCTTTTGATTGAGATAAAGTTCATATAACATAAAACTATCCATTTTAACGTGAACAATTCAGTGGCATTTAGTACACTCACAATGTTTACAAATGCTACCACCAAGTAGATCCAAAACATGGTTATCACTTCAAAAGGAGAATCCATACCCTTGAAGCAGCTACTTCTCCTTCCCACCTCCCCTGCTTGAGGACATTATGTTAAGTGAAATAAGTCAGAGAAAGACAAATGCCATATAATCTCACTAATAAGGCGAATCTTCAAAAAACTGGACTAATAGATACAGAGAATAGATTGGTGGTTGCCAGAAGTGGGGGTCGGGAAGTGGGAGAAATGGGTAAAGGTGGTCAAAAGACACAAACTTCCAGTTATAAGACAAGTAAGTCTTGGGGATATAATGTAAAGCATGGTGATGATAGTTAACAATTTGTATATTTAAAAATTTCTAAGAAAGTAGATCTTAAAAATTCTCATCATAAGAAAAAAAAGTATAATTATGTCTGGTGATAGATCTTAACTAAATTTATTGTGGTGATTACTTCACAGTATATACATATACCAAGTCATTATGCTGTACAATTAAAATTAATATAATGTATGTCATTACACCTCAATTAAAAAAAAGAAAATATGGAAATTGGATTACAAAATTGAGTCATCATATATTTAAAGCCTTACCTAATAGATGAGTCAGCAGACTTCCTCTTAAATCTTATTGGTCAGACTCAATCTCATGGCACTTCTGCATACTGGGAAGGCACTGCTTTTCCAGCCTCTGTGTTTGTAGAAAAGAAGAGAAGAGATTTGAGACATCCTTACAGTCAAAATAAAAAGTACATAAGGTTATATTTAAATGCTAATAATCCAATCATTTAAAAAGGAGACATTGACCCTGTAATAAAGTAAGTACATATAATTGTACCTAATATTAGTGTAGGGGGATTATGGTGGAAAAACACACCTTTGAAAATATTTAAACCTTTTTCTAAAACAAAAATGGTATTTGATATCATTAAGATATAAGGAAGACCCTTACAATTTGTAGGTAAGGGACAAGAGAAAAAGAATAAAAGGTTGCTCCCAAGTTTTGGGTCTAGAAAATGGGAGGATGTTGGCAGACATAATGGGAAAAGGGCTGTTCAAGGGAAAAGCAAGTTCAGGGGCTAGGAAGCTGACTTTGCCTTTAAGTTTGAGGGGTGGGGGGTACTCAAGAAAAGGACACAGCAGGTCAGTGATAATGTAGGATCAGAGGTCACTTCTAGGGATCTGGACCTTAGAACCACCTACTTCAGGTGCAGGGGGATATATTAAAATATCATGTCCAAGTAAGCTCTCTGGGGAGAGGTTTTACCAAGATTGTTTTACCAAACAAATCTTGAGGGTCATATTTGAGGAAAGAAAGCAAAGACTCTGAAGGAAGCAAGGAAATGTCTTGAGAAAGAGGAAGGAGACACAGGTTGGCCTAGTCTTGGAGACCAGAGAGGAAAAAACGTTAGACACATCAGGGGTCCTGTGCTCAGATGCCCCAGGGAGGTCAGGGGAGAGGGAACGGGAGAAAGATCCACTGGGGCTGGCACAGAGGAGACCCCTGTGACCGCTGAGAGGCAGTTACCCCATGTCGAGAGCCTGTCTATGCAGGGCTGAAGTTGGGAGGTACGTGGGAAGGCATGCCACAGGTTCCAATCATCTGCTTGAGATCTTTGATGATAAAGGGGAGGAAAAGTCCCAGGGTGGCTTGAGAGAACAGTGACAGAGAAAGTTTTAAAAGTCAGCTGACTTTGACCCTTCTGGCACCGGATGACACATTCACATGGGTTTCCCTGGCCACTGCTGACCTCAGTGGTGCAATCCAGCACTCTCTGTTCAGAGTTTTACACCAACAGGTATCACAGAGTCAATTCCAAAGTCCACTTGGTGGTCAGCTTAGCTTGTGAAAAGAGCAAATAAATCATGGGTCATTTTCTTTTTTTCCCCTCAAATCTCAGTATCTCCAGAGAAAATGACCAGAGATAGTACATAGAATCTCCTCTATCCATTTTGAAAAGCAAGTACAATGGATATATAAAGATACTATATTTGGAGATTAACAGCTCATCCATAGGTCTGAAGAAGTTAGAGCCCACACAAATACAGTTCTCAGAAAAAAAAAAGGGGGGGGGTGGTATTGGAGACTGGGACTGGCTGCTGGTGGGTGGCAGTGCTTCCCGAGGAGGGGGACTTGGAGAATGTGTGGGATGGGAAGGGTCAGGGGTCAGCTCACAGTTCAGGGGGTGACACAGAATGGGAATGCAGAGCCTTCCGGAAATTGGCATCTGAGAGGTTCAGCTGTTTAGCAATAGCCACTGTGGGGTGGGGAGAGGATCTTTTACCACCAGCAGGCAGAGCTTGACCTCAATTAACTTTTTTTTTTTTAAGGCTATTAGCAGGCAGAAGTTCTAGCAAGCAGTAACTCCAAAGAAAGGCCCAGTCACTTAGATTTCAGGATAAACTCCAATAATGTAAGGAATCAGCAAGACCATAGAGGCACTGAGGTGAGGTGAGGTGAAGTCGCTCAGTTGTGTCCAACTCTTTGCGACCCCATAGATTGTAGCCTACCAGGCTCCTCTGTCCATGGGATTTTCCAGGCAAGAGTACTGGAGTGGGTTGCCATTTCCTTCTCCAGAGGATCTTCCCAACCCAGGGATCGAACCTGGGTCCCCCACATTGTAGGCAGACGCTTCACCGTCTGAGCCAACAGGGAAGCCTATACAGGCACTAGGGGAACAAAAAAATCGACTTAGAACTTAAGGTAGTTTGGGTGTCGTGGTCATTGAATGATACAGAGTGCCTGTTACTAAAACTCCAGTTAAAATCCCAACTACTAAAACCAGGGGATAAGATCCAGGTAAATCACCACCCATACCCACCCTAGGCTGAGCAGAAAACTAACTTGCTAAGTATTTTCCCATTTTAGAGACCAGAGTAGTGAATTACTCCAGAATCTGGGCTAGGTCAAGGCCTACAGCAGGGGATGAAGTGAGAGGGACTTAGGGCCAGAACCAGGTCAATCATTGCCAAAGCTCCGTGATCAGTTCAGCTTTGGCCATTGACTCCGACAGTGTTCTCCAATACCATCAAGCAATTCTCCAATCTTCAGGGGATACTAACTGAATGTCCTACAATTTAATTCTGGTAGTATCAACCTGAAGATAGCATCATATCCCACAAGTTAAGGGCTCGGCCCCACAAGACTGCCTCCACTTCGGATGCCAATTGCAAGTCCAGGTTATTTATCTCCCGTGTTTCTGACTGACCAGCTATATGGTGAAGGTTCCCATGACCCCCTCCTCGAGTTCAATTAGTTTGCTAGAGTAGCTCATAGAACTCAAGAGAAACATAAATTATAAGAAAATGATACATACGTATTACTGGTATTTAGGAAATACACTAATAGCATACTTATATTTGTTGTTTAGTCACTAAGTTGTGTCTGACTCTTACGACCGCATGGACTATAGCCCAGCCAGGCTTTTCTGTCCATGGAACTTCCCAAGCAAGAATACTGGAGCGGGTTGCCATATCCTTCTGCAGGGGAAATTCCTGACTCAGGGATTGAATTTGAGTCTCCTGCGTTGGCAGGTGGGTTCTTTACCACTGAGCCACCTGGGAAACCCTGATATTTATATTAAACATTTTTTAAGTGCTTTATTAAAGTCCTGTTTGGCACTGTTTTATTTAATTTTTTTGGCCATAACACGTGGCACGTGGGATCTTACTTCCTCAACCAGGGATCAAAACCACACCCCCTGCAGTAGAAGAGCAGAGTCTTAACCACTAGACCATCAGGAATGTCCCCTGTTTGGTAGTGTTTAATACAATTAGCAGATGTATTGAAATATGTCAGATTATGCCACTCCTCAACTCAGAACCTTCAGGAGGACTACATATTTAGGACAAAACCTGCTGAGGACAACTAGAAAAACTGGAGAAAAATATTTTTGGAATGTGCTTTAAGGCTTTGGAGAGCTAACAAAACAGGTTAGGGGAGGGCAGAAATTCAGTGAGCTAAAAGCCCAGTGTTTGACATGAGAATGAGCATGAACAAACAAGTCTATATGGAACGACATGGATGAATCTCACAAACATGTTTAGTGGAAGCAGCTAGACACAAAAATTATGTACTATGATTCTATTTTACATAAAATTGAAGGAAAACTGAAAACTAGGCAGTTCTGAATTAGAGTTTGTATGAATGCATGTTTAAGTGTTAATGGTTTAAAGTAAAGGAAGGAAGTGATTACCAAGTCTGGATATTGGTTACTTTTATGATAGGGGTAAGGGCATATTGATCAGGAGAGACCTGTTGAGGACTTTTGGTACTAATAATTTCTAACTGAGTGGTAAATTTCCCAAATGTTTAACTTTGTGATATTATTGTGATGAGCATTTTTGGTTTTGGTATTTCTAATGTATGATAATTCATAACGTGCATGTGTGTTCGGTTGCTCAGTTTTGTCTCTTTGTGACCACAGGGACTGCAGCTTGTCAGGCTCTGTCTGTGGCAAGAATACTGAACTATTCTACTCCAGTAGGTATCCATTTCCTACTCCAGGGGATCTTCCCAACCCAGGGACTGAACACATGTCTCTCAAGTCTCCTGCATTGCAGGCAAATTCTTTGTCCCTAAGCCACTAGGGAAAACCATAATTCATAACAGAAAGAGTTAAAAAAAATTAAAGACTTTCTAGATGACTCCACATACATGAATTGGTGAAAATGCCAGAGTTTTCATGGTTTTCAAAGCCCTATAAATCTGACCTCCTATTTCATCTGTTATCGTCTTTACCACTTCTTCCCCTATTCCACTCCACTCCATCTGCACAAGTTTTTTTGATGTTCTTTGAACATGCCAGAAATGCTGCTATGACAGGGTCTTTCTATTGCTCTGTTTCCTTCAGTACTTTTCTCAAGAAGCACCTTCACAGGGAAAATTGTTTAATACTACATCCTTTCCCCATATACCCTCTTCTCTGTAATTGCTTTCTTACTTATTTGTAGCATTTACCAACTTTCCATGTAATATTATACAATTTTTTAAACTTGTCAGTCTTTTAACCCTTGGACTGCAAGGAGATCCAACCAGTCCATTCTGAAGGAGATCAACCATGGGATTTCTTTGGAAGGAATGATGCTGAAGCTGAAACTCCAGTACTTTGGCCACCTCATGAGAAGAGTTGACTCATTGGAAAAGACTCTGATGCTGGGAGGGATTGGGGGCAGGAGGAGAAGGGGACGACCGAGGATGAGATGGCTAGCTGTCATCACGGACTCGATGGACGTGAGTCTGAGTGAACTCCGGGAGTTGGTGATGGACAGGGAGGCCTGGCGTGCTGCGATTTATGGGGTCGCAAAGAGTCGGACACGACTGAGCGACTGAACTGAACTGAAGGCAGGGATACAGCTGGGGATTTAGGCATGTTTCAGTATCTGCAGTAACCTCAGTGCCTAGAGCAGTATCTGGTGAATAGTGGGTGCCTGAAAGACTTTTGAGATAGGGATGAATGAATGAATTTCAGTCTAGACAATCAGTCAGTCAGCTCAGTTGTGTCTGACTATTTTCAATACCATGGACTGCAGCACGCTAGGCTTCCTCGTCCATCACAATTCCTGGAGCTTGCTCAAACTCATGTCCATCCAGTTGGTGATACCATCCAACCATCTCATCCTCTGTCATCCCCTTCTCCTGCCTTCAATCTTTCCCAGCATCAGGGGTTTTCCAATGAGTCAGCTCTTCACATCAGGTGGCCAAAGTATTGGAACTTCAGCTTCAGCATCAGTTCTTTCAATGAATATTCAGGACTGACTTCCTTTAGGATTGACTGGTTTGATCTCCTTGCAGTCCAAGGGACTTTCAAGAGTCTTCTCCAACATCACAGTTCAAAAGCATCAATTCTTTGGCGCTCAAGTTTCTTTACAGTCCAACTCTTACATGCATATATGACTACTGGAAAAATCATAGCTTTGACTAGATGGACCTTTGTTGGCAAAGTAATATTTCTGCTTTTAATATGCTGTCTAGGTTTGTCATAGCTTTTCTTCCAAAGGGCAAGTGTCTTTTGATTTCATGGCTGCAGTCACCATCTGCAGTGATCTTAGAGCCCAAGAAAATAAAGTCTCTCACTGTTGCCACTGTTTCCCCATTTATTTGCCATGAAGTGATGAGATCAGATGCCAAGATCTTAGTTTTTTGAATGTTGAGTTTTAAGCCCAGCTTTTTCACTCTCCTTTCTCACTTTCATCAAGAGGCTCTTTAGTTCTTCTTCACTTTCTGCCATAAGGGTGGTGTCATCTGTGTATCAGAGGTCATCAATATTTCTCTCGACAATCTTGATTCCAGCTTGAGCTTCATCCAGCCCAGCATTTTGCTTAATGTACTGTGCATGTAAGTTAAATAAGCAGGGAGACAGTATACAGCCTTGATATACTCCTTTCCCAATTTTGAACCAGTCTGTTGTTCCATGACCGGTTCTAACTGTTGCTTCTTGAGCTGCATACAGATTTCTCAGGAGGTAGGTCAGGTGGTCTCGGATTTCCATCTCTTTAAGAATTTTCCAGTTTGTCGTGATCCACATAGTCAAAGGCTTTGGCGTAGTCAGTAAAGCAGAAATAGATTTTTTATGGAACTCTCTTGCTTTTTTGATGATCCAGTGGATGTTGGCAACTTGATCTCTGGTTCCTCTGTCTTTTCTAAATCCAGCTTGAACATCAGGAAGTTCATAGTTCACATACTGTTGAAGCCTGGCTTAGAAAATTTTGAGTATTACTTTGCTAGCATGTGAGGTGAGTGCAATTGTGCAGTAGCTTGAACACTCTTTGGCATTACCTTTTTTTGGGATTGGAATGAAAACTGACCTTTTCCAGTCCTGTGGCCACTGCTGAGTTTTCCAATTTGCTGGCATATTGAGTGCAGCACTTTAACAGCCTCATCTTTTAGGATTTGAAAGAGCTCAACTGGAATTCCATCTCCTCCACTAGCTTCATTTGTAGTGATGCTTCCTAAGGCCGACTTGACTTCACATTCCAGGATGTCTGGCTCTAGGTGAGTGATCACACCATTGTGATTATCTGGGTCATTAAGATCTTTTCTGATAGTTCTTCTGTGTATTCTTGCCACCTTTTCTTAATATCTTCTGCTTCTCTTAGGTTCATACCATTTCTGTCCTTTATTGTGCCCATCTTTGCATGAAATGTTTCCTTGGTATCTCTGATTTTCTTGAATAGATCTCTAGTCTTTCCCATTCTATTGTTTTTCTCCACTTTTTTTGCATTGATCACTGAGGAAGGCTTTCTTATCTCTCCTTGATATTCTTTAGAACTCTGCATTTTAGTAGGTATATCTTTCCTTTGCTCCTTTGCCTTTTGCTTCTCTTCTTTTCTCAGCAATTTTAAGGCCTCCTCAGACAACCATCTTGCCTTTTTGTGTTTCTCTTCCTTGGGAATGGTCTTGATCACTGCCTCTTGTACAATGTCATGAACCTCTGTCCATAGTTCATCAGGCACTCTATCAGATCTAATCCCTTGAATTTATTTGTCATTTCCATTGTATAATCATAAGGGATTTGATTTAGGTCATACCTGAATGGTCTAGTGGTTTTTCCTACTTTCTTCAAGTCTGAATTTGGCAATAAGGCGTTCATGATCTGAGCCACAGTCAGCTCCCGGTCTTGTTTTTTGCTGACTGTATAGAACTTCTCCATCTTCGGCTGCAATGAATATAATTGATTTCGGTATTGACCATCTGGTGGTGTTCATGTGTAGAGTCTTCTCTTGTATTGTTGGAAGAGGGTGTTTGCTATGACCAGTGAGTTCTCTTGACAAAATTCTATTAGCCTTTGCCCTGTTTCATTTGCCTTTGCCTTCACTTCATGTGATCAGTTTGATTAGTTTTCTGTGATTGTGACTTTCATTCTGTCTGCCCTCTGATGGATATGGATAAGTGGCTTATGGAAGCTTCCTGATGGGAGAGACTCAATGTGGGGGAGAGTCTAGACAGCAGTCCAAAGAAATAATGATCATTGCTATCTATCTTTGCCATTTCTTTGTTATCTAAAATAATGTCTAGTTTGATTACTAAAACTGAAGAATAAACAGAATTCCTGATTATCTAGCTTATTTAGGAGAAAAATAAAATCTGTAGTATAATATTGATATTTCAAAGTTTAATTATTAATACTTCATATGTTTACCAGTTTATTATAAAGGATATTATGAAAGATACAGATGAACACCCAGATGAAAGGGTCCACAGGGCAAGGTCCAGAAGGGCTCTGAGCACAGAAGTTTCTGTCCCTGGAACCACGGGGCACCCTTATCCCTGCACGTGAATGCGTTCACCAACCCAGAAGCTCACCAAACCAAATAAAAAATCAAGAATTTTCATAGAGCTTAATCTATAGCTTCCCTCTGCCTTCCCCTCCTGGAAGTCAGTGGGTGGGGTTTAAAGTTTCCGCCCTCTAATCACTTGGTCTTTCTGGTGACTAACCCCATCCCAAGGCTATCTAGGGACTCCACCTTAGGTCAGCATTAACTCTGGTATGAATAACTTTTAAAAGACACTCCTCCAAAGTTTTAAGAGCTTTATGCCAGTAACTGAGGACAAAGACCAAATGTATTTCTTAATATACCACAGCTCTTCACATGGAATCCGAGTGGGCCATGTCACAGGTACTTTCTGACTCCTCAACATCTTGCTGGGAGTCCTTGGAGAGCCCTGGCCTCTGATTGTCCTCATCCTGTTACCGAGTCCAAGCTTGCTCTGCTCACCACATGACAGGCCAAATAAATGTGACAGTCGAGGTGTTGAGGCAAGGAGTACCACTTTATTCGGAAAGCTGGCAGACTGTGAAGAGAGCAGACAAATGTTTCAAAATTACCATCTTGTTGAGGTCTGGATGCCAGGTTCTTTTATGGAACCTCAGAGAAAAGTGGTGAGGAACTAAAGTCAAAAGACAAAATAGAGAGGAAGAGGCGATGAGGGCCATCAGTCTTGCAAAACATCTCTAGGAATGGCCAGCACCAGGGAAGTGAAAAGTGAAAATGAGTAAACCACTCAGTTGTGTCTATGGCAAACCTAGACAGCATATTAAAAAAGCAGAGATGACACTTTGCTGACAAAGGTTTGTATAGTCAAAGCTATGGTTTTTCCAATAGTCATGTGTGGATGTGAGAGTAGGACCATAAAGAAGACTGAACACTGAAGAATTGATGCTTTTGAACTGTGGTGTTGGAGAAGACTCTTGAGAGTTCCCTGGACAGCAAGGAGATCCAGCCACTCCATCCTAAAAGAAATCAACCCTAAATATTCATTGGAAGGACTGATGCTGAAACTGAAGTTCCAATACTTTGGCCACCTGAGGCAAAAAGCCAACTCACTGGAAAAGACCCTGATGCTGGGAAAGATTGAGGACAGCAGTAGAAGAGGGCGACAGAGGATGAGATGGTTGGATGGCATCAGTGACTCGATGGGAATGAGTTTGAGCAAACTCTGGGAGATGGTGAAGGACAAAGAAGCCTGGCATGCTGCAGTTCACTGGGTCGCAAAGTGTCGGACACGACTTAGTAACTGAACAACAACAACAAGAGGGGCAGGGTCCTCTGAGGAAGGCCATTATGTGTGTTTTACAAAATCAGTGAAAAACAAACAAGTCAAAGAAAAAGTTTCAACATGGAGTTAGAATTGGTCCTTCTTTATAACAAGCTCATGGTTCAGATTCTACTTTAGTTCTATAAAGTGGGTCTCAAAGGCAGATGGTGGGTTGGAGGAGAATTGGGCCTGGCTTGGGTTATCTCCCCTCAGCTTGGAGGAAAGTGAAAGTGAAGTCGCTCAGTCGTGTCTGACTCTTTGCGACCCCGTGGACTGAAGCCCACCATGCTCCTCTGTCCATGGGATTTTCCAGGCAAGAGTACTGGAGTGGGTTGCCATTTCCTTCTCCAGAGGATCTTCCCTACCCAGGGATCAAACCCAAGTCTCCTGCATTGTAAGCAAGACGCTTTACCATCTGAGCCACTAATATGCAAATCTTATGAGGAACTAACGCAAGCGTCCAAGATCACCTCCCCAAGTCTTCCCTCTGCAGAAACATAGTGAATGTTAGCCTCTGACCTGAGGACAAGGATGACCAGAGCCTGGACACTACAGATCATATCTTCCCTTTTAATTAAAATTTCCACTTCCATGCTGCCCAATTTCATTCACTCCTGAGCAGAGTCCTGCTCCTGTAACTTTTTCATTGCCAAGGACTTCATGACTTCCTTACTCAGGGCATACAGTCTTCCCTTTAACCACTCACTCTCCTCTATCTTCTTTGTGTTTATCAACCCAGCATGAAAACAGAGTGTGTGAGGATTAGAGAAACCCAAGGTCAGGAGGAGTTAGGCACTAGTCAGAGGCTGAAGACCTTCCAGAGGAGCCAGAGGCAGAGACCATGTGCCTTTAGGGGCTTAGGCAGCCTGAGGGCTGTTGTTGTTGTTCAGCTGCTCCACTGTGTGACTCTCTGTGACTCCATGGCATGCAGCATGCCAGGCTTCCCTGCCCTTCACCAGCTCCTGGAGTTTGCTCAAACTCATGTCCATTGAGTTGATGATGCCATCCAACCATCTCATCCTCTGTTGCCTCCTTGTCCTCCTGCCCTTAATCCTTCCCAGCCTGGGGGTGGGCCCCCATATTTCCCAAAGGACATAGAGACTAAGAAAACCCACAGCACAATGTTGCTGACAACTTGAGCACTTGCCTCTTCAGAGTCTGGACTCTATTGCTAGGATTTTCAATTTTCTCCTGCCTCATTTCATCAAAGGTGGATCTGAGTCTAAAGTCTATACTTTAACCATTCTGAATGTGCAATAAAATATAAAGGGAGTAGCCCAATTATGCCCTACCATGCTCTAGGATCTGCCAGTCTAACAGGATTTGGAGGTGAGGACGTGAGGCAGGGACCCAGGATAAGTGGCATCTGCACATTCACCTTACAGGCCAGTGCTTGGCATGAAGGTGGCTTTAGAATGAAGAAGCACGTATTGGAGTGAAAAAGTCAAAACTATTCAAGTGTGGGGACACCAGAACTTGATGTCCCTCACCAACCTGAGTTATGTGGATAAGAATGAGGACGGCAACAGGGAAAACAAAAACTAGAGCAGAGGTGCTGGGTCAAATAGAGGACTCTTCTAAATGATCCATTTCACTGGTAACTTCCATCCCAGGGCAGATTTCTAAGTTCCTTCTTTTCTCCTTCAAAACCGGCACTGTTTATAAACATTCCTATCAGACTGATTATCTGCTGTTCCAGCTCCAAATCCTCCAGCTCCTCTGTCTTTGTCCATTCTATTCCTTCAGTTCAGTTCCGTTCAGTTGCTCAATCCTGTCCGACTCTTTGCGGCCCCAAGAATCGCAGCATGCCAGGCCTCCCTGTCCATCACCAACTCCTGGAGTTCACTCAGACTCACGTCCATCGAGTTAGTGATGCCATCCAGCCATCTCATCCTCTATGGTTCCCTTTTCCTCCTGCCGCCAATCCCTCCCAGCATCAGAGTCTTTTCCAATGAGTCATCTCTTCCATGAGGTGGCCAAAGTACTGGAGTTTCAGCTTTAGCATCATTCCTTCCAAAGAAATCCCAGGGCTGATCTTCAGAATGGACTGGTTGGATGTCCTTGCTGTCCAAGGGACTCTCAAGAGTTTTCTCCAACACCACAGTTCAAAAGCATCAGTTCTTCGGTGCTCAGCTTTCTTCACAGTCCAACTCTCACATCCATACATGACCACTGGAAAAACCATAGCCTTCACTAGATGGACCTTTGTTGGCAAAGTAATGTCTCTGCTTTTCAATATGCTGTCTAAGTTGGTCATAACTTTCCTTCCCAGGGGTAAGCGCCTTTTAATTTCATGGCTGCAATTACCATCTGCAGTGATTTTGGAGCCCCCCAAAATAAAGTCTGACACTGTTTCTACTGTTTCCCCATCTATTTCTCATGAAGTGATGGGACCAGATGCCATGATCTTCGTTTTCTGAATGTTGAGCTTTAAGCCAACTTTTCCACTCTCCACTTTCACTTTCATCAAGAGGCTTTTTAGTTCCTCTTCACTTTCTGCCATAAGGGTGGTGTCATCTGCATATCTGAGGTTATTGATATTTCTCCTGGCAATCTTGATTCCAGCTTGTGCTTCAACCAGCCCAGCGTTTCTCATGATGTACTCCGCCTATAAGTTAAATAAGCACAGTGACAATATACAGTCTTGACACACTCCTTTTCCTATTTGGAACCAGTCTGTTGTTCCAAGTCCAGTTCT
>NW_024080444.1:10004929-10294474 GCF_014754425.2 Oryx dammah | reverse complement strand
TCATACCCGAATGGTCTAGTGGTTTTCCCTACTTTCTTCAATTTAAGCCTGAATTTGGCAATAAGGAGTTCATGATCTGAGGCACAGTCAGCTCCTGGTCTTGTTTTTATTGACTGTATAGAGCTTCTCCATCTTTGGCTGCAAAGAATATAATCAATCTGATTTCGGTGTTGACCATCTGGTGATGTCCACGTGTAGTCTTCTCTTGTGTTGTTGGAAGAGGGTGTTTGCTATGACCAGTGCATTTTCTTAGCAAAACTCTATTAGTCTTTGCCCTGCTTCATTCCATATTCCAAGGCCAAATTTGCCTGTTACTCCAGGTGTTTCTTGACTTCCTACTTTTGCATTCCAGTCCCCTATAATGAAAAGGACATTTTTTTTTGGGTATTAGTTCTAAAAGGTCTTGTAGGTCTTCATAGAACTGTTCAACTTTAGCTTCTTCAGCATTACTGGTTGGGGCATAGACTTGGATTACTGTGATACTGAGTGGTGGCTGCGTGGGCGCAGAAGGGCCTAGAGGAGCTATTCCATGTTCAAGGTCAGGAGGGCCAGCAGTAAGGAGATACCCCTCATCCAAGGTAAGGAGCAGCGGCTGTGCTTTGCTGGAGCAGCCATGAAGAGATACGCCAAGTCCAAGGTAGGAGAAACCCAAGTAAGACGGTAGGCGTTGCAAGAGGGCATCAGAGGGCAGACACACTGAAACCATAATCACAGAAAACTAGTCAGTCTAATCACACTAGGACCACAGCCTTGTCTAACTCAATGAAACTAAGCCATGCCCATGGAGCCACCCAGGACGGGCGGGTCATGGTGGAGAGGTCTGACAGAATGTGGTCCACTGGAGAAGGGAATGGCAAACCACTTCAGTATTCTTGCCTTGAAAACCCCATGAACAGTATGAAAAGGCAAAATGATAGGATACTGAAAGAGGAACTCCCCAGGTCAGTAGGTGCCCAATATGCTACTGGAGATCAGTGGAGAAATAACTCCAGAAAGAATGAAGGAATGGAGCCAAAGCAAAAAACAATACCCAGTTGTGAATGTGACTGGTGATAGAAGCAAGGTCCAATGCTGTAAAGAGCAATATTGCATAGGAACCTGGAATGTCAGGTCCATGAATCAAGGCAAATTGGAAGTGGTCAAGCAAGAGATGGCAAGAGTGAACATCGACATTCTAGGAATCAGCAAACTAAAATGGACTGGAATGGGTGAATTTAACTCAGATGACCATTATATTTACTACTGCAAGCAGGAATCCCTTAGAAGAAATGGAGTAGCCATCATGGTCAACAAAAGAGTCCGAAATGCAGTACTTGGATGCAATCTCAAAAACGACAAAATGATCTCTGTTCGTTTCCAAGGCAAACCATTCTATTCCTAGACCTTCAATCTCCACTTGGCCTGTTAAAACTCTATCATCCTGTAATGCATATCTATCACTTTATACCCTGAAAAATACATCTGTATTCTCTTTTTAAATTGAAACAAAGAGCAGCAACTGTTAATTCATTCAAGTTGCCTTATTTTATCCCTTCCTTTGTGCCCTGGAGGCAGGTTACTTACCCAGCTTAAGACTCAACATCCTCATCCAAAAATGGAAATATTAACAACCACTTACATAAATTAAAAATAAATTAAAGTAAATGTTCATAATCGAAACACTGTATATAAAGTGCCTATCAAGGTCCTGGCATGTAGTGTGCTATCAGTAAATACTAATTCTCTGTTTGGCTCTATGCTCATCCTAATATAAAATGAATCATAGTTCCTTTGCTGCACACTCCACCTTGTTCAGGTGGCGCGAGTGGTAAAGAATCGACCTGACAATGCAGGAGATGAAGAGACGGGGGTTTGATCCCTGAGTTGGGAAGAGCTGTTGCAGAAGGAAAAGGCAACTCATTCCAGTCCTCTTGCCTGGAAAATCTCATGGACAGAGGAGCCTGGTGGGCTACAGTCCATGGGGTCGCAAAGAGATGGACACGATAGCATGCATGCACACACACCACCTTCTTCTACAGTATCAGTATACCTGTGCGCTTTCCTTTTCAGTTGGCAGTGCCCTTAAGGGTTAGACGCTTAATCTCATGTGAATTATTTTTCCTTCCTATTTCTGCTGCAAACTGACCCACTTAGTACCTTAAATACAACATATAAGAAATACTTGTTTTATTATGAGATTTAAATTTTTAAAAGTAATTTTATTTTTAAGCTATTTTTTAAAGTTGAAGTAAAACTGATTTACAATGCTGTGAGAAATACTTGTTTTGTTAAAAACATGAATGAAAGTGATAAAGGAGGAAGGAAGAGATTGATAAAAAACCTACCTGCTGATTACTTTTTCTAAGTTGAAGGTGGGAGGGGCTTATGGGCTAGAGTTTTGTTTGCCAATTTATTTACTCTTTGTTTTACCTTAAGTGCTTAGAACAGTACCTGGCACAAGTAAATACTATGACGGTGGTGTGGTGGTTTAGTCTCTAAGTTGTGTCCAACTGTTGCGACTCCAAGGACTGTAGCCTACCAGGCTCCTCTGTCCATGGAATTCTCCAGGCAAAAATACTGGCGTGGGTTGCCATTCCCTTTTCTAGAGGATTTTCCCAACCTATGGATCCAACCCGAGTCTGCTGCATTGCAGGGGGATTCTTTACCACTGAGCCACCAGGTTAGTCAAAATACTAAAATAACCTTTTAGTATTGTCAATCCTAAAGGAAATCAGTTCTGAATATTCACAGGAAGGACTGGTGCTGAAGCTGAAACTCCAATACTTTGGCCACCTGATTTGAAGAACTGACTCACTGGAAAAGCCCCTGATGCTGGAAAAGATTGAAGGCGGGAGGAGAAGGGGACGACAGAGGATGAGATGGTTGGATGGTATTACCGACTAAATGGACATGAATTTGAATAAGCTCCAGGAGTTGGTGATGGACAGGGAAGTATGGCGTGCTGAGGTCCATGGGGTCGCAAAGAGTCGGATACGACTAAGCGACTGAACTGAACTGATTATTCCCCTCTCCCAATTCCCCTTCTTTTAATTTAGCTACTGACAAACGACATTCTCAAATACTGTCCCTAACTAAGGCAAGCTGGAAGATCACTGGGCTTTGGGGTTTTTTGTTCCCTTCTCTTTTAGTGGGTGGGAGTAGGAGAAAAGTACTCCTTTGAAAATCCTGCTTAAATGCTGCCATCTAGTGTTCACTAGGAGAAGGCAATGGCACCCCACTCCAGTACTCTTGCCTGGAAAATCCACGAACGGAGGAGCCTGGTAGGCTGCAGTCCATGGGGTGGCTAAGAGTCAGACATGACTGAGCGACTTCACTTTCACTTTTTACTTTCATGCATTGGAGAAGGAAATGGCAACCCACTCCAGTGTTCTTGCCTAGAGAATCCCAGGGACGGGGAAGCCTGGTGGGCTGCCATCTATGGGGTCGCACAGAGTCGGACAGGACTGAAGCGACTTAGCAGCAGCGACTGAACTAGTGCCATCTAGTGTTCACTAATGACTCAACTGAACTGAAGTGAGTGTTCACTTTGAAAAGTTAGGTGCGGTTCTAGTTAATCCTGTCCTCCCTCTTAGCAAAGATCATTGTAACACTGTTTTGTTATTGGATCTCAGGTTTTGGGAAATTATGGTTACTAAAAGTCCAACAGAGCTTTTGGCAGTAATGAGGAGTTAGTTGAGAAACTAGAAATTTTCCTAAAATTCTAACAGAAATGATCCCATAGCAAAGTGATAACAACCAAAATCAAACAAATGAGAGATCTGGGTTATCCTGTGAATAGTCCTTGCTGATACATGTGGTTTCTTTTGCAGAGGGCAGTGAGGAGAACACAAGTGTTTATCTGAGTACTTTTCATGCATTAGACTCTTTATACAGGGATACTCTAATTTAGGTTTCTCTAATTCATAGCCCTCTGAATTAATACAGCTATTGCTATTTTAAAGGTAGGAAAATAGAGGCCCAGACAATTTTCACTTGTTTTCTTTTCCAAAGCTAGTTGATAAGAGAATTAGGATATGTACCCATGTCTATCAATTTTCAACTCTATGCTTTTTCATCTGTACCCCAGTGGCCCAGGGTTGAGAATGACAAACCAAAAGCTTACACAAAGAAAACCAACAGAAACCAAGTAGTATTTCTAGATTGGGTTGCAAACACAGCCAGAGGTTAAGAATCTAAAGTAAAGCTGAGAGACTAAACCAGAGTCACAGCACCTCACGAAGTTAGAGTTCTGGACTAGACCAGTGTTAGAACCAGAGATCTGCCAGTCACAGGAACTGTGAACTTGGGCTGGTCACTTACACTCCTTGACCCTCAGTTTCCACATTTTACTCATCTTTAACATGGAAAGAGCAATAATGTTTCTCCCTCAAAGTTGTCAGGATTAAATGACTTAATGTAGCTTCCATGCAGAGTAAAGAGAATGGATAGAATGGATGCTCAGTAACTGGTAGTTACTGAACCAAGTAACCAAGTTTTGTCTAACCAGGGTAGACAGTCGCTGTGCTTTAGCTTCAGAGGCTGGAACTATTTCCATCCAAATGGTGGAAAGTGTCTAAACCACACATGGACAGTGTTGACAGTGGTGAGAACCAGAGCATGGAGGTCGGATCACAGAAACCAGGATGACACTTAGAGTTTGTGAAGGGTAAGGGAAGGCAAGTAGGAGCAGCCAGGGTCTGAGTCCAGAAAGCAGGTACCCAGCTGGAACTCTTTAACTCCTCTGACTTCCCTAAGAGTCCCCAAAGCTGCATATCTTTTGCTTAGCTCCTTTTACATGATTTTCTTCTCTTTCCTCTCTGACTCTGTGTTTGCCTCTGTTAAGTTTCACAAACAGAAAGTGTTTACCACTTTCTGGCTAGTAAAGCCTTATTCCAGAGGGAGAATATAAATCTTTGCTTTCCTGGGAGAAGGCAGAGGAATCTAGTTTTCTTCAGAAAAGCTTGGCAGCTCTCTTGATCATCTCATCACAATTAATATATCCCCATCCCCTAAGGATTCTTCATTTTGAATTTTTGTGTGAGTACATCTCCTTAGATCTTTACTATCACCACAATAGTTCGAAATGACTTCATCTTATCTTGGACTTCTACAGTCATCTGCTAACCAGAGCTTTCATTTCTACTTGTGTCTGTGCCCATTCTCCATTTGCAGCTAGAATAACACTGTATTCTAAAAGCAAAAATATGATCAAATCTCTTTTCTAGCTTAAAAAACTTCTAATAGTTCTGTCTACTATCAGGATGAAATCACAATTCTTTAACATTGTCCACAAAACCTTTGTGGCTTCCCAGGTGGCTCAGTGGTAAAGAATTGCCTGACGATGCAGGAAACGCAGGCTCAATCTCTGATCCAGGAAGATCCTACGTGCTGTGGAGCAACTAAGCCTATGTGCCACAGCTATTAAGCCTGTGCTCTAGAGCCCGGGAACCACAACCACTGAGCCCATGGGCCGCAACTACTGAAGCTCACATGCGGCAAGA
The DNA here is from genome assembly GCF_014754425.2 of Oryx dammah. NCBI lineage: Eukaryota > Metazoa > Chordata > Mammalia > Artiodactyla > Bovidae > Oryx > Oryx dammah. The sequence goes on along the minus strand of NW_024080444.1, from coordinate 10,288,994 downwards.
GCCTGTGCTCCATAAGAGAAGCCGTAGCAATGAGCCTCCTGTGCGAGGCCCCTGGAGTACCCCCTGCTTGCAGAACCAGAGAAAAGCTGGGGCAGGAAGAAAGACCCAGCAAAGCCAATAAACACACAAATAAAATTATATATATACATATAAAAGAATGTAACATTTAGCAAGGTGTCCTGAGATATAAAAGCAAGAAACTAAAGAATGTAATGAAGTCTTAAATTTCTACTTCCAGTTATGATGGACTTGGTTATTCATACTAATATACACATTGATAATGACTAAAGATGATGGATAAACTATATAAAAAAAAGAATCTCAAAAGCATCAAATTACTAAAAGAAGGTAAGGAATTATTAGACCAAAAGGTTAAGAGAAATTGGAACCCTAAAGAAGCAAATAAGGCACCAGAGCACAAAAGCTACTTTTGCCCTGAGGACACTTTCTACTCAGGGGACATTTAGCTTTTTTTTTTTTTCCTTTCATTTTTTAGTTGCTTCATTGGACATAGAATAAGGAGCCAAGGTCCAGGACTATTTAAGGTGAAATGGTATTAAGTGATTCTCTGCATATTAAGCTGTAATATCATAGGCGATACTCTAAGGGGAAGTGTAAACTAGTTCCCTTGAATTTTAGGAAAGTTTGCTCTTACCTTGACTATAATAGGAGGGAAAAAAAGAAGAGAAAAAAATCCCATCTGTGAGTAGAGGAGGCCATTGGGCAGTTCTTGCTCAGATTTGTAGCCTGGGTTAGCAATGGCCCAAGAAATGTCCACCCAGGAAAACTGGTCTGAGATTAAGACAGCCTCAAGGCACACAGCAGAAACAAAAGTCTTCTTTGAAATAAGCCACAAATACTTTTTCCTCAAATGTGCCCCCCTACCCCCGGCCACGGTTATAAAGCAAAGAGACAGAGAAACTAGACACCATAGACCATACACAACAGACATTATCAGGCAGCAGAAAAGAATCTGAAAATAATCCAGACATGAAAACTATCATGATACAGGTTACAAAATAACTATGGCTACTATGTTTCAAGACATAAAATAATCCAGCTCCAATCAGCAAGATGGGAAGCCCAGGTGGCTCAGTGGTTACAGCCTGACAATGCAGGAGATGCATGTTAAATCCTTGAGTTGGGAAGATCCCCTGGAAGAGGCAATGGCAACTCACTGCAATATTTCTTGCTGGGAGAATCCCATGGACAAAGGAGCCTAGTGGGCTACAGCCTGTGGGGTTGCAGAGTCAGACAGGACTGAGCAGGCATGCGTGCACAATTAGCAGGCAACAGAGAGGACAGAGAAATATACTTAAATGCTCATGTATATGGAATCAGCAAGATTCAGAGTCAAAGGTCCCAGGTTCATCAACAGAACAATGAAAGGAATATAAAGCTTTAAATGTTTTGCAGCTAAAATAGGATGTTTAGTATATGATTTACTGCAGATACCTTTTATTAATTTCCTTTCCATCACTGGCTTTCCATGAGCATTTATCAGGGAGTGTTTGATTCAAATATTTATTCTACAATTACTGAGATATTATCTCCATTAATAAATTAATACTTGAATCCTGATGTTAAAACAATCTAATATGCACATAATGTGTTATTCTCCTTATGTATTTAGGAGCCCAATACTAAATTAGGCTAATATTTAGCTTATCAGTTTTCAAACCTACATTTCTGAGTAAAACTGAAACTGTTATTTTCCTTCAATTTGTTTTCCTTGTCAAGTTTTTCTATCAGAGTTATACTAACCCTCATAAAAAGTATTCCCAGTTTTTGCCCATTTTCTAGAATTATTTGATTAATGTGGGATTCACAGCTATAACAAATTTAGGGTTACCAAAGAGGATGGAGGGGGAGATAAATTAGGAGTCTGGGATTCACATTACCATACATAAAATATATAATCAATAAGGACCTATGTACGGCACAGCAAACTATTCAATAGTATATAACAATATACAATTCTTTTCAGAAGAATAGATATAGATGTATAACTGAATCATTTTGCTGGACACCTGAAACTAACACAACATTGTAAATTGACTGTAATTCAATTAAAAAAAATTTTTTATAAAGAAAGAAAACAGGGGAAATAATTGGGAATTATGTTTTCCTTACAATGTTTGGTTTAACTTGACAAGGAAGCCTGGGTGGCCTGGAGTCTTCTTAGAGGGAAGGCTTTGGACTACTCTTTCAATTTGTTTACAAACTATTTTTTCCCTGCATATGGACAAAGCGGTACCTCCGGAGGACTTCTGCATTCCGGGAAGCAGACTGCAGAGGCCCTCGGCCACAGAACTGAAGCAAAGGCGCACAATACGTGGTCACTGCCGGCCACGGGAGAAACAACATACCACTCGGGGCAGAGTCGGGCCCCCATATCCCTTGCCCTGGAAGCGTGTTCCGAAGTCACCACAAGGCAGCGTCCCCGCAGGACCGCAAGGGAGCCTATTGCACTGTGGGACACGCGTGGCTACTCTCTGGTCATAGAGTGTGGGTGCGGACTTCCGCTCGCTGCCCTATGCACCTGTTTCTCCCGCCTGCTCAAACGTCGTTCCCATTTAGGAAGAGGGGGCATCCCCATCTCCCAGGAGCAAGGAGGATTGAGAGGACGGCGCCAGTTCAGGTACACCTAAAGGTAACGGAAGCTGACCTGAGGCCTGAGAACCATCGGAGGCTCATGTGACCGTCTAAGTGTAACTACTGTCCGCCGCTGCCAAAGGATCACGTGCCAGACGGCTGGCTCGGGTGTCACGTGATACGCGTAGCGCGGACTTTGCGATGGAGAGTGCTACCTCCGGGGTATTTGAGCCTCTGTCCCCGCGCGGCTTTCGGTCCCTTGCTTTGCCGCATGCGCAGGGCAGGATTACGTCCTACGCAGCACACACCAGTCGCCTGCGTTGTCGCCCGAACCACACTTCCATTTCTTTCTCCAGGGTGCAGAGACGGGCGCCCGCCTGTCTGCCTCTCTTGGGCTGCGGAGAAGGTTGTCATGGAACTGGAGGTCAGGGAATCGAATAAGACGTCCTCGCCCGCATCTGCTAAGAGACTATCGTGATCCCCATCCTGAGGGTGGAAGGAAGAGTGCCCTAGGCGCGAGGCACTCCAGGGTTTCGGGCTTCTGTTCCGTGTTCTCAAGAGACATGGAGCGGGGAGCGCGCATCCTAGTGACTCCGTGCATTCGGCCACGTCACTGTTACTTTCTCTCTCTTTTGGGACTTCCTAGGAGTGAGTCAGAGTCCTAGACACCCTAGGTGTCCCGGGGGCTTACCTCATTCGAAGGAGAACAACCATCTCCCTCTCCTCCGCTAACGTGTTTTGGACTTCACGGGACTTCTTTCTGGATTTCTATCAGTTTCTGCATCCCCCGAGGCTTAACTCTAAGCTGATCTTTCACCCGTACTGGACCTGCCCCATGGCCGTTATGTGTATATAAAGTATAAACATAAATTGATCTTTTAGATTTTTAGCTGCCAAGTTTAAAAACAAAAACAAAAAACCCCTGCATAGTCCTTGATTTCCATCCCCACACCATGGTAATAGGACTGATCCTTCACTACTGTCCACTGTTACTTACCGACCCTGGATGCTTACTATTGGACCTGTCACATCGCATCTGCTCCTTTCATGGTATTTGACATAATATTCTCCAGTTATGTCTAAATGAATGCTTCCAAAATCTCAAAAAAAAAAAAAAATTCTCCTCTGGTTATTAGGTTTGCTGTTTTATTGAAACATATTTTAATCTCTATGCTACCTTGGCATTACCAACCAAACAATTCAAACCTGATCCTTCAAAAAGAAGAGTATTTTTTATTAGTAGTAGTAAGCAGACCATTTTAAAGTGAAGTTGTCTCTGCTTCAGACATGCAACAGCAAAATTGCTGTTTTAGCAAATAACCATTGAGGCTGTTTGATCATTTCAAATGTCATGAAAAATATTTTTAAGAATATGCTTAAAAATAAACAAATAATTTCCCGTTTGTCTTTATCTTGTTGCAAATCCTTTTTTGAACCAGTCTAGTTCAGTTCAGTTCAGTTTAGTTGCTCAGTTGTGTCCGACTCTTTGTGACCCCATGAATCGCAGCACTCCAGGCCTCCCTGTCCATCACCAACTCCAGGAGTTCACCCAAACTCACATCCATCGAGTTGGTGATGCCATTCAGCCATCTCATCCTCTGTCGTCCCCTTTTCCTTCTGCCCCCAATCCCTCCCAGCATCAGAGTCTTTTCCAATGAGTCATCTCTTCCATGAGGTGGCCAAAGTACTGGAGCTTCAGCTTTAGCATCATTCCTTCCAAAGAAATCCCAGGGCTGATCTCCTTCAGAATGGACTGGTTGGATCTCCTTGCAGTCCAAGGGACTCTCAAGAGTCTTCTCCAACACCACAGTTCAAAAGCATCAATTCTTCGGCTCTCAGCCTTCTTCACAGTCTAACTCTCTCATCCATACATGACCGCTGGAAAAACCATAGCCTTCACTAGATGGACCTTAGTTGGCAAAGTAATGTCTCAGCTTTTGAATATGCTATCTAGGTTGATCATAACTTTCCTTCCAAGGAGTAAGCGTCTTTTAATTTCATGGCTGCAATCACCATCTGCAGTGATTTTGGAGCCCCCCAAAAATAAAGTCTGACACTGTTTCCACTGTTTCCTCATCTATTTCCCATGAAGTGATAGGACCAGATGCCATGGTCTTAGTTTTCTCAATGTTGAGCTTTAAGCCAACTCTTTCACTCTCTTCTTTTACTTTCATCAAGAGGCTTTTTAGTTCCTCTTCACTTTCTGCCATAAGGGTGGTGTTATCTGCATATCTGAGTGAAGTCGCTTAGTCGTGTCCGACTCTCTGCGACCCCATGGACTGTAGCCTACCAGGCTCCTCTGTCCATGGGATTTTCCAGGCAATAGTACTGGAGTGGATTGCCATTTCCTTCCCCAGGGGATCTTCCCGACCCAGGGATCGAACCCAGGCCTCCCGCATTGTAGACAGACGCTTTACCGTCTGAGCCACCAGGGAAGTTATTGATATTTCTCCCGGCAATCTTTATTCCAGCTTGTGCTTCTTCCAGCCCAGCGTTTCTCATGATGTACTCTGCATATAAGTTAAATAAGCAGGGTGACAATATACAGCCTATGGTGGAATATGTTTTACTGACTCAATGAGTGACTCCTCTATATACGGTTAAAAGATAAAATACACGATTTTTCTGTCCAGTACACAGGTTGGTAGCCCTGTGCTAATGCTGTTTGTAGGGCTGCAGTTCAGTGTTCTTCTGTCACTCTGAATTATGGAATAATGCGTTCTAGGTACTTCTTATCACATTATTGGAAGATGTTGTAAACGAACCTCCTGCTTTTTCTTCACTGTTGCTGCTGCTGCTGCTGCTAAGTCACCTCAGTCGTGTCCGACTCTGTTCGATCTCATAAATGGCAGCCCACCAGGCTCCTCCGTCCCTGGGATTCTCCAGGCAAGAACACTGGAGTGGGTTGCCATTTCCTTCTCCAATGCATGAAAGTGAAAGTGAAGTCGCTCAGTCATGTCCGACTCTTAGCGACCCCATGGACTGCAGCCCACCAGGCTCCTCCATCCATGGGATTTTCCAGGCAAGAGTACTGGAGTGGGGTGCCATTGCCTTCTCTGTTTCTTCATTATTAAGTGAACTTTATTCTAAGGAATTGCTCTCAGAACTTCTGCTACTAAAGGTAAGAGTTATAATGATTTTTAAAAATTTAATCTATTTTTAACCTGTTTGGTAAAAGGTTTTATATTTGCATTATTCAAATCTTGAAATGTAAAAAGGCATGTAGTGAAAAATCTGTTTCACATCCTCATAACCTATTTGCTCTGTTCCCAAGGCACCCTATCCCAGGGATAACTAGTTGGGAAGAAATACAAATACACTTATTTTCCTTTTTCTCCATTTTACACATACAGTACATTTTACACAATGTTCTGTATCCTGCTTTTTTCATTTAAAAACATTTTTGGGATTCATATGAGTATATAATTTTATAATTTTTTGTATTTTTATAATAGTATTCCATGGTATGGATTATGCTATAATTTTTTTTGACAGGAAGTAGGATTTATTTTGGTGAGCATGATTAAGGAGGAGACAGAACCAATGCTCTCATGAATGCAGGGCCTGCCATTTGTCCAGGGAACCAGGATTAGGAATGTATTTGACCTCACAGCTATCCAGGCAGGATAAGCCACTTTTCTGCCACCATGTTTTCAAATTCATCCTCATTAAACTTAGTAAATCCCCACTTCTTGGAGATGTGGATCTTCTGGCGGCCAGGGAATGGAACTTGGCCCTGTAGAGGGCCTCATCACGTGCTCTTTGTTCCGTAGCTTGGTGCAAATGGACAATATGACTTGGCCAATGTGGACCCTGGCCATTGTACCCTGGAGCTTTCCAAAGGCACCATGCATACCTGTCTGGAGCCTACCCTGGGGACAGCAGGCCAGTCATGAACGCCCACTAGAAAGAGTTGTCTCCAAGATTGTTTAGGGAAAACTGTACAGGCAACAGGTTGCTTATACTATGAGGAGGCTCATAATTTTTTTTAACCAGTCCCCTATTGATGGGCATTTGGAATCTTTTCAGTCTTTTGCCCATTATGAACAATGCTATAGTGAAAAATAAATTGTTTTTTAATTGTGCAAGTGTATGATGATATAAATTTCTAGAAATTAGTTTCTATGTCAGAAGTTATATACATTTGAGATGTTGATAGGCAAGTGTCAAACTGCTTTCTGTAAGGGCTGTACTAATTTAACTTCCACAGGCAATGAATATATATTTCCCCAGAAACTTATCAACAAAATACTAGCATACTTTTTTTGTCTTTAATGGTTTGATAATATTGTTATCATATCACATAGTAGTTTTAATTTTCATTTATGTTGGGAAATGAGCATCTTATATTTAGCAGCCATTTATATTTTCTTCTCTGGGAACATACTGCAAATCCTTGCTCACTTTCCTATTGATTAATTGTATTCATTAGTTTTAATATCAGTTCAGTTCAGTTCAGTCACTCAGTCATGTCCAATTCTTTGTGACCCCATGAATCGCAGCACGCCAGGCCTCCCTGTCCATCACCAACTCCCAGAGTTTACTCAAACTCACATCTATCGAGTCAGTGATACCATCCAGCCATCTCATCCTCTGTCATCCCCTTCTCCTCCTGCCCCCAATCCCTCCCAGCATCAGAGTCTTTTCCAATGAGTCAACTCTTCCCATCAGGTGGCCAAAGTATTGGAGTTTTAATATACATCTTTATTAAAAGGACTTGCAGCAGGCAGAAATGTCTGGGAAAATTGAAAGGAAAATTTTCTTCCAAGTTTAATTCATTTGCTGTGATGGAGTGTATTTCACTGTTGATTTCTGTCAGCCATGGGAAATAAAAGGTGGGAGGTGGGAAGGTTATTTGGCAAAAGGAAACAAACAAGACAGAAAGAGAACCTTAGTGAGTTCTAAAAATTCTAAAAGAACTGTAAAGCTTAGCAGAAAAAAATACATCCTTACCCTGGTTTTGTTGTGTTTTGTTTTCCCTAGAACAAGAGAAATTGGTAGCAAAATGGAGACAGAATTTCTGATGTTTTGCCCTTGATTTCACCAACATAAGTGTAATTCAAGAGTCCTCTTGTCAGAATGGTAAGAAATGTATCCTCCAAGCCAACACAACATAGTTATAAGGTTCATTCTCACTTAGATGGCTGGAAAGCTTCTCTCACAAGTCACCTAAAGTACAAATGCTTGTTGTTGTTGTTTAGTTGCTCAGTTGTGTCTGACTCTTTGGGACCCCATGGACTGTAGCCCACCAGGTTCCTCTATCCATGGGATTGTCCAGGCAAGAATACTGGAATGGGCTGCCATTTCCTCCTTCAGAGGATCTTCCCAATGCAGGGACTGAACCCATGACTTCTGCATTAGCAGGGGGATTCTTTACCACTGAGCCACCTGGGAAGTCCAAGTTAGGTATATAAGCCTCTAACTGGAACCTTTCACTAAGCTGACTACTTCCTTAGCTAGCTCCATTTGTGTATAAATAAACCTTTTACTCTTAGGAATGGTCTTTTGTCGGTTTAATTCTTAGGTTCCTCTTCGGAATTTAGGAGGTTTGGTTGAAGGAAAAGTTTTTCCTCCCCAGTGGTGGTCAAAGGGACAGCAATTTTTTCAATGAGAAAAACACAAAAAGAGTGGTGAGGGGGAACCTCTAACATTTTCTAAAAAGAAGAAATCCAAATGGATTTCTTTGTATAAAATAAATTTTAAAAAGTCCTTCAATCTCATAAATATCCAGGAAAATGCAAGTTTAAATCACCCCTCTGATTGACAAATATTAGGAATCTGACAGTAACCAACATCGGCGTGTATGATGAACAATAAGAGCACTCAAACAAACACTGCTAGGGAGAGTGTAAATAGATATATCAACTTACTAAACAGTTTCCTGTTGTCTAGAACACTGAAGATCCAGAAGCCCTATGACCATCACATTCACTCCCAGCTGTCCACTGAGCCTTGTTACTCAGTTGTGGCCTCTAGACTAGAAACATTAGCCTCTCCCAGCAGTTTGCCACTCCAGACCTTTAAAAACCAGATTTTGCCTCTTAACGAAATCCATCAATGATCTATAAGCACCTCTGCTCCTGGATATATGGACAAGAATGTTACTGATAGGCCCAGACAGAAACAATCTCATTTTCTGTGAACATGAGATGGGAAAGTATGCTGTAGTCATACAATAGAAAACCATATGTCAATGAATAGGAACAGATTACAGATAAATGCAACATGGATAAATATCACAATGTTGAGGGAAAGAATCAAAATACAAATAAAATATGTAGCATATAAATCTAGGTAGGTAACCCTTGATAACCGGAGAAAGCAATGGCAACCCACTCCAGTACTCTTGCCTGGAAAATCCCATGGATGGAGGAGCCTGGTGGGCTGCAGTCCATGGGGTCGCTAAGAGTCGGGCACGACTGAGCGACTTCACTTTCACTTTTCACTTTCACGCATTGGAGAAGGAAATGGCAACCCACTCCAGTGTTCTTGCCTGGAGAATCGCATGGACGGGGGAGCCTGGTGTGCTGCTGTCTATGGAGTCACACAGAGTTGGACACAACTGAAGTGACTTGGCAGCAGCAGCAGCAGGGAGGAGGCTGTAGGCCATGCCAGGTAGAAGGGAGGAAGGGGCGAAGGAGGCCTAGGCACTTAGAAATCAAAGAAGTGGGCCATATCCTGCAGATCATAGCCTGCCCCTCTTCTTTCTGCCTACCTCTTCACCTTTGACCCTGAACCCTCACAGGAGTAGAAGTTTTGGAATTCTTTTATGCATCAGACAGTGCGAGGAGAGAAAGGGTGTTTCATGTTAGAATTCACTGTCAAAGCCGCATACCCCAAATTGAGTGTTAAAGTAGATTCGGCCACTAGGGCACCTACACAGAAGTTCAGTCAGTCCAGCTCAGTTCAGTCACTCAGTCGTGTCTGACTCTTTGCGACTGCATGGACTGCAGCACGCCAGGCCTCCCTGTCCATCACCAACTCCCGGAGCCTACTCAAACTCATGTCCATTGAGTTGGTGATGCCATCCAACCATCTCATCCTCTGTCATCCCCTTCTCTTCACACCTTCAATCTTTCCCAGCATCAGAGTCCTTTCAAAAGAGTCAGTTCTTCACATCAGGGGGCCAAATTATTGGAGTTTCAGCTTCAGCATCAGTCCTTCCAATGAATATTCAGGACTGATTTCCTTTAGGATGGACTCGTTGGATCTCCTTACTGTCCATGGGACTCTCAAGAGTCTTCTTCAACACCACAGTTCAAAAGCATCAATTCTTCGGTGCTCAGCTTTCTTTAGAGTCCAACTCTCACATCCATACATGACTACTGGAAAAACCATAGCCTTGATTAGATGGACCTTTGTTGGCAAAGTAATGTCTCTGCTTTTTAATATGCTGTCTAAGTTGGTCATAACTTTCCTTCCAAGGAGCAAGCATCTTTTAAATTTATGGCTGCAGTCAGCATCTGCAGTGATTTTGTAACACAGAAGTTAGTTGAGGTGAAAAATCCCCAAGAGGGAAACAACTAAGGCTGAGCTTCCTGTAACACTTAACAGCTGGGCCTGACATTCCTGGAGTGGCCTTGAAGCCTCTTGTTACTATGGCTTTGTTGTGGTTTGGTGCATATATTATTTTAGTCAGGAGGAAGTTCCTTTCTGTAAAAAGTAGAATATACAAGATAGTGAAACCTCAAATTGTTAAAAATAAACCTCACTTGAAAAAAAAAAAAAGCAACCAGAAATTCCCAAGGCTGTGTCCAAACATTAGCAGAAGATAAACAGGAGCTGAGGAATCTTTCGATTCATGGTCACTTTAGAACACAACTCACTATTCAGAAGGTTGGGCTTAAAATTACAATTAGGGCTCTAATAAAACAGGCAGAAGGTGAAGGCAAATGAATTTAAGATGGACTTTGAGAAAGAAGTAGTGAAGAGATAGGAAAAATATTACAAGTTTCTGAGAAGATAAAACATAAGAAATCAGTACAAATCTGCAGAAATAAAAAGGATCATTAATGGTCTTTGTCCATTCAGGCTGCCATAACAAAATGCTTCAGATTGGCTAGCTTATAAACAACAGAACTTTATTTCTCACCATTCTGGAGGTTGGGAAGTCCAAGATCAAGGTGCTAAAATGGTTGCTTGGTTCATAGTTATGTCTTCTTATTTTGTTCTCACATAGTTGAGGCAGACAAGCCCTCTAGGGTCTCTCTCTCTCTCCTTGTAAAATATTTATTTATCTGGCTGTGCCAGGTCTTAGTTGCAACATGCAGGATCTTCGATCTTCCTTGCTGCATGTGGGATCTTTCGTTGCAGCATTTGAACTCTCAGTTGTGGCACGTGGGATCTCGTTCCCTGACAGGGTTTGAACCCAGACATCCTGCATTGGGAGTGTGGAGTCTGAGCCACTGGACCACTTTTATAAGACTAATCTCCTGTCATGCATAAGGGCTCTATCCTCATGACCCAAGCACCTGCCAAGGCTCTCCCTCCTAATACCATCACATCAGGCACTGGGATTTCAACGTAGGAATTTTGGCGGGGGACACAAACATTAATACATTAATGAGGCAAAAATCATTAAGGAGACTACCAGTATGAGCTCTGTCAAGTGCTAGGGAAAAAATTTAGACTTTGGAAAATAGAGCAGTTGCTATAGAAAGTACTATAGAAAGTATAGAGAACCAGAATGAGCTAGCCACATTGAGCTGAGTAAAACTTTTGAATATACTTAAGAGATCTGTAAAAGAAAAAGGATAAATCTGTTGATTACAAAGAGAATACCACTTGATATGACTTTGTTTGTGCTGTGGTACCAAAAGTGTGCCTGCCAGAAATTGTACCTTATGTTGATATTTATGTCAATGTCTTATTTCTCCAATGACTGTAGTGGTCTGAAGGATAGGGGGTTGACCTTATCCAAATATATTTTATAATCTCCCACCCTCAGCAACAGACTGATGCAAGTACCAAGTTGTACACTATAAATATTTAATAAATACTGTAAGATGTGAATGAAAGAAAAATAGGTAGAGGGTAGAGAGTTGTTTTTTTTTTTAAGAAAACAATCTGAGAAAAATTACTTGCTGTTGTTATTAAGAACTACATAATGAGTTCTTTAGAACTGATTCAAGAATCTTTCTTACTCACCCTGCTCCACCCTCTACATCACTACAGAAATGAAATCACTTTGTGTTTATTCCTTTAAAAGTCAAGTAAAACATAACAGAGGGAAAGGCTGGCAGGTTAGTTCATGTTGTGGTTTCTCTTTAAAAATTTAATCTTCTCTCTCCAGAAACCCCTACAGATGCTTTCTTTTCTAGATTAGTAACTACTTCTCTGATGGAGGCAAGTAAGAGGGTCCATGGGGAAGTGGGATCCACTGGGGAAGAAAGAAATTTGGAAAAGACTTGGCTTGGGTTTTGTCTGGAAGGGAAAGAAAAGAGGGCCATTGACCCAGACGATCTTGTCTGAATGCTGCCATCTAGTGTTCATTTCTGAGAATACATCCTGAGGTACTAACTCTGTGGTTCTCTATCTCAAGGACTGTTTTTACTGATATTTTATTATTATGCACCAGATTTTAAGATGATTTGGTTACCAAAAGAAACACAATATGAAAAGAACTATGTTTTTTATCTGTTTAATTGTATACATATAATACTGCCAAACCAAGACTTTGAATAAATATTTCTAAAAGAAATGATCCCAAACTGAACTGAGGTAATAGCAGTTAAAAAATAAAAATATGCAGGTTATCTTTTCCATCCTATTGTTAGTAAAAGTTACCAGTATTTATTGCAGGGAGTATAAGGAGAAAATAGCCATTTATTGTGTATCACCAATGTGCCCAATTCTACAAATATTATCTTACATATGTCTTAAAACAGTACTTTTAGTTAAGTATATTACCCCTCTCCTTTATCTAGGTATGATTAACAATTAAAACTTGAGTTAAGTCAAATTGCCAACATCCGCTGGATCATTGAAAAAGCAAGAGAGTTCCAGAAAAACATCTATTTCTGCTTTATTGATTATGTCAAAGCCTTTGACTGTGTGGATCACAATAAACTGTGGAAAATTCTTCAAGAGATGGGACTACCAGACCACCTGACCTGCCTCTTGAGAAACCTATATGCAGGTCAGGAAGCAACAGTTAGAACTGGACTTGGAACAACAGACTGGTTCCAAATAGGAAAAGGAGTACGTCAAGGCTGTATATTGTCACTCTGCTTATTTAACTTAAATGCAGAGTTCATCATGAGAAACAATGGGCTGGATTAAGCACAAGCTGGAATCAAGATTGCCGGGAGAAATATCAATAACCTCAGATATGCAGATGACACCACCCTTATGGCAGAAGGTGAAGAAGAACTAAAGGGCCTCTTGATGAAAGTGAAAGAGGAGAGTGAAAAAGTTGGCTTAAAGCTCAACATTCAGAAAACTAAGATCATGGTATCTGGTCCAACCACTTCATGGCAAATAGATGGGGAAACAGTGGAAACAGTGGTTGACTTTATTTTGGGAAGCTCCAAAATCACTGCAGATGGTGACTGCAGCCATGAAATTAAAAGATGCTTACTCCTTGGCAGGAAAGTTATGACCAACCTAAACAGCATATTAAAAAGCAGAGACATTACTTTGCCAACAAAGACATTACTTTGTCTAGTCAAGGCTATGGTTTTTCCAGTAGTCATGTATGGATGTGAGAGTTGGACTGTGAAGAAAGCTGAGCACTGAAGAATTGATGCTTTTGAACTGTGGAGTTGGAGAAGATTCTTGAGAGTCCCTTGGACTGCAAGGAGATCCAACCAGTCCCTCCTAAAGGAGATCAGTCCTGGGTGTTCATTGGAAGGACTGATGTTGAAGCTGAAACTCCAATACTTTGGCCACCTGATGCGAAGAGCTGACTCATTTGAAAAGACCTTGATTCTGGGAAAGATTGAAGGCTTGAGGAGAAGGGGACGACAGAGGATGAGATGGTTGGATGGCATCACCGACTCAATGGACATGAGTTTGGGTAAACTTTGGGAGTTGGTGATGGACAGGGAGGCCTGGCGTGCTGCGGTTCATGGGGTTGCAAAGAGTTGGACATGACTGAATGATTGAACTGAACACTATTTTACAGATGTAAAGTTGAGATGAAGTAACTGGCTATTATAATAGAGCAAGTTGGATAAAGAGTTCACATCTGTCATACTCTCAGTTTACGTACTTTCATCTAAATGACAGTGCCTAGGAAACTTTTGAATAGGGGAAGGTTTGCACCCCTACCCCTCTTTACTGTTTTGTAAGCTGTTAGAAGGCCTAGAAGGCCCAAACAACTTCGTTTGGAAATCACTGCCTTAAAATGACCCTCCAAACCTATTTCTCTGCAGGACCATTTCCTTAAAGCAAATTGTAGTTTTTAAAATTTCTTTTTTCGATTGGAAAGAAATGGATTTATTTAGAGAGAAACACACTCCATAGACAGGACCATCTCAGAAGATGAGAGGCCAAACTGTACTCTTGAGATCTGAACCAAAATATTAAGAATTCTAAGTTAAAAACACTAGAGTGGTTTTATTCTTGAGTTTTACTACAGCAAATATTTAAAATATATGAGATATTTTAGTTATAATCTAATTGTAATACATTTCAACTAAAACTAAACAGGTTTACATTCAGTCCAGTCTGTCACTCAGTCCTGTCTGACTCTTTGTGATCCTGTGGCCAGGCTTCCTTGTCCATCACCAATTCGCACAGCTTATTCACAGTCATGTCCATTGAGTCGGTAATGCCATTCAACCATCTCATCCTCTGTTGTCCCCTTCTCCTCCTACCTTCAGTCTTTCCCAGCGTCAGAGTCTTTTTAAATGAGTGAGTTTTTCGCATCAGGAGGCCAAGTATTGGAGCTTCAGCTTCAGCATCAGTCCTTCCAATGAACATTCAGGACTGATTTCCTTTAGGATGGATTGGTTGGATCTCCTTTCAGTCCAAGGGACTCTCACATCTACATTATGTTCATTTACATATATAACATTTACATTATGTTTATTTAAACTTTTAGCTATTCTTTATTACATCAGGAATTCAAATTCTTATATGGATTCAATAAAATAAGCTAAGCCCCCAAATATCCCAGTTTTGTGTCTAAATGGTATTCATCACAATAGAAAAACACGCATACAATTAATTTCTTAAATAAAAATATTAAATTTCCTTGGTTCATTATGTAATATATTTAATTACCTCTTTAAGTTGGACAAGTATTTTAATGCAAAATTTCCTAGTTTAAAATAAATATTTTAGAACACCAATGTGATTCATTAATGAATCATTTATCAAAGAAAGAACTCATTGATTTGACACCTATCTGTTGAGTTCCTGAGCTTTTGTTCTTAGCCAAGATTTTTTTTTTTTAACTCCTAAGAACAATTCTATAAAGTCTGTAATAATTGTATGCTATCCAGGCAAACTAGTGTTGCAAATAACCCTAAATGTTATGGAATTCAACACAATAAAGTTTGTGGTGCGGTGCACAGGCTTCTCATTGTGGTGTCTTCTCTTGTTGCAGAGCATGGGTTCTAGGGTGTGTGGACTTCAGCAGTTGTGTCTCATGGACTTTAGAGCACAGGCTCAGTAGTTAGGGCTTCGTTGCCCTGTAGCATGTGTGATCTTACCAGGCCAGTGATGAAAGTCATGTCCTCTGTATTGGCAGGCAGATTCTTATCCACTGGATCACCAGGGAAGCCCAGGCACATTAAGATCTTTAAATCCCAACTTTTCCCCCTTTAGCAGTCTGGCTTCAGGGCCAAACGTCTTACTCATTTCTTGCCTGTGATTTGTTCTTATCAACCCAGAGTTAGGTTTCTTTTTTTACTCCTAAGATGTACTTTTATAAAGTTGACTTTAAAAATAATTTGATTTATAGAATACTCAACATCAGACACAGTTATTCACACTCTCAGCTTGTCTTCTGGCTAATACTCCACAAATACATTCAGACAAAATATTGAGGAATAAATTCTTCACATTTCATACATTTTTATTAATTGAAACTTCATGAGGGCACTTTTGAAAATATGTGCAAGTGTATATATATACACACATAGAGAGAGACATATAGATATAAAGATATAGATGTATCTGTATATATGTGTTTTAATTGATTGACAAATGGGCAGTTGTTCTTGAGACCTTAAATACACACACATATATATTTATTTTTTCACACATTTATTTGTAATTTAGCAAGCTGTAATACATTTATAGCATTCTGCAATCTTTTTTTGAGGGGAAAATTTTATTATCTCATGTTAAAACAGATGTGCTTTCAGTTACACATATTTAAATGTTAATATTTATTCAGTGCCTCCAGCTAGACTAGGATTCTTTATTTCAGATACTGTGCTCCCTAACGTTTGATTTAGGCTTCTTTTGAATAGTGTGAAATTACACTATTATAAGCTTTCCAGGTGTCACTAATTGGTAAAGAACTTGCCTGTCAATGCAAGAGACATAAGAGATTCGGGTTCAATCCCCTGGGTCAGGAAAATCCCTTGGAGGAGGGCGTGGCAACCCACTCCAGTGTTCTTGCCTGGAGAATTCCATGGAGAAATGAGCCCGGTGGGCTAGAGTCCATAGGGTTGCAGAGTTGGACACGACAAAGCGATTTAGCATGCAGGCACACGCACACTATTATAATATATTTACAGTTATTGAAAAGTTAGAAGTTAAATTCATTAAACCACGTGTGGGGAGCAGTCTTGGGTTCATTTAACATGAAGATATGTCTTTCTTTGGAGCACAGATCTTTTGGGGAGTAGCTGATTACTCTAAATATGTCCTTCCTATGGTGTGCCCTCTTAAAGGCTATAGGCTTTTGATGATAATATATCAAGTACTTAGTCATAATTGGTAGAAGATTCCTGCTACCAAATAGTTCCTGGCATTCCCAGAGGAAGGAAATGTACAGTCTTGTGAGTCAGTACAGGGCGACTTTAAATTAACAGCAGCATAAGGGTTTCCTTTTTTCCCCAATGGCCACGTCTTTACCATGGTCACATTTGTACTCCATGGTCTGTTGGAAAGATGTGGCCTGCTTGGGGCTTTCATAGGTACCCAGCAAGGCAGTGTTTATTCTTTGACCTGGGCAAGAGGACTCTGCACTATAGAGGTCACCACATAATCACAAACATGCTAAATTGCTAAGGCCTACAGTGTTCTAGCCTGGAGAATCCCAGGGACGGGGGAGCCTGGTGGGCTGCCGTCTATGGGGTTGCACAGAGTTGGACACGACTGAGGCGACTTAGCAGCAGCAGCAGCATAGAGGAGGGAAGATTTTTCTTTTCCTTCTAGTCATCTGAGGTTCTCTTGCTGGGGCCCTGTAACTTAGACAAGACAGACTAAGAAGAGAAAAATAGTTTAGTAACGTGTATCATGCATACTCAAAGAAATGGTTAAAACTCAGTCTATATAATGTCTTAACCAAAGAACAATTAATTTTAGGTCAATGACAAGACAAAGGAAAAGATTTTGAGTTTCTAGGACAGCAGATTGTGGGAAGGCTAATGGAAGGTAAAATGTGTTTATGGAGATTCCTCTGGTGCCATCTCTGGAGCTGAAAAGCATCTAGAGTTGTCTCCAGTAATTAGTTTTGCCCTTGCTGGTAGAGAGAAGAGGGGCAACACGTTAATGAATTTATGTCCTGCTTTTAGGTACATAGGAGGACAGAAGAAAACCTTCCTTATATCTGCTTCTTCTCAGTTGTCTTAGGTGAAAAGCAGTCCTGATGCCAAAGTGACATATCTTAGGGTGGTACATTCTGTTACCTTTCAGGCCCCAGGAGATAAACAACCCAGCATATCTCTAGCTCTTTGTCCTCAAAAGAAAATACAACTGTGTCCAAATGCTATGAAGGCTCCTTGGTTGTATATGACCAAAATCAGAGATGGATATTGCTTCAGAGAATGGAAAGGCTTTGAGTAGAAGAAGCACTTAAGTAGGAGCATGTAACAAATTACTTTGTCAAATCCTTTCAGATATCGTGAATGCAAGGGATTCTTGCAAAGCACAGCTACCTAACAGTGTGGAGCACTGATTTCTTCTTCTCTTCCTGTTTCAATGAGTGGTTCCAGAATTACTCATGATTTAGCTTATTAGCACACTATTCGCAGCAGCTGTGGCTGAGAAACTCTTAGGAGTATCAGACAGTTCATATTCTCTTTAAAGTCCTATATATGAATGTCAAGACCTAATATTCATGAAATATGCTAATGACTAAAATTGGCAACTGGATGGACTATGAACACTAAAATCATGTTGGTTTTATTTTCAGAACAATATTTCGTAAGATTTAATTACATTTTCAAAAAATTCTAAAGTCTAAAATCAAAAGTCTAAATAATTTTGACTTAAAATCTTTATAATCTTTATATTCTTTAATTATATTTTGCCTTTTGATTTTGGAAGATAATTATGAAACTTAGAAAAAATAACTTTTCAAAAGTGTATGACAATAATTTTAAAAGTTTATATAGTAATTTAATTTACTCTTGGGGAAAATATATTACAATCTATACACCTTAGTACACAATTATTACATTTTATATTTTTAATCATTTAGATCAGGGGTTGGCCTAAATGATTAAAATGTTAAGGAGTAGACAATAAATAGTATTTTAAGCTTTGTGGGTCAGTCTCTAGGACAACTGCTCAACTCTGCTGTTAGAGTTCAAAAGCAACTAAAAACAATACATAAATAAATGGACATAGCTGTCCTGCAATAAAACTTTATATTCAAAGAGTGGTAAACCAGATTTGGCCCATGGCTGTTATTTGCTGACCCCTGATTTATATGATTACTGTCAACAAGACCTAAGTAATAGCAAAGTATTAATTATAAACACATAATTAGTAATTTGCTTAAGTTAGGGCAAGAAAAATAATATTTTGGAATAAAAAAATTTATGAATTATGTGTCGGTTGTATGACCCCTCCAGACATCAGCGGTCCATCAATAGAATACTTAAACAGGTGCAATATTAAAGAGAGTCAGCAAAAAAAGACTGAGAAGGAGTAGGAAGTGAAATAGGAGAAAACCAAGAGAATGAGTGTCCTGGAGGTCAAGAAAGCATGTCAGGAAAAAGAAATTGATTTTTTGGATTGATGGAGGGAAAAACCCAGTGAAATGGCTTTGAGGGATCTTGGAAGATGAGTCATTTAGTCAGTGATTGTAGATAATTTATCCATGCTAGCCTCATTATGTTTATCACTCATGTTGCTTTGCCTCCTGAGTTAGAAGCCTGATATTGTACACTGTCCTAGGCATATACCCAATTGTGTGCTAGTCTAGGGCAAATTCAAAAGTTTTGAGTATAAACAATGGTTTTGTCTTAACAGCCATCAATATCATGTTCCTTTATCCTCACTGTACCCCTCAAAACAAAGAAAACATCTGGGACTAGAACCACAGAGGTTTTCAAATAAGCTGAGTTTTGTAGCATTGAAATTGAGTCTTTTCACCAATCAAAGTATAGTATAGCATAGTTTGAAATAGGAAACAGCAATTAAGACTTTGCCCAAATCCACTGACCAGCATTTAGATTGGGCTAATCCTTCTCAGTTGGAACACTATAGAAGAAAGTCCCACTGGGACTGGCAATGAGATCCTTTCAGGCAGTTAAGAAAATTCAATTTTCCTTTGCTGAATGTTGGTACATCGTGCCACCTGCCTCTGGCAGCACAGAAGACCTAAACCTGACACCTTGGAGGATGTTGTAAGTGCAGAAACAGGCTGACTTTGATACAGTGAATGGAACAAGGATGCACCTGCACTTCCAAATTTCTCAATTTCAGCCCAAGATGGGCTTGGTCCAAGTGTTCCCGTAAAAATTGCTGTTCAGGTTTCCCATCTGAAGGTTCACACCTATATGGACAGACCATGCTCCACACAGGTGCCTCCAAAACACACCACTTGTGCACCCTGAAGCTTAGGACTCAGTCTTTGCTTAAGGGGCCTAGGCAAGTATGTTTGGGCTTTCCTGGTGACGTTGATGGTAAAGAATCTTCCTACAATGCAGGAGACGAGGGTTCGATCCCTGGATGGGTAAGATCCTCTGAGAAGAGAATGGCAACCCACTCCAGTATTCTCGCCCAGAAAATTCCATGGACAGAGGAGCCTGGCTGGATAGTCCATGGGTTTGCAAAGAATCGGACATGACTGAGTGACTCACACAACAGGACCTTCCCATTTCACAGAGGCTGTAGGACTTTCAGCTTAGCTAAGGGGGTCCCTTTGCACAGTGCAACCACTCAGATCAAACTGAGCACAGAGGCCATGCCTCTGATGTCACTGCGTCTGAGGGCCTGCGTGTGGGTGCAGAAACCTATTTCTGAGTGGGCACCTTGACTCCGGAGAGCTCTCTCTAAAGGCATCTCTTGGGTAACTGGGCATTGGTTTCTCCTTCCTGTGAATAGCTTCCCTTTCTGTGAGGATTGAGTCAGTCCAGCTCCAAAGGTACAAGAAACTTAGGCTGTGGATTTAGTCCCTGTGCTGCGCAGAGTGGGCCCGGAAGAACCCGAGCCATGCAGGCAGTCAGTTGACCCAGGTCACTCGCTAGTGCCGGGCTTACTGGTGCTTGCTTTCCTCGGTGGATGCACAATCACAGGAGGCCATAGGCAGTTCTCTGGTGGTGAGAAGTTGATGGCCCTTCCCAGTGTTGGTATGGAGGTCTTTTGGTGCCAGACTCAGCCCTGTCCCTCGCCCGTTCTGTCCTTTTTCTGAAACCACCATCTCCAGAGTTAGCTCCCCCAGAATATTCTCCAGACCCTGTGACCAGTTTTTTCATTTTCCCCTCCTGTGGCTAATAATCTCTACAGTGCCTACAGCCAAAATATCTCACTACCGGGAGGACCTTCACCACCAAGTGGTTGTTTAGAACTCTTCTTCATTTGTGGAAATCCACCGACCTTTTTTCCACTTCTCTTTTCTAGTAGGCTCTCTCTCAGGCTTAAGACAGTGCAGGCCTCCCACCTGTAAAAAAACGGGTCATCCATATGGCCCTTAAAACAATACGCATTGAACTGACCCCCATGTTTTTTTAGCCCTTTAACCCTTCAGTTTAGCTTGTCCTTTCCTCATGGTCCTTGATTACCAATGCATCTTAGGGCCAGAATTAATTCACCTTCATATTTAAAAGGTGAAGGTTGGTTGGCATTCTTTCCTCAGGCTGCCTTGTTAAAACATGTTTCAAAATCAGGTGTAACTTCTCCTGTGGTATTTAGGTTTAACAATTTTAATCAAAGAATATTTTTCTCTTTGAGCTGCCCTGGCATCATGCATTTCTGAGCAAACTATTCATATCTGATGCTTAGAGCAAAGGAATAGGCTTGGCATTAGCTACAGTGGAAGACTACCTCAAAGCCTGTCCTTTTTGAATGTTCCTCCTTGGACTTCAGTTGCTGCTGTGAGGAAGTCCAAATAAACCCAGACGGGGAGAACTGAGGCTTTTGGCCAGCAGCCCAAGCTGAGCTTGCATCTACCAACAGCTGTCAGCCTTGAGATGGAGGTCAGTTGGGCTTTCTTTCTTCTACACCTCTGAGAATGGAGTCATTTTCAAGGTAATAGCCTGTGAGTGAGTCTTGAAAAAAACATATTAGTTGGTATGTTGCAGTGGGATGAGAATGAATGGCAAGCATGAGTTGGCAGAAAGTGTAGAAAGACAATGGGATACCCATGATGTAGGCTCCAGACACCAAGAGGGGTAGGTGTTCCAAGAGTTGTGGGGAACAGAGACCTATTATGATAATGTGAAAATAAGCACAAATATTGAACTGAGAAGTACTGGAAGGAATAAAGAGCAGGTGACTAAAGTGCAGACTAAATAGAGATGTTTTGTGTCAGAAAAATGAATGCTATCACTTGTAGGTGATTGGTTTAGAAAGACATGCGTCATCTAGATACTGTACTTGTATCTTGCCATCATACAAGAGAACAAATAAAAGAATGGTAAACAATACTATTATTAAATTAAAAACAGAGGCTGGAATTCCCTGGTGGTCCAGTGGTTAGGACTCTGCACTTTCACTGCCGAGGGCCCAGTTCAGTCCCTAGCCAGGGAACTAAGATTCTGCATGCCTCTGAGGTGCAGCCAAAACAAAAACAAAAACAAAAACAAACAAATGAAATGAAACTCTTTTATATTAAAAAGTGTGCTTTTCAAAAGTTTACGTCATTCACCAAACAGATTCATTCACTCATGGGTAATTTTAATAATTCTAAATTTCCAGTATACGGTTTTTAATATATATATAATTTTATTTATCTATTTATTTTTGCCTATGCTAGGTCTTCCTTACTGCTTGCAGGCTTTTTCTAGTTGTGGCGAGTGGGGGCTACTCTCTAGTTGCAGTGCCCAGGCTTCTCACAGCAGTGGCTTTTCTTGTGGAACACAGGCTCTAGGCTCTTGGCTTCAGTAGGTACAGAGTGTGGGCTCGGTAGTTGCAGTTCCTGGGCTCCAGAGCACAGGCTCAGTAGATGTGGTGCATGGGCTAAGTTGCTCCATGGCATGTGGGATCTTTTCAGATCAGGGATTGAACCCATGTCTCTTGCATTGGCAGGCGGATTTTTAATCCACCTAGCCACCAGGGAAGCCCTGAGTATACAGTCTGATATATCGTTACCCAGAAATCACACAGAAAAACACATGGAAGTTTAAAGTAAAAGTGGCAGCAATGTTTAGGGGATAATTTGGATCATGTTCAAATAGAGCTCTGCAGATTTTTTATTGGACTTTTCTTCACCTATTTGAGAAAGAAACTAGTTAGATGAACATGAAACAAACCAAAAAACTTGAGCTTCGTATAACTTTCACTGGCCCAAATAAATACATTTAAGAAATTATTCTCAGCACTTTACCTCAATAAATTTTGGTTTATACAAAATAATTTTCTGAATGGCTCCAGTGTAGCAGTTATTTCTTAGCATTTACTCCTGGAAATTAACAGAAATGAACAAACTTATTTTGCATGTTGTAGGATTATTGAAAACCATCTTGGCAAAAATGTATAACATAAAATAACATAAAAATGAGTGAGGTAATAATTTCACTATATATACATCAAAATATTGTGTTGTACACCTTAAACCAATACAATGTTATATGTTAACTATGTCTTAATAAAACTAGGGGAAAAATAGGGCTTTGAAGTATAGTTGAAAAACACCAGGAAGATACACAGAATTTTCGGAGCTAGGAGTTTAATCTGTCACAGCATAGGTTGAAAATATTGTAATATTAACCTCAGTAAAGAGTCGGACACGACTGAGCGACTGAACTGAACTGAACCTCAGTAAATCATATACCAAGAATATGGGAGCTAATGGTAAATTGGACTACAAGGAGTTTCCTTACAGATTTTTACCACACCAATTAAAGAGCATCAAAGAATTCTGTTTTTCTGGAAATAACAAAAAGTACCATGATGTGTTGAATTTCAATGGTGATTCTTGAAGGCATTTAGAATTTAAATGCACTGGGTCTTTCATGTATTTGCATGTATGGAGTTAATGAAGATCATCTCGCGCAAAGGAGCCAGTAGGACTCCTCGAGTTGAGAATCAATTACCGCGAGCACTGCACACATCGCGGGCTCTGACGTCGCGCCTCTGACGTCACGCCTCTGACGTCACACGTCACCTCTCTGGGTCCCCGTAGCTCTGAGGTCGTGTCAGGTCCAGCCCCATAGGAGGTGCCTCCCACAGGTCCCTTCATGTCTGTCCCTCCCTTCTCTTCAGTTCGCCTGGTCAGGGCTTCCCGGCCTCAGGGTGCCGGAAATTAGGCCAAGGGGAGTGCTTGTTTCAGTGAAGCGGGAAGGAGGGAATTGGACGGAGGAACGTGACTGTACCACTCTCTAGGTCATGGAGATTCACGTGGCGCCAAGTGTCGGGGTAAGGCACTCTCTGTGGCCGTTGACGGTCCAGTGCTTCACCTTTATGCACCCTTCGAGTACACGTCACGTGACGCACAGAACGCTGGGCCCCTGGGGAATGTTTCTGGAACTGACAGCGGTCTGGCGGTTGACACCTTCATAGCCTGTACAATGGTCCACCCACTTTTTTTAGCTGGGGTCATGATTTGTTCGCCCAGAGAATTGCTCCTGTCATGGTGGTGGAGTCACATGTACACTGCTTCTTTCACGCAGCCGTCTGGAGGCACCAGAAGGTGCTCCCTTTTGGAGCTAGGGAAGTCGGGTCAGTAGGGCAGATTCCACCACTGTCCTTCACTCCTGTTGGGACTCTCAGCCTGGTGGAGTGAGCTGCCAGCTGAACTTTGCTACTCCTGCTAAGACTTTTCCTGCAGTGCTTCCCACATGCGATCTTACCACCATCATCTGGTCAGTTTGGCCCACCTCTCAACTAAAGTGTAAACCCCTTTACACTCCCTTTTTTTATTGGGCCCTCTTCAGGCTGATAAAAACTGGTAGGTCCTTCAAATCAGGTGAAAAAGCTGAACTCAAAATTATATTTGGAATATTTCAAGTGAAGTAAAAAATACTTCAGCAATGCAGATAATTTGTGTTGTGAGTGATGGTATTGTTGGTCTTGGTATGCCATACAACAAATATTAATGTCTGAATATATGCTGTGGTTTCTGATAACTATGCAGTCACAGTTACTAGTGAAAGCTATACACTTATGGACTTTTTGATCCTGCACGGCAAAAAATATTTGGCAGAACAACACCTCAGTTATCCACAAACATATATTTCTAGTCTTTTGAAAAATGTGAGAGAAAAGTGGATACCTGAGATAATTCACCATTGTTTGAAGACTATTTGTTGGAACCAAAATTGATCTCAGAAATGGGATACCCTCTATTATCGAGAAACTTTTCAAAAACAGAAATGTCTCACTCCTCAGACTGCTGAAATGCCTTTCTGTGACCTGAAGATGCTATCAAATACATGGAGTGTTTCACATTCACACAGAAAAACCTAAAGGATGCATTTGACAAAGCACTAGTGACTGCCTCGGAGACTGTGGAACCAAAGAAAAGCCATAGGTGAGTGTGGCTTCAAACATACCTCTAGAGCTCTTTCTGCATTAGTGGTGGTGTCATCAGAGTAAAAGCAATGTTTAAATTAAATTAAAATCAATTTTTGTAGTTGTAGGGGGAACTGCTCCATGCTAATTCCCCAGTGACCTCGCACCTTGTTACTCTGTCAGCATTACTTGGCATTCATTCTGGAGGTGGTAAGATTAGGAAGTCTTTTTGGAAGAAAGACGGATGGAGTACATGGGACAGGTTAAGGGCTATAATAAGACTGTCTAGGATCTGGTAGTGCATACTCTTGCCTAAGTGGTGGACAAGAAGAAGTAAGGTTCTTCCTACTGTCATACTGGAAAACAGACTGTATAGGTTGGCTTAAGTGATCTGAGAAAACTCCTTAGGATCTGATAGTGTATGCTTCTTATTAGTGAATATTTGGAGGCTTACAGAGGTGGGATTGAAGCCAGTTTCCTGAATGGTATCTTAGCTGTTTGTTGAAATTGACCAGACAGCTTCATAAATCTAAAAGTAAGTACAAACCTGTGCTTTCTGTGTGGAGCTGCTCCCATCATACCCTCTGACCTGTCCCTCCCTCCCTGTTAACCTTGACCTCTACAGCTTTAAGAAACTTGCATCCTGCTACTGCTGACCTCCTCTGCTCTGCCCTGAACTCCCTGAAGAAATGACTTGGTCTCTGGGCAGCTGTTATAATCCCTGAAGTATCTGTGTTCAATTCCTCAGTCTTTGTTTCTCTAACCAGTGTCTGAATGGAGTTTGGGCCAAACCAATGAGTGAAGGCTCTGAGCCAAGTTAATGTTACCATTGTAAAAATGTATAATCTAAATGATATGTTACTTTTTTGTGCTATGAATGCTTATAAAGTGTTAGGGGAAAAGTTTTTTTTGATGTCCAAAGTGTTCCCTGTGTAAATCGTGTCTGCTGGTTGACAAATCAAAAGTTTCTGATTTGATGTCTTTATTGCAGTGTTAGCAGATGCTTGCCAGCAGGTGTGACTAATAAACAGTGACAAAATTTAGAGCCTTCTTGGCAAAAAAAATCTGGGGGCAATGAAAATGAATTTACCACACTGAAGTCCTCCAGCAGTCGTACAAAAAATAATGCCTTTGCCAAGTAAAGGACTATGTTTCTTATAAAGCTACCACGCCCTCTTGGATGTGTAACTCCTGTCAAGAGTTGGCCTGCTTATCTATGGTAAAAGAGGCCCTGGAAACTTACCTGTATTATCTTTTATTCACTGGAAGGCTAACACACCCAAGTGGTTGTATCTGATACCCCTGAATGTAATGCGGGAACAGATAGTTGTGTTGTGAACATACACTTCTCTTGATTGTTAGGAGTGTTCCCAGTGAGGAGATGCCACAAATTAAACAGTGCTAGTGGGATGACTACAACTAGGAGCCCACTTGGCTCTTTAGCACAGTTATGTGAAACCAGTAGAGCTGTACAGGCAATTGGAGAAGAGGGGATGAACAGGTTAAGGAAGTGGTAGTAAGAGGATACATAGAAAACCATCTGGTAGGCTATACAGCCTGCCCTCCTGTTTCGACTGGTTAGTTCTAATGAGCCTTTTGAGCTTCAGGTATTGGTGCTTGACAGTTTCTAGACTCTATCTGTGCACTAGGCAGAGGTGCCCACTGGGGTTTTGGACACAGCATTTTCCCAACATTACTGCCTGGTATACTCTATTTGAGGGGCTACTATCAGCCTGTTATTGAGTGCTGGTAGACACTGAGAAGCCACCTGAGTAATAACATGATATGTCATTCTCTGACATGCCAATTCTGGAATAGGTCAAAAACTAAAAAATGCCAACAAAGTGGGTATTGCCCAGCAAGCATGCATTATTAATTGGAAATGGTATTTCCAGAAAAGAAGCAAGATTTGGTGTATTCTTTTCTATTCTGTAACAAAATATCACAAACTTAGTGACTTAAAGCAATCTTGTCTTACAGTTCTGAAAGCTGGAAGTCCAAATTGGGGTTCAGTAGACTGGAATAAAGGTGTCAGCATCGTTGCCCTCCCTCTAGAGGGTCTAAGGAAGAATCAGGTTCCTCGTGTTTTCCATTTTCTGGCGGGTTTCCCTAATCCTTGGCTCACGACCCCTTCCTCAATCATTTCAGCCTCTTGCTTCCATCATTACCTCTCCTGCTTCCTCTTCTAGTCACATCTCCCTCAGGGCTCCTTCTAAAAAGATACCTGTGATTACATTTAGGCCCAGATGGATAATCTTCATCTCAAGATCCCTAACCAAATCACATCTGCAAAATCCCTTTTATCACATAAATTAACATTCCCAAATTCCAGGGATTAGGACCTGGAAATCTCTGGGGGCTGTTATGCAAGCTGTCACACTGGGCATTAATGGAATCTTGTAGGCAGGTAATTACTGTGAAGATGTGGCTATCTTAGATGTGGGGGCTGTGCTGTCGCCTTAGGCTTCTTGGGGGCCTGGGTACACTGCCTCGCCTAAGGATGCCTAAGCCTTATGGATACGCCAGCTAAGTCAAAGATCAGTGGGGTTGTGTAGGAAAGAGTTAACATAGCAGATCTGAGCCTGCTTATCCTTAGGAAGTCCTGCTTACAAGGTTGCCTTTTGCTGGTGTTTGAGATATGATTGGGGAGGGTTCCCACCATCCACAGAGCTGATGAGTGGCTCACTGTACCTAAAATCTTTGTACCACCAGTGTGGATTATGCTGAATACCTTCTTTCCTCCTGGGAGTCTGGAATTTGGGTATGTGTTAGGTAGAAGGTGCCTAATGACGAGTGGCCACCCCCCTTCCCTGCCCAGTAAAGTCTTGGGCTCTAATATTCTTGCTCCATGTGCCTTTTCTGTCTGCTGACTTTGTTTCGTATAATTTCGCAGTAATAAATCTTAGCTGTGAGTACAACTATATGCTGAACATTGTCATTCGTCCTAATTAAATCATCAAACCTTGGAGGAGAGTCATCTCAAGGACCCCTAACTCAGTTGGTGTCAGAAATAGGATTTGCTAGCCCAACTCTCGGAGAAGGCAATGGCACCCCACTCCAGTACTCTTGCCTGGAAAATCCCATGAATGGAGGAGCCTGGTAGGCTGCAGTCCATGGGGTCGCTAGGAGTCGGACACGACTGAGAGACTTCACTTTCACTTTTCACTTTCATGCATTGGAGAAGGAAATGGCAGCCCACTCCAGTGTTCTTGCCTGGAGAATCCCAGGGACGGGGGAGCCTGGTGGGCTGCCGTCTCTGGGGTCGCACAGAGTCGGACACGACTGAAGCGACTTAGAAGCAGCAGCAGCAGCAGCCCAACTCTGACTCACTGAAGTATGGCAAAAACTATTTGAGAAAAGTAAAGGTGAAAGAGTGAGGGGTAATACAGCTTTAGTACTAGGCTGGCTCTTGAGTCATGCATGGGATGAAACAGCAGTATTTTTTGAGAGGTAGAAGTTACCTACGGAATTTGAAAATGATAGATTCAACTCTAGGAGAGTTGGCTTGCTGAAGCTCCTGGCTATTTTGGGTTGTGCTGGCTAAAGTGAGGGCAGAAAGTGCAGCCTGTATTAAAAAGTGTGAAAGTGCAGCAGTGGGGAAAGGTGATGCCTTTTTGTATTTTGTTCTTCCCTTCATGTGGGATGGAGAAAGGGCCCCCAAATTCCCAAAGGTGAGTTTGGATGACCCAGAAATATTACAAATTCATATGGCTCTTTTTTCCAAGTAGAAGGAACAAATGTTAGCTCAGTTCCCATGGCTAGAGCAAAGTGAACCAGAGAGGGAAAAGGGACAAAACCACTCCAGCCGTTTCTTCAGCCTAGTTACCATCACTGTTATAGTAGTCCTGTCCTTCCTCCCTTGTCCAATTCTAGCTGAGAAGAAGGCAATGGCACCCCACTCCAGTACTCTTCCTTGGTAGTGCAAATGTTAACCCTGTTAATGTTAAATTTACTGGTAGAGGGTTGAGTAAATTTCTGTTTAAAGGTGAGTGGGGGGCATTTAAATCACTTTATATTTTGTGGCTATTACATCTGGATGTAGGACAAAAATCGATGGAAAAAGTTATGTGTTTACATGCTTGGGGTGCCGCTAGGGGTAAAGAACCCCCCCTGCCTATGGAGGAGACTTAAGAGATGTGGATTTGATCCCTGGCTCGGGAAGATCCCCTGGAGAAGGAAATAGCAACTAACTCCAGAAAATTCCATGGACAGAGGAGACTGACCCAGTCCATAGGGTCACAGAGTTGGACATGACTGAAGCGACTTAGCACACAAGCATGTTTTTATATGCTTGTAGTTTCACAAATGCTAGATGGATCATCCCAGTCAGGGAAAGCTGCAAAGAAAAAGTGTTAGTGGGACACACAAATAAATAATTGCCTTTTGCCACTGGTAGGTGGATTGAATTATTTTTTCCCTTTGAGTATTGAAAATAAAATAAGTCTCTGTTACTAATGGTATTTATTATACATTTTGCTTACTGTAACTTCTGGAAAAAAAGGAAACAACATGAAAAGAGAGGCACTCTTCAGATTGAAATACACTTTTGGAGTTTTACAAAGTGGATTTGAGTAGCTAATGAGTGTTTGTAAAATCAGATGTCTGACCCATTAAGGCTGATGTACCACCAGCCTGATGGGCATATTTGGATGGGTCTTTTTGGACTTCAAGGCTGACAAGATAGAAAGGGTGTCAGAAGTCTCACTTGTCAGTTGGACTTGGAACCGGCTATCTGGCCTTGAGGTATCTGGGCTTTGAATATGCGCTAAAGAAAAGCTGCTGGCTTTTTTGGAATCCTGATGCTTAACTCCTATACCTGACTCTAAGCTGAAACCTGGTCTGGGCTATTTCACCCTCAGTAACTGTGACAAGAAGGCAATGGCACCCCACTCCAGTACTCTTGCCTGGAAAATCCCATGGATGGAGGAGCCTGGTGGGCTGCCGTCCATGGGGTCGCTAAGAGTCGGATATGACTGAGTGACTTCACTTTCACTTTTCACTTTCATGCATTGGGGAAGGAAATGGCAACCCACTCCAGTGTTCTTGCCTGGAGAATCCCGGGGATGGGGGAGCCTGGTGGGCTTCCGTCTATGGGGTCGCACAGAGTTGGACACGACTGAAGTGACTTAGCAAAAGCAGCAGCAGCAGCAGCAGCAACTGTGACAAACTAAAAGCTGACAAAGTTCGGCTCAGAAAAGAAAACTCAGATCTGGAATAGTTACACATTTAGGACACTTCTCTGTAGACTAAATTGTGGAAACATCATGGATGCTTGCTAGACCATTTCTGTCCACAGAAAAGGGCTTATTTCTGATGGGGCCATCTGAAATTGAGCTGCTGATCAGCTCTATATTTCTGATACAGAGATTCAATGCATTCTTAACATGATTCCTGCAAAAGCTACAAGTTGGGGAAGGGTGCATCATAGGGAGTGTGACACCTCCACCCACTACTGAAGGTCAGACTGTGGACCCCATTTCAGGCTGTCTCACTGCTGTTGACTTGTGTTCAGCTTTCTAAATTAGTTGCAGTTTGCAATGGCAGTCTGATAGCCTGACTCTACTTCCCTCACCTTTCTCCTGGTAAGGAGAAAGGCAGTTTGATTATTAAAAGCAGCTGTCCCCAGAAAGGGATTGACATTTTCTAGACTGCTCCCTGGATAAATGATTAGGACAAAAGAAGTGTGAAAGTCACTCAGTTGTGTCCAGCTCTTTGCGAACTCATGGGCTAAACAGTCCATGGAATTTTCCAGGCCAGAATACTGGAGTGGGTAGCCTTTCCCTTCTCCAGGGGATCTTCCCAACCCAGGGATCAAACCCAAGTCTCCTGCATTGCAGGTGGATTCTTTACCCGCTGAGCCATAAAGGAAGCCCAAGAATACTGGAGTGGGTAACCTATCCCTTCTCCAGCGGATCTTCCTGACTCAGGAATCCAACCAGGGTCTAGTGCATCGCAGGCAGATTCTTTACCAACTGAACCACCAGGGAAGCCCATTATAATTATTTTTTAAAAATTCGGGGTTTCAGTCTGACCAATTTGGAATATGTTGTGCCTTTCTGGTTAAGTTATACAAAAATGTTTTCTGTGAAAATGCTTCTATACTTCTTGCATACAACTGTTCCAGACAAATGGTCTAGCTGAGAGTAGGGGAGAATTGAAAAAACGTTGTTACTCTTGCTGAATAGGACACAATTGATTTTGTAATGATGGAGGGAAAAGTAAAAGCCCAGGCCCTGGGAACAGGGGAGAAGGAAGGGTATTAATGATCTTTGCTTTTCAGAGCTGTTCCTGGAAGTCTTGCCCTCTTCCTAAAGGAATAATTATGTGCTTTTTCAAATATGAGCTCTGAATTAAACTGGTTGCTGAGCCTAGGCACTGAACATGAGATGACCCCATGGGGTGACCCCATTGGGGTCACAGGGGGTTACAGGGGGTGACCCCAATGCCAGCACTTTCCTGCAGAACACCTGTAGATGTTGTCCACACTTGTGAAGCTGTTGAACTGATATTATAGACAAGTAAAACGAACTGACTGCCTCAGGCGGTCCCTCTGAAACCAAGGACTGAACCGCATCATTTGAACTGGACTGAGAACCCAGAGTGGGAGGTCTTACAGTACAAAGCCACATGGGGGCCCTGATAACCTGTGCTGCCTAACTAATGTATGTCTTGCTCCGCATGCCCCAATATTTGTGAATTCCTTGTTTCTCTGGTTACTACGTGCGATCTCTGGGGTTGTGCTTGTCTGTGTGTCCTATCACACTCCCTCAGTTCTGGAAGGATTTCAGGTCAGCTTCAACTTACTAGCTGTGCCTGTATTGCTGCCTTGCACTAGGCAAAAAAAAAAAAAAGGTTAATTAGAAACTTAGAAACTTAAAGATGAAGTCATCTGGCTTTTTTATGTAGGTCTGTGTGGCTAATGGGACTTGTTTTAACTGACTAAGTAAAGGTCCCCTAAGGGCGTAACTGAGATCAGTATGGCAGATTGCCCTCACCCTGTTGCAGGAGGTCCTACTGATAATTTTACTATAAAGGTGCCTTGGCCAAGGGCCAAGAACTGGCGTATCCTTGGAAAGTCCTACTTATGAGGATATGTTTTGGGGAGAGTTCCCACCATTCACAAAACTGATAAGAGTGGTTCATTGTACTTAAACTGTTTGTAAACCAGTGTGGTTTATGCTGAATACCTGCTTTCCTCCTGGGAGTCTGGAATTTTGGTATGTGTTGGGCAGAAGGTGCCTACATGACCAGCTCCCAGTAACAGCCTTGGACACCATCTCTAATAAGCTTCCTCAGTAGACAATATTCCAGCTATGTTGGCACAACCTGTCGAGGGGAAATTCAGTGTGTCCTGTGTGACTCTACTGGGAGAGGACTCTTGGAAGCTTGTGTCTGGTTTTCTCTACGCTTTGCACCATGCACTTTTTCCATTTGCTGACTTAGTTTTATATCCTTTCACTGTAATAAATCTTAGCTGTGAGAACAACTATGTGCTGAATGTTGTTGTCAGTCTGCCTAGTGAATCACTGAACCCTGGGTGTGGTCTTGGGGCCCCTTACACAGGAGTGTAATGGAATGGCACAGCTGTATGGCTCTAAAGAAAGGTGTGTAAAACTATGCATGGAAAAGGGAACTCTGCCCATTGGGCATAATTGTAAGGAGGGATCTAAAAATGGCTCCCCAAATATGCCTCATTATATTTTCATTCATGGCATTGGGCTATGGGCTAGCAGTGTAGTCTGGTACCTGGCAACAGGAAAACTGGATAATCAAGTCTCAGCTCGGAGGGGCCAAACATGGCATAAGATTGCAGAAGACTCATGCCCTCTGTTTGTGAGCCATATAGGATGAGCATCAATGGAAACAAGCTGATTTGACCTGAGCTTCCCAGGTAAGGACCAGGGCCACCCAAATGCACTATTGTGCAGGGCATAGCAATTCATCTACAAGTCAGAACTGGGCCTAAAAATAAGCTCCAGTGATTCCAGCATCTGAGACCAAGGAAGCCTGGCACACATACCCAAACTGCTAACAACACAGTCAAGTAGCAAAGGGAACTTGGGACACAGTCTGGGGCACTGGACCAGGCTGGTCGTGGTAAATAGACTGTGTAATTAACTCATTCACTCTTTTCCTTCCATGTCTTCCCTCTGGGACTGTGGACTACTGGAATTTGTGAATATCAAAGATAAGCCAGGAGGTGGGAGAGTTTAACTTGATGTTCTTTTGCTGCCCAGCTAAGCTTGCTAGATTTGGGCCATTACAGATAATGATGATAATGATCAGGGATCTGGGATGACAACTCTTTGAGTGCTCCTAGTGTTGTCCGTTTATCAGAGGACCGTAGATTTTCTAGGTGGTAGAAGTTGTACAAGGAAGACTCTACTGATCCACCTTGGAACAAGTCTGGGTGTGTGGTGTGAGTAAGACATGGGGAGGACTGGTAAAAGGGTGACATGATTTCTACAGGGACTGATACCAAGCACAGGACAACCTTAACTGCTGGGGAGGGATGGAACTGGGGAGGGTCCATTCATCTCTCTCAGCCCCGGTCTGCAGAGCAGCATCTGGCCAATTTTTAGTGTAGACTGACACCTCCAACTTGACCATTGACCAAAAGGGAATCTTAATCTAAGAACTCTCAGATAACTTCCCAGCAGCTGCTGACTCCAGAAGTTAACAGCTAACACTCCAGACAATAGAACAAGATCAAATTTCTGGAACCCAATCCAATTTCCTTTTACCTATTCACAGAGTATAGCAACTGCTGTAAGTTTAACCGATTGTAGTATCTCTGTTGCCTAGGACAGATTAAAAGGATTTGTATAATCAGGATATCTGTTGGGTGGCCTCTGTTTCTAAAGAGAGTTCTTGACTGGTGATGTGAAAGTTAGGGGGTGAAGTTGCAGGGAAACTGCTCTGTGCAGATGTACTTGCAAACATCCATATAGGCCTCATGGATAAGACTTAACCTCAGGAGATTTAAGTCTTGGTAAAATGCCCCATACTCCTCTCAGAATGTGAGAGAATGGGAGGCTTGGAAGAAGCTGCTACAAGGCCATTTTTCACCCTCTTTATTATCCCTCCTGGAGGCTGTTACAAGACATTTTCTTATTGCCTTCCAGGTTCAGGTAAGATGTAAGGGCTTCTGCCTTGAAATGCCCCTCTTCCCCACACTTGAGGGTACAGCTCCGCTATAAAACTGCTTAGCATGAAATACTCAAAACTGCTTAGTATAAAACTGGTTACTTAGAACCAGAGCTCCTTATCACCCATGTTGAATTGTTATTGAAACTCTTTTGCTTTAGTGTGGTCTGGTGGGGCAGGGGACACAGGGAGCTGGCACCTTTGTGGATCTTGCTGTTATTGCTGGCTATGGAAATAATAAATTCTCTGACCTAAAGAGGACTGTTTCTTTACCAGCTGAATGTCTCAGCCTTGCATGGTAGCAAGGACAAAGTCTCTGCACTCACCCTTGGTCCATACATGTGGATTCCTGTCCTTCTCCACCCAATTCAGTTTAAATATTAGTTAAACTTGAATAACTATGTTAGAAAAGTGATCAGAACTAGTTTTTTTTAATCATTACAAAATTTTTGTGTTTGGAAGTAAGTTGTGCTCATGATGATTCTGTAACAGACATTAATTCTAGGCTTGAACTGTTGAGTCCAGAACCACTGGTTCCTGTCTGGAGAGTAATCTGCTACATCTTAGTATTTTATTTTTCATTTTTGGCAGCATGTGAAATTTTTGTTGTTTTTTTAATCTGGTTTTTTGGTTACTATTTTTTAAATTCATTAAAAAGTGAACAGCTTTTGGGGGGACGGGGAGGACAGACTGATTCCACATTCTATTTCCTAGGTCTAGTCTAGAAAACATTGTCCCCACCTGGTGCTCTATAGGAATTTCAAATGCTTCATTTAATAACATACATTTCAAAAAAAAAATAACATACATTTCTTTTAAAAATTTGCCTTTTCTCTTCCACCCCCAAATAGGTCTGGTATTTGATGAAACTCATGAAAATAGGTGGAACCTAAGTCGCCCCTCTTCTGAAGGATGTAGAGAGTGCATATCTGACTATGACTTTTCAGTTAATTTCTTTGTCATTTCCTCATTTCTTTAAAGTTAATTTCTAACTCCTTTTATTGATAATGAAGAAAAATAATATACCTTTTGAAATACACCAAATGAATTGCATTCATAATTTTAAAAGTTTTTCATTATTAAAGAAAATTAGATGTAGCAACCAATCCATATTTCCCATTTATACTTATATTATCATTATCTCCAATTGATAAAGAAGGAATCTGAGGCTTATAGAAGCTCTGTGTGATCACATTTTCCTGACTCATAATGGCAGAACTGGGACTTGAACTCAGGTCTGTCTGACATCAAGTCATTCCCTTAACCAGTCTGGTCTACTACAGGAAATTACAAAATGAACTTTAATGGAGCTCATAATTTGACAGGGAATTAGAGGCATAACTATGAAGCAGGGCCTCCTTTTGATTTATATTGGCAATTATGGCTTAGGGCAGGCTTACAGTAGGGGCTCAAAAAACTATGTGCTGAAAATAAATGATAGGCATTAGTAACAGTGTTCTGAGGAGCTGGTACATTCACGTCTGAGTGGAGTGGATGTATCATATGTAGAGGCAGCAGGGAAATCCATAACAGAGGCTCAGGAGAAGCAGGGCACCAAGGTCAGAGAGGGAAATCCTAGAAATAATCTCCTGCAGATGTGTTGACACAGGTTGGGTCCCTGTGCAGATTTAAATGTCGTTCCTATCTTTTAGAAATATTTTTAGGTCTGAGAACTTAAGATCAGTCTACAGGTAGCCCTATTCTAGTCTAGTCAGCCTGAGCGCCTACCATTTCTCTCCCTCTAGCCGCTATGTCTGTGTTGATGCTGTACCTGAATGTCTATTTTCTGTTTTCTAATCTCTTACAGTTCTTCTATCCTGCAGTCCAGAAACATAAAGCTTCTATTTCTTAAAAGGGAAATAAATCACTTTCAAAACTA
This sequence comes from Oryx dammah, assembly GCF_014754425.2. Taxonomy (NCBI): domain Eukaryota; kingdom Metazoa; phylum Chordata; class Mammalia; order Artiodactyla; family Bovidae; genus Oryx; species Oryx dammah. Next base: position 10,253,350 of record NW_024080444.1, on the reverse strand, counting down.
AAAATAGTAACAAATTCTACTTTCTCCCACATGCTGTCTTTAGAGGCAAACAGACCTGGATTCAGTCCTAGATTTTACCTGCTTGATGTCTGGAATCTTGCCTTGGTTACTTATCCTCCTCAAGACTCCTTAACTCTCCTGAAAAATGGGTATTTTTTTTTAATCTAATAAGGTAAAAAGTTATATGAAATTAAATCATGCATATTGAGACTTCCTTGTCCGTCCAGTAGTTAAGACACTGAGCTTCCACTGCAGAGGGTATGGGTCAGGGAACTAAGATCCTGTAAGCTTCGAAGTATGGCAAAACAAAACAAAACAAAAAGTAATAAATATTGTAAAAGTGGATCTAGATGTTTGAGTTTTAGTGATTGGTATTTGTTCACTCCTTTTGCTTACCTTTTCTAATTTGTCTACCTGGCAACAAGGTTCCCAAATATCTCAACTACCAATATAACTGAACTGTCACCCACAAAGGGGAAATCAGAAATAAGTATCAAGGACAGCTAAGGACTGGGGAAGAAACTTAGTAATTAGTGACCTAGAAAATCCTGTCTAAAATCTGCCATCTAGTGTGGACTTTATAAAATTACACATTATTGGGCACATTAATGCTATGATTATCACTAAGGCATCCCTCAATGGACACTAAGTTGAAATTTTAAATGATCAAACAGAATGATCAAAAGTAGCATTAAATGTGATTTCCCATTTGGTTTTAATCATAGCTAGATACATAGAGAGGTAAAGAGATAAATGCTAGATAGATAAAAAGATATTGATAAGTAAAACAGCTTTTGCTCAGCTGTTTTACTAAGGTGGTATTGGAAACCTTTACATATAAGAGCTATCTAATAATGAATTTATATAATTGGCAATAAAAACAAAGAAACATATTCCCCTTGTTTATCCTTATTGTTGGTAGATGTCATTCCTGATAGGAGAGAGTAAGCAAGTATCATTTGTTGGGCACAATCTCTGTGCTGGGCTCTTAACCTACTTTGGTGGTATTAGTCGCTAAGTCATGTTCGACTCTTGTGACCTCATGGACTGTAGCCTGCCAGGCTCCTCTGTCCCTGGAATTCTCCAGGCAAGAATAGTGGAGTACGTTGCTATTTCCTTCTCCAGGGCATCTTCCCAGGAATCTGACCCAGGAATCAAACTTGGGTCTCCTGCATTGCAGGCAGATTGTTTACTGACTGAGCTATGGAACCTACTTTAATCTCATTAAAATCTTATCTTTTGCTCTTTGAGTTAAAATATTACAGGCTTCCCCGGTGGCTCGGTGGTAAAGAACTGATGCAGGAGACACTGGTTTGATCGTGGGTGGGGAAGAGAAGGAAATGGCAACCCACTCCAGTATTCTTGCCTAGAAAACTCATGGACAGAGGAGCCTGGCAGGCTATAGTCCATAGGGTCGCAAAGAGTTGGACATGACTTAGTGACTAAAACAACATTTACCAGCCTCATTTTGTATATGAAAGATGAAGGAATTGACTTTCTATCACAACTGGTTAGTAAAGGCACCTAGATTTGTACCCATGTCTGTCACCTCCAAAGCTCACGCTCTTTCATCTCCAATCTGCCTTTCATACTTTGAGAGATGCTGGAAATCGTGTACCAGCATCTATGGTGGTATTAATACACTATGTAGTATTAATCCCCTCTTTCATTTCTGATATTGGTAATTGATATGTCTTCTCTCTCTTTTTATTGGCTGAGCTGTGCCATATGAGGGATCTTAGTTCACTGAACAAGGATGAAAGCCAGGGCCCCTTCAGTGGAAGCTCAGAGTTGTAACCACTGGAATGACAGAGAATTCTTTCTTTTTCTTTTCAATCTTGCTAGAGATTTATTAGTGTTTTTTTTTTTAATCTTTTCGAAGACCTACCACCTTTTAGTTTCATTAATTTTCTGTTTTCTTCTGTTTTCAATTTTATCTCTGCTGTTATTATTTCTTCTGATTGTTTTGGCTTTATTTTGTTCTTTTTCTCATTCCTTTAAGTTTCTTGAGTCTTAGATTGTTGATATGTAAGCTTTCTTCTTTTCTAATATAGGTATTTAATGCTATAAAATTCCCCCTAAACATTACTGTAGCTGAATTTCATCAATTTTGTAATATATTTTGATTTTCATTCAGTTTAAAGTGTTTCCTTCCCAGTTTTATTCAGATTTCATTTTCATTCAAATTAAAATCTTTTCTAATTTGGGATTTCCTTTTTGACCTATGAATTATTTAGAATTATGTTGTTTATATCCATCTTATATTACTTCCCTCACATCTGAATGTTCTTTAGCAATTTTTTAGAGCAGATTTTTTTTTTTACAAAAAAATTCTCTAAGTTTCCTTTTATCTGAGCATGTTTTTATTTCATCTCCATTTCTGAAGGATTTTTTTTTACTGGATATAGAATTTTGAAATTCTGAGTTGACATCTCTTTTTATTTGGTACTTTAAAATGTTATCCTTCCTTCTGCCTCCACAGTCATTTGAATCTGTTATTCAAATGCATCGTTATTCTCTGGCTGTTTCCAAGATTGTGTTTGTCTTTTACTTTTTTTTTTTTTTTTTGTCTTTTACTTTTGCTTTTTACTTTATTTTCAGCTATTTGATTGTAATGTATTTTGATTCAAGTTCATTTGTGTTTCTATTTCATGTTTGCTGACCGTCTTAAATCTATAGCTTATTGTTTCTTGCCAAATTTGGTAAATTTTTAGCCATTTTTCAAATATGTGTGTGTGTGTGCACATACAATAATGCACTCTTTCCTCTCTTTCTGAAACTGCAGGGATGTGAATGTTAGCCCTTATGTATTGTTCACAGGTGCATGAGGTTCTGTTCATTTTTGGCAGGGGGAGAATCTTTTTTTTTTTTTTCTCTGTTGTTCAACTTAGATTGTATCTATCGATCTGTCCTCAAGTTCATGACTCTTCTGTTACATTCTTCTGTAAGGTATTTTTTTGTGTTGTTGTTATATTTTCAGTTCTAAATTTAAAAAATAAAACCACTTTTGCTTAATTTATTTAAAGAACGATACTATCTTCTAGCATTTTTTTCTTTTACATTAGTAACTGGGTTGGAAATGCTAATTATTCTTTTTCCCTAGATTTTACAGTCATCTTCACTCCCCAGCTGGGCTGATGGGCAGTTGTTTGTCAGTCACAGCTGGTTTTAGCTATGAAGTTATACACATGTACTTAAACAAAACATCAAATGTAGTAAAGAATCTATCTCAGGTTCCCTTTAGTTATTTAAAATTTAAGTTCTTTTGAGATGCCTACTGGGATATGTTTCTTCTCAAAGTTTAAATCTCCCTTCTAAGATGTTTAAATATATGCATCCCATAAGGGCAATTTAAACTTTAGGGGAAAATGTTTCACTTTTACTTCAGATTTCATTATACATTCTCAGAAGCCTTTAGCTTCATCCTTTTGATATATTATAATTCTTTTTTGTTTCTTTTGTTTTTTTAATTTTATTTTTTGTATTCCTTTTTCTTCAGTTCAGTTCTTTTTGTTTGAATGTTTGGACTGTTGCTCTCTGGGAAATAACTGCTCCCCAATAGAACCTGATAAAAAGAGCATCTAAAAGTGTCCTCTTCACTTTTTTCTTTCTTTCTTTCTTTCTTTTTTCATTGAGCTATAATTGACATATAACATTGTATTAGTTTAAGGTGTAGATTTGATACGCTTAAATATTGCAATATGATTACCATTGTAGCATTAGCTAATACCTCCTTAATGCCACATGATATTCATTTCTTTTTTCTGGGAGAACACCTAAGATCTAGTTCTTAGAAACTTTCAAGTGTATAATACAGTATTGTTAACTATAGTCACAATGCTGTGTATTCAGTTCCCAGAATTTATCCATCTTCTACCTGCACATTTATGCCCTTTGACCAACATCTTACCGATTGCCTCACCGTCTTCCTAATTTCCTCACCCTAAAACTTCTCTTGGGGTTTTCTTTATATTTTCTATTTCTTTGCTAAGTTTCTATCTTTACAGTCATTTCAGAGTATTTGCCTTTACTTGGAGCTTTTTATTAACAGCTGCTTTAGATTTTTTATCAGACAATTTCAACATCTGTGTGATCTCTGTTTTGACATCTGTTCATTCCCATGTAAACTGGGATTTTCATATCACCATTTGTGACGTAATTTAAATTGTATCCTAGGCATTCGGAATATAATATTGTGAGACTGAATTAAATCCTATGAAGTATTTTGTCTTTGTTGCTTTAGGAGGCAATTAACCCCATTTGATTTTGTAGAATGTCCCTCAGTTTGAGCCTGTGTAATGTTCTCCAATAGTTTATGCAAAGTCTAGGTATAAAAAAAGGAAAACAAAGCTGAAATAGCATAAAACGTTAGATATAGATTTCATGAAAATATATTCTTGTGGAAAACATGGTGCTGACAAAAGATTTCCCAATATGAAAATAACAAAGGATCAAGAAGACTAAACAGTACAGCTGCTAGATAATTAATCCTCATAAGTACAGCTAATGAAATTAGGTCAATAGAAATGGTTTTTGTCATCGGTGAGGACTCTGGCCTTCTCAGAGGCATCACTGAGGCACTTTATGTAGGCAAAGCCATACCTACCTTGTATACAACTATCGCCAGCATCTCTGACATTTCAGGGTATGAAGTAGGCACTCAATGAATATCCATTTCCTGAGTTACTGAACTACAAGGATTACACACAGTTTGCACCTTTAATCTCATGGTTATTTTATTTTGTTCTTTTGTTTGCTGTTGTTAAATTACAGGAAGTTAGAACAAGGAAAAAATTTTTCTGCCTTCTATATAGAATCTGCAGCTAATCTTTTTTTTTTTTTTTTTTATTGTGGGAGTGGAACTAGTAGCTAAAAGACTCAGTGATGTGAAATCCTTTCCAAGTTTGATCATGTAAAAAAAATAATAATGTCACCTCTAAGAGGAGGGGTGGAGCGGGGCAGGGTGAGGAGGTAGGCTGACTTCTGCAGTCTTATTACGGACAGTCTTTGGAAAAACTTATTTCCAAGCCTGGAAGAACCCAGAATCTAGTTCACACGTGACCTTCTTAAAAAAGTAGTGGGAGTTTAAGGTCTGCCAAGCAACAGGTGAATGGAGAATCTTTGGCAAAAGATATGGCAAATATGAAAAGGGGTGTGGGAAAATGGAAGTAAACTAATGTTAGTCTCTTCTGTAACTGTGGTGTTTCTTTAATAAGAATTAGCTCATAAGCCATTGATAAATAGGCCTATGCCAGTATAACAGTGGAAATATTGTGGGTTCAAGTAGAATTTTCCTCTGTACGTTAATGTTTGGGAGCAGTTGCAGCAGTAGTTTGGGACTCTTCTGCTGGATCAAATGCCCTAAGGAAGGAAAGGATGTCACAGGAGGGACTTGTCAAAGGAGCATCCCAAGAACTGACAGTTAAGGAAAATTCAGCCTTTCTTAACGGTATGTTCTTTCATACTGTTCTTAAATGTTTTGGTCCTATGACCCCCTTAATACTCTTGAAAATTGTCTTTGTGGGTCTACCCACTGACATTTATTGATATTATGTCAGGTTTTAAAACAAAAATATTGAAATACAATAATATAGTTGCCTTTCCATTAGCCTTCAGAGCAGTGATGAAATCACTCCTAGTTGTAGCTTCAGAAAACCTCATTGTGAATGACAGCAGAAAAGGCCAATTAAATTTCTGTATTATAATGAAAACAATTTTAACCTTGCCAATTCCTGGAAAAAACTTTGAGAACCACTGCTCCAAAAAAAAATCACAGCTTAGAAATAGGGACTTCATTTTCTGGAAGGATTTAGACAGGTGCCCTAGGGAACCTAGACCAGGACCTGTGCTGCTATAGAAAACTAGACAAGGACCTGAAGAATTTACAGGGGATGTCCTGGGATGCTGTGCTATTTCCAAAAAGGAACAGAATATACCAAGTAACTAAACACGAATTCCTGAGAAGGATACACTTATTTGAAAGGAAAAAAATCAGAAGCTTCTGAAAAGATATTGGAACATCAATAGTCTCACAAGCTAAGGACTCACTTGAAGAGGATAGCCAACAAAATAGGAATGAATCTTTCTGATGAAGGGGCTAGATAAAACCAGGAAACATTTAGCAAGTAATCTAAATCCAGTGAACAATATGCTTGTTATGGTGTAAACTAAGACAAAAATATAAAGAAATCTGTACAAAAGTTTTAAATTTATAGAAAAATGCCGAGGAAGAATTTAGTATGCCTTTTAGAGGAGAACTTCCTTGGTGCCTCAGCAGTAAAGAATCTGACTGCAATGCAAGAGACACAGGAGATGTGGGTTTGATGCCTGGTTTGGGAAAATCTCCTGGAGAAGGAAATGGCAACCCACTCCAGTTTTCTTGCCTGGGGAATCCCATGGACAGAGGAGCCTGGTATGGCTACGGTTCCTGGAGTGACAGAGTCGGATATGACTAAGCACAAGCTACTTTTAGAAGAGATAAGATATCTCTTAATGAAGGAAAACTACTTAAAGAGAAAGTTAAGTGTATTCTGTCATGTGACAGGAAGAATAAGTTGAAATGAGCAAAGCAGGAAAAACTGAAAGTACATCAGAGGTCTTCAAAAGAGAGGAAAGGATCTCTTGATCATAAAAGTGACGATGCTAAAGTTTTGAATAATTGTTTTGCACATATCAATTATGTGCCTATCAGTTCTGAAACTGAAGCCAAAAAAAAAAGAAAATAAATTGTATTTTCTGAATTAAATATTGGAGGGGCAGAGGATCACCAAGGTGAGAGATTGAAAGAAAAAATATATACTATCAATTATCTATTGTGGCATAATAAATAACTCCAAAAGTTAGTAGCTTAAAGCAGCAATGATTTAATATTATTTTTAAATGATACTCTGGATGGGTCGACAGTTTATCTGCTGGTTTTACCTGAGTTAATGGTACAGAAACATTCAGCTGAAAGATGGTTGAACCGAAAGATACTAGGGCTGGAAGATCAAGGTAGCTTCGTTCACATGTCTGACATTTGGTGGTGTCCATTGGGAGCTTAGTTTCTTTCCCTTGTGACCATTATTCTCTAAAAGCTTAGACTGGCTTCTTTTTTTGATGGTCTCAGGGTAGCTGCATAATAAGGTGAAAGCAGAAGCTGCATTCTCTCTTAAGATCTGGTTTTGGAAGTCACAAAACATCATTTTTGCCACATTCTGCAGATTAAATCAAGTCACAATAAGGGTCCAGATGCAGAGTGGGGAAACAGATAACGTCTTGATGGAAGGAAGAGTAGTCATTGCATAGATGCATGGGAGAAATCTGTGGTCATATTTTACAACTTACCATAACAGAGAATGCATATGACAAAGATCCAAGCCTTTTTTTTTTGAGAGTTGAAGCAATTTCTTTAATTTTATTGGAATCCAGGACACAACAAGAAAAACACCCCAAAACTATATGGAGACAGAAGACTCCTCCCCAGCTCCCCCAGATCTAGAGTGGGGACAATGTGGGGTGAAGCAGCTGGGGGAGACCTTGAGCCTCACTCAGTCCAGCTCTGCACGCTCCAGGCCTTCGGGAGCGGAGGGTAATGGTGAGGCAGGGCCCAGCCCCCACATCAGAACGGCTGAGGTGAGGCTTCCTCGAGAAAGACTCGTCCCCCTCACCCACACTCCTGCGCAGGGGCAGGGAGCCCACAGCAGCCAGAGGTCGGGCCATGGACACATTCATGATTGAAAAGCAGCTGGAGTGGAGGCAGGAGACATGATTATCTGGGCAGAATCAGTTACAGTGGGTAGGAGGTGGGGCCTGGGAGGGCCCCATGGGCCAAACCCTGAGGTCACCAGAGAGGGCCCAAAGCGGTGCTACTGAGTGAGGTCCTAAGTGAGTGGGTCAGCGGCTGGGCCCCTTTCTCCTGCTGCCTATAGCCCCTCCAATACTGCTGCCGTGGGGAGGGCCCCACCTCCAGGGAAATGGGATAAGAAAGCAGCCCACCCCCTGCGGCAGACAGCCAGGGGGGCGGAAACCAGGAAGGAGGGCCTGGCCAGGCTTTGACCTGTCTGCCCCAGAGACCTGTGGGAAGAGGATGGGTCCAGAAGGGTGAGAAAGGGGCTCGACTGGCTCAGATCCAAGATGCTGCCATGCATGCTGATCACCCGTTAGCAGGGGGACTGTGCTGGGGGACAGCAACTCTGGTTAGACAGGAGGCAGCGGCTTCTCAAGAAACTCCTTCACAGCTGCCATCTCCTGAGGACAGGGGCTAGGCAGGACACCTGGGTACGTCTTGAACCGGACCCTGGCAGGTGTGACAACAGACCAGAGCTTCTCGGCTGTCAGGGCCCCAAACCGTACAGGAACCATGGGGTCCAGCTCCCCTTGGCACTGAAGGATGGTCAGGTCCTTGGCACTACCATTGACTGCCTGGGGGAAGGCCCGATACAGAGGTAGCCAACAGCTCAATGCCACAGTGCCAGCCAGAGGGTGTGGGCAGGTGAGGGCTGTGTAGAGGGATGAAGCTCCACCCTGTGCAAAGCCCAGGAGGATCTGATTGGCAGGGATCCCACTCTTCATCTCATGCTCAATCAAGGCCTTGATGTTCTCTACTGCTTTCTTGATGCCAGCCTCATCCTCTGGCGTGTCTGGATTCAGCCCCATCAGGTCAAACCAGGAGTGCATGGGGGCAGATGTACTTGAGGTGAGGGAGCCGGATGGTGGAGAGGGCATTAGCCCAGCTGTGCCGTGTCTCCAAGTCCATGTGAAAAAATAACCGCAGCTATTTCCTGCTCAGCTCCAGACACAGTGGCAGCGTTGGTGAGCAGGGGCACAGACATGGTGTTACCACACATATACTGCAGGGCTCCACGGCTGGGGCCTCCACTCCCTGGGGGCTTCAAGACCTCTAGGGAGATTTTCCTCTTTTTCCAGCACAGACACACGGTCTTTCCCTGTTGGCTGACGCTGCCGGGGCCCAAGCTATTTTAACATTAGTTTAAGAAGAGAAACCATTTACAACTTTATCTGAGTTATGAGAAATCAGTTATGCATGATTGGAAGAGCACTTAAGGAAGGTGAACAGGATACTTGACATTGTAGACTGTGCAAAGTCCCTAGGAAATATAAAGCTTCAAGCCAAAAACTGAACTCATTGATCAGACAGAATTTCTTGCTGGAAATATTTGAACATGAAAGATTAGGAGCAGTCAGGTTCAGAGGAACAGAAATATTAAAATTTAATATTTTACATTCAGTGAATTTGATAAAATAGAGGGAAACTATAGAATATGAAAATCCCTCATAAGGCAGAATTTTGTTCTGCAGAAAAAAAGCCTATGACTTTTTTATCTTTATGATACTGAAAGCACTATTGCTGGAGAGATGAAGCAAACCACCTTTCTGAGAGAGAACTTAATAGAGGAGTGAGTTTTTAAAAGATTGGTAATGCTAGTAGAAGTGATAGAATTCCAGCTGAGGTATTTAAAATCCTAAAGGATGATGCTGTTAAAGTGCTGCATTCAATACGTGCAGATTTAGAAAACTCATCAGTGGTCACAGGACTGGAAAAGTCAGTTTTCATTTCAATCAAAGAATGCCAAAGAATGTTCAAACTACTGTACAGTTGCGCTCCTTTCACATCCTCACTAGGTTATGCTCAAAAACCTTTAAGCTCAGCTTTAGCAGTATGTGAACTGAGAACTTCCAGATGTACCAGGTGAATTTAGAAAAGGCAGAGGAACTGGAGATCAAATGGCTAATATGCATTTCTCCAGAAAAACATCTATTTCTGCTTCATTGACTATGCGGAAGCCTTTGATTATGTGGTTCACGGCAAACTGTGGAAAATTCTTACAGAGATAGGAGTACTAGACAACCTTACGTATCTCTTGAGAAACCTGTATGCAGGTCAAGAAGCAACAATTAGAACCAGAGGTGGAACAACTGACTGGTTCCAAATTGGGAAAGGAGTATGACAAGGCTGTATATTGTCCCCCTACTTATTTAATGTCTATGCAGAGTTCATCATATGAAATGCCAGATCACAAGCTGGAATCAAGATGGCCAGGAAAAATATCAACAACCTCAGATATGCAGACAATACTGCTCTAATGGCAGAAAGTGAAGAGGAACTAAAGAGCCTCTTTATAAGGGGGAAAGAGGAGAGTGAAAAAGCTGGCTTGAAACTCAGCATTCAAAAAGCTAAGATCATGGCATCCAGTCCTGTCACTTCATGGCAAATAGAAGGGGAAAAGGTGGAAGCAGTGACAGATTTTATTTTCTTGGGCTCCAGAATCACTGTGGACAGTGACTGCAGTCATGAAATTAAAAGATGCTTGCTCCTGAAGAAAAGTTAAAACAAACCTAGACAACATATTGAAAAGCAGAGACATCACTTTGCCAATGAAGGTCCATATAGTCAAAGCTATGGTTTTTCCAGTAGTCATGTACAGATGTGAGAGTTGGAGCATAAAGAAGGTTGAGCACCGAAGAATTGATTCTTCTGAATTATGGGGCTGGAGAAGACTCTTAAGAGTTCCTTAGACTTCAAGGAGATCAAACCAGTCAATCCTAAAGGAAATCAACCCTGAATATTCATTGGAAGAACTGATGCTGAAGCTGAATATACAACACTTTGGCCACCTGATGTGAAGAGCTGACTCATTAGGAAAGACGGAAGGCGTGGTGCTGAGAAAGATGGAAGGCAAAAGGAGAAAGGGGCTTGAGGTTGAGATGGTTAGATAGCATCACCAACTCAATGGACATGAGTTTGAGCAAGCTCTGGGAGATAGTGGAGGACACAGAAGCCTGGTGTGCTGCAGCCCACAGAGTGGCAAAGACTTGGACACGACTTAGTGAACAGCAATAGTGCTGTGAAAACCAGGGACTGTTAAAGCAACATTTTGTGGTCTCTTCCAAATTAATACACACATTTCATTTCTAAGATGCAGAGCCCTTTAATTTCTATTATAATCAGAGACTATAAAAGTAGCAGTAGCATATCTGATGTCTCTCTCAATGAAAGGATCTTTTAAGTTTATGCCTGAGGGTGGAGGAATACAGTACTCTTTAGTGATTCAGGATATCCTGTGAAATTACAAGTACTTTATGATCATTATGGAAGAGGTGTACTTAGACTGGGACCCTGATATGGTGCCAGTTAGTATCCCCCTGAATTCCTCCCCTTTTACCACAGTGATGTCTTTGTTGACTCTGGTACAAATCTTAACCCTTCTCAGGTTCACCCATCAGTAGCTTACTACTAGCAGAACTTTTGTCTTTTCCTGGTCGGTTTTGACCACATTTTCCCACCACAGGGACTTTATGGGCCTAAAACTTTTCTTCTACCTTTTATTTCTGGCTCCACCTGAGGCCTAGAAGTGTCTTACCTGGCCTCTACCTGAAATATATGGCTTGTTCTATGGTTATTAAACCTATAAATCCTGACCTTTACCTTTTATCTTTAGTAATATGATTTTGCTAATTACAAATAATGCTCCTCTTAACATGTATTTTGATCTATATATACATGCAGACTTAGGGGAGGAGAAATTTCTGGGTCACAGGGTATGCATATGTTCAACTTTAGCAGGCAATGCCAGTTTTCCACAGTGGGAGTGAGCACTTAAAAATATATATAAACAAAAGTCTTTCAGTTAAAATTAACTTGCTGAAGATCCCCAAGCATTTTTTTTTTTGGTGGAACGTTTAGTATTAACTTATGATGACACTTAGATCAAATATGAACATGTATTTTTAAAAAAGCAGAATTTGTTTCTGATTTTGTCAGGGATAATTTCTCCATCAAATAGAACATTTTGTTCGTATAATTCATACCAGAGTGCCATTTCCTAGGATATTTCAATAAAGCTTGAATGAGTGAATTAATAGTTCTTCTCCATGGATTGATTTAATAAATCAGATGCACTCCAATACATTGGAAATTATATGGTATTTAATGGTTAGATATAAGATAGACTTATTACTCCACATAATTTTTTCTGGGGTTTACAATATAAAGCAATATACCTTCTTCCATTAAACCTCTGGCTTATACACAAAGCAGTTGATTGACATGCACATGGTATTGTCATATGCTATCAGAAATGGACCTGCTGTTTTCCTTATTAACCAGAAGTGATGTGAACAAACTTAGGAGAAAAAATATTTTTAAATCATCCCCCTTTATATTTAAAAACAATTAAAAACACATACCTTGTTTTATTGTGCTTTGTAGATAATGCAGTTTTTACAAATTGAAGGTTTGTGGAAACTCTGCATTGAACAAGTCTATGGGTACCATTTTTCCAATAAGATTTGCTCCCTTTGTATCTCTGTGTTGCATGTTGGTGATTCTCACAATATTTTGAATTTTTTATTTTTGTATTTGTTATGATGATCTGTGATAAGTGATCTTTGATGTTACTGTTATAATTGTTTGGGGGCACCACAAACCACATCCCCATACAGGATGGCAAACAGTTGATAAATGTTGTGTATGTTCTGACTACTTCACTGCCCTCCCCTCTCTCTTCCTCTCCTTGGGCCTCCCTACTTCCTGAGACAAAACACTGTTCAAATTAGACCAATTAATAACCCTACAAATGGCCTTTAAGTATTCAAGTGAAAGGAAAAACTTAGTGTCTCTTTAAATAAAAAATTAGAAAAGACTAAGCTCAGTGAGAAAGGCATGTCAAAAGCCAAGACAGGCCAAAAGGTAGGACTCTCAAGCAAAGTAGTTAGCCAAGTTGTGAATGCGAAGAAAAAGTTCTTGAAGGAAATTAAAAGTGCTATGCTAGTGAACATGCACATGATAAAGTGAAGCAGCCTTTTTGCTGATATGGAGAAAGTTTGAGTGGTCTGGAAGGAAGATCAAACCAGCCACAATATTCCATTAAAGCAGAGCCTAATCCAGAGCAAGGCCCCAGCTCTCTTCAATTCCATGAAAGCTGAGAGAGGTGAGAAAGTTATAGCAGAAAAATTTGAAGCTAGCAGAGGTTGATTCATGAGGTTTAAGGAAAGAAGTCATCTCATAAAAGTACAAAGTGAAGCAGTAAGTGCTGATGTAGAAGCTGCAGCAAGTTACCCAGATCTAGCTAAGATGAAAGTGGTTACACTAAACAACAAATTTTCAAGGTAGATGAAACAGCCTTACAATGGAAAATACCATCTAGACTTTTACAGCTAATAAGCAGAAGTCAATGGCTGGCTTCAAAGCTTCAAAGGAGAGAATGACTCCCTTAGTAGGAGCTAATGTGGCTGGTAACTTGAAGTTAAAGCCAATGCTCAATTCAGTTCAGTTCAGTCGCTCAGTTGTGTTCGACTCTTTGCGACCCCATGAATCGCAGCATGCCAGGCTTCCATGTAGAAAATCCTAGGGCCTTTAAGAATAATGCAAAATCTACTCTGCCTGTGCTGTATAAATGGAAAAAGAAAGCCTGGTTGGCAGCCCATCTGTTTACAAGATGGTTGACTAAATGTTTTAAGTCCACTGTGGAGACCTACTGCTCAGAAAACAGATTACTTTCAAAATATTGTTGCTCATGGACAATGTACCTGAGCACCCAAGAGCTCTGATCCAGGTGTACAACAAGATTAGTGTTGTTTTCATGCCTGCTGACATGACATCTGTCCTGTAGCCCATGGATGAAAGAATCATTTTGGAGTCATAAGACTTTCAAGTCTTATTATTTAAGAAATACATTCCATAAGCTATTGTGATAATAGTTATCCTACGATGGGTCTGGACAAAGTCCATTGAAAACCTTCTGGAAAAGTTCAAGCATTCTAGATGCCATCAAGAACATTTGAGATTCATGCAAAGAGGTCAAACTATCAACATTAAGGGAATTTGGAAGAATTTTATTCCACTCCTCATGGATGCCTTTGAGAGGTTCAAGACTTCAGTGGAAGAAGGAACTGCAGGTGTAGGGAAATAGTAAAGGAATAGAATTAGAAGTGGAGCCTGAAGATGTGGGTGAATTGCTGTAACCTCATGATGAAACTTGAATGGATAAGGAGTCACTTCTTAACAGATGGACAAAGAAAGTGGGTTGTTGAGATGGAATCTACTCTGGAGAAAGGTGCTGTGAAGATTGTTAAAATGACAACAAAGGATTTATATTAGTACATAAACTTAGTTGGTAAAGCAGTGGTAGCATTTGTGAGGATTGACTCTAATTTTGAAAGAAGTTCTACTGTGGGTAAAATGCTATCAAAGAGGCTTGCATGCTACAGAGAAATTATTTGTGAAAGGAAGAATCATTTGATGTGGCAAAGTTTATTGTTGTCTTATTTAAAGGAAACACCACAGCCACCCCAGCCTTCAGCACTCACCACTCTGATCAGTCAGCAGACAGCAACATTGAGGCAAGACCTTCTACCAGTAAAAATTTTATAGCTTACTAAAGGCTCAGATGGTGGGTATCATTTTTTAGCAATAAAGTATTTTTAAAGTCTGTACATTTTAAAGACATAATGACATTGCACACTTAATAGACTACAGTATAGTGTAAACATAACTTTTATATACACTAGGAAACCAAAAAATTCATTGGACTCACTTTATTGCAGGCTCTGGAACAGTCCCCACATTTTCTCCAAGGTATGCCTGCATATTGTTTGCTTGCAAGTAAAAAGGGTTTGAAATATCAGTATATATAGGGCTGAGATATAATATGGTTGAGAAAACTTAAAAAATTAAACTAACGTAATTATTGTAATGGAGTATTACATTTCATAGTGAGTTACTGACAACCCTGATAAAACTACCCGAGTAAAGGAAACGAAAAAAGAGAGAAAACTCCTTCAGTTACAGAGATTCTTAAGAGTCAATTGGACCAAAGGAAAAAGTAGGTCAGTCTCCTTTTCATTTGTTTTTCCCTTCACGTTTTCCTCTTTCTAATCAACACAAAATTTCATTCAATAGGAAGGGGAAGGTTCAGAAGTTTTACCCTTTGTTTAGCAAGTTAAATCAACCTGAGAAGTCCATTTGTGAAAATGAGTAAGAAAATTGCTATAACAAATACACAAAAATTTTAAAAAATATAAAAATTAACATAAATATAAAAATTAACATACTAAATATTTGAAAATATTTCTTTAAATGTTACATATAAAATGCATAAAACAAACCATAAGTGTACAGGTTGATGAATTATACAATTATTATCATCCAGGTTAAAAAACAGAACATAAGCAGCACTCCAGAGGTTCCTTTCCCTCCTCAATTGTTCCACTCCTTTCTTCTCAAAGGTAACCCTTATTTTGACTTCTAACACCATAGAATAGTTTTATCTACTTTTAAGTGTTATATAAACACATTTAAAACTAGATGGATGCTTAAAAGTAGAATACATGCTGGAATAACACAGCATGTATTCTTTTGGGTCTGGCTTCTTTCACTTACAATTTTATTTGTGAGATTTAGCCATTCTATTATAGGTAGCAATAATTCATTTATTTTCATTGCTGTATAGTTTTCCATTGTAGAACTGTACTGACATTTATATCTCTACTTAACTGCCAATAGATTTTTGGGTCCCTGCTTGAGCCTCACGGGTAATGCTATAAAACTTTCTGTGTATGTGTCTGATGCATGAAAGTGAAAGTGAAGTCGCTCATTTGTGTCTTGTTCTTTGTGACCCCATGGACTGAAGCCTACCAGGCTCCTCCGTCCATGGGATTTTCCAGGCAAGAACACTGGAGTGGGTTGCCATTTCTTTCTCCAGGGGATCTTCCCAACCCAGGGATCAAACCCAGGTCTCCCACATTGCAGGCAGACGCTTTACCCTCTGAGCCACCAGGGAAGCCAGTATGTATGTGTATTTCTACTGGTGTTTCTGTTCCCCAGACTGTCGCCAGTGTTTGTCAGTTTTTATTTTTAGCCATTTTTGTAGATGCATGTTGGTATCTCACTGGCTTCATTGTGTGTTCCATGAGAGGAAGGTCACTTCTGTCCTATTCATAGCTGTATCATTATCCAAAGCCTGTACAAATAACATAAAACAGTACAAACAGCAACAATAACAATAATACATAATAAAAAGGATTGATTGAAACTGACAACTATATATATTGAGTTTGCAACTTCAGTTTAGGTATGTAGTTTTATTTTTATTTGGAAAAAGAAATATTTAATTTTTTTATTGTGTTACGATTAGATGTCGTAAAATAAGTTCCAGTGTTTTCCTTGATGTGAGAGAAAACATAAACTACCTCATTTGTTCCCGCAGTACCCCACCTTATGAAACACACACAGAACTGGAGGCCTAGGGGAAAAAATGACATATCACCCCCAAACTTTAATTTTATTCAAATATTTAAAAGGAAAATTAAATATTTTAAGTGGTAATTTTAGGTATCTTTTATTAAGACCTAATGGTATCCGAACTGATTGAATGTTTAGCTTATACAGAGGTTTGACTCACTTCAGTGTCTATCCCCACATCCTTGGTCACCATATTCTTTTCGGCCATTGCGACTCAGACTGAAAAGCTATGTTAGTGATGAGAAATTAGTGAGGTGTTTCAGTTGGGTGGAATCATGATCCAGTTTTTATTTTAGGAGGATAATTTTGACTTGCAGTACAGAAGATGGGTTGCAGGGGTACAGGGTGGGTGGAGAATGCACTGGAAGTGGGGAGATCATTAGGAGACTTCTATAGTAATCCTCGTAAGAGATAAATTGGTCTGAGCTTCAGAACACAGGACACAGAGAACAGCTACCAAGATTTCTAATTTTATTAGGTACTCAGGAGCCTGGTAGGCTGCAGTCCATGGGGTTGCAAAGAGTCGGACAGGACTGAGCGACTTCTTTCACTTTTCACTTTCCTGCACTGGAGAAGGAAATGGCAACCCACTCCAGTGTTCTTGCCTGGAGAATCCCAGGGATGCCAGAGCCTGGTGGGCTGCCATCTCTGGGGTTGCACAGGGTCAGACACGACTGAAGCGACTTAGCAGCAGCAGCAGCACTATCATATTCTCTGTAACACTTTAAAAAATCATCTAAACATCTAGTATTGGTTGGTTTGTATTGTACCTGTATAAGTAACAGACATGTATGTGATAAATAGAAACATTAATGTGTAGTAATTTAATACTTTATATTTTCAAAGGTCTAATGGACTTCAATATATTTAAAATTAGACTATATTATTTAGTAGTGTATCAATTTATCAATTTGCTGCGTTATACATATTTTAAAAATTTACTAGTATTGTCTGAGGTGAACAGTAGTTTACATAACATAAGCTTCAAAGAAAATCTATGTATCCATTATACAAACCCCATCTTATTATAACTGGCATTTTTAATTTCACCCAAATAAATTAACCTACTATATGGCTAAAATTTTAATATTATAATTTACAATAGAAGTATTTCAGTATAATAAGGATACAACATTGTCTTCTGTGACATGAATCCAGTTGATTTTCTAGTAGGCTGAATTCAGTTTCCAAAACTAAAGCGCTTAATATTAATAGATACAATGCTTTACAGCTTTTGAAGTGTTCTGACATTGTACATTACCTTCTTTAATGTTCAAAAATTCTCAAAATTAGCAAAGGTGGTATGTCACCCTCATTTTTTAGATTAAAAAAAGCAGTCTTGATTTACTGTGTTCACCAAATGTTATTTGTGCAATATTACCTGTCTGCAAATTGTAAATGGACTGGAATTCAGGTTTCCAGACTTTTAATTTGGTGCACTAGGTTCCTAGTCCAATGCAGCATATGGCTTCCAAGGACCCCGGTGTTTAGTAGCTGTTTCTTAATCTCAGTTCAGTTTTCATATCTGTAACAAGGAGATAATACCTACTCACTGCATGATTATAAAAATTAATTTTGTTAATATATGTGAAGCTCTTCAAACAAATGTCAAGTTCACAGTAAGCCCTAAATGACTGTTATTGTTTTAGCATATACAATTGACTTGTAAGGAAGGTTGTGGTCCTCATGGTATACACAGTTGGAGAAGTCCCAGTTGAGTTTACATGTTAGGGAAGTTCAGACGTGTACCTAGGTGGGTAATGGAGCCTAAACCTTGTTTCTAATTTAATGACTAAAGAAACGTGGTAACCCAATAATCCCATTAGCTTTACTTAATCACCCATATTTCACCTGTCTTTGCAGGGCTCCTTCCGGTGAGAAAAAAACTTCCAGGGTGCGGTAAATGCACCTGTTCAGATATTTTAAAAAGCAAAAATCAGTGGATTGCAGTAGAAAACACAGCATATAAGACAGCCCAAGTGTGCTCAGAAGTGTAAGGTTCTGCCCAATCTTAGCTGAGACGTTAGGGGAAACGCCACAAGGGACCCAGCTGGAGTCTCTACAGGAAGTTAAAAAAAAAAAAATTGTTCAGCTTTGCAAAACACCTGGTACTCAGCCATCTGTCTTTGGTAGTGCAAAGGCTTAAGTAAGGTCTGTGTGGTTCTTCCGCACATCTTGTAAGGCAGAGGTACAGCTCAGGAGTAACAAGCTTTAGCAAGCTAGTTTAACTACTTTCTGAGGGGTCCAGATGCGCTTGAACTTCCTGTTACAATTCAGGCCATATTGCTGTCATCCCATGTGTTTGAGTGACCTCAGGGACGGGGGAGCCTGGTGGGCTGCCGTCTATGGGGTCGCACAGAGTCGGACACGACTGAAGCGACTTAGCAGCAGCAGCAGCAGCAGCAGCAGCAGCCAGTCCTAATTCCTATTGGGGTCACCTCGGGACTCTTCAACTCAAGAGCACACCTGCGCCGGGTGGGACTTGTTCCGCGTAGGTGACTGAATCACGGGACAGTTTGACTCCTCTCGGCTTCTTGCTTGAGTTACTTGTTAAGGGGTTGGCAGGCAGACACCTTTAGCCTACTTGGACCCCCCATGTCGGTCTAGAGGCTCAGAAGTCTCAGCCATAAAACACTGTCATTGCTGCCCAGCAGCAAGCCGAGACATCCTAGCCAGGCTCCGCTGGGCACTGCGAGACCCCACCCATGGCAACGCCACTCTGACGTCTGCGCGCCGGGGACCGCCATAGGCCCGCGTCGGAGCCCTGGGCGACGTGTGGCGCGTGGACTTCATCAGGTCCAACCCTGCGGGAACCCGGTACGCGCTCCCAGACAAGGTTTTGTGCACCTGTCTCTTCCTTTTGCTCAAGTATCTTCCCCTTCTGGGCAAAAGAGGACGTGTCCCTTTCCAGAAAACACGAAGCGCGGCGGCGAGCGAGCCTAGCCTAAGAACTGTGCGAAAGATTAAGCCAAAGCAAGAAGGTGCTTGGCACCTTTAAGCTGTTTGGAAGTTCACGTGACCCACCAAGTGCCCGGCCCCAGCGGTCACGTGACGACGCGCGCGCCCTCGCGCAGGGAGAGCCGGCTGGCCCCGTGCGCGCGCCTTCGCCGCTGCCTCCCAGCCCTCGACGGGAGGGTGAGGAGCGGCGGAGTGATCGGGCGACTGGGGCCGGGTGCGCGTGCGCAGCGAACAGCTGTCACCCAGTGCGGAACAAGTCTTCCAAATTTCCCAAATCTCCCTGGGCCGGAGGCCACCGTTTTCCTTCTCATCTTCCTCCTCGGGGTCGTGTCCTCGCCCCCGCCCGCGCGCCAGGTAACCGCTTTTCCGGAGTCCGGGGGATGGGGCCGGTGGGGGGAGGGGCCCGGGCGGTCTTCCCGGCACTGTCCCGCTCCGCGCGGGGCAGCAGGGGGTGCCGGCGTCTGGCAGAGCGGAGACGCCGGGCCGGAGACGCTCGGTCCGTGGACGCCGTGGCTGTCACGCTGGCGAGAGAGTGGCCGGCCATGGTCGCAGGGCTGGGAAGCGGGAGCCAGTGACAGCCCGCTCCGGCCCTCGCGGAGGTTCGGTCCCCGGGCTCGCCGTTCTCCCGGGGACCGGAGTCGGGGTCGCGCTCGGTGGAGCAGAGGAGCGCGCGGTGGTTCGGAAATGCCGACTCCTTACCTTTCCCCTTCCAGCCCGGTCTGCGGCAGACTCCAGGGAGGCCGGGCCTGGCGCGTCCCTCGGGGCCATTTCTTCCCGGGGACTATCTCGACCCACGACGTGAGGGTGAAGGCTCCTCTCCAGACCACTCCACCGTAGGCAGCTAACCCCTCTCCTGGGTTCGTCCTTAGCCCCTGTGGCTGTCCTTTTGGTTTTTCCGGTGTGGGGCCATTTCTTCCTGCAGTGCTTCTTGCCGTGATGCGTTGTAGACAGTGGGTGCTTAATAAATAGAAGTCGGTTCGGGTCGCGTGGAATGCCAGGCATGGCACGTGGCGAGGGGTGGGAATGTGAAGAAAGGAGCCAGGTAGGCTGGGGCTCCCGGCTCGAGCTTGGGGTTTTCCTCTGGGCTCAGCCAATGAAACCAGCAGGGCTCGATTCGGATGCTTTCCGGGTGAACTCGGAGCCAGTCTTCCCTTGAGCTGCAACCACGCACGTCTGCACGGTCTGGCTTTGGTTGTGGGCGATGCCTGGGAGGTTTTTTGTCTGGTTCCTTCTCACTAGAGAAGAGGGGACAAACTTTTTTTTTTTTTTTTTTAAGCAGTTGGCAAATTACCCTGCGGGATGATTTATCAACCGCTGCTTCGGAAGTATAGGTTAAAAGTTGCAATCGTTCCGCCCTTATCCTCGTGGAAGTTTCTTGGTAGGGTCGGTTCACCTACGTTCAGACCAAACTTTGCTCCATTTCACCCACTTGAATTTGCAGTATTTTTTTTTTTTTTTTTAATTTCAGGAAACTCAGCTTCACTGTTTCTTTGGCAACAGTTACAAATATTCTACTTTCAAAATGTCGTGGTTGAAAATTAGTGGCTTTAAATCTTAAAGATCCATTTTTACTTTTTAGCACTCAGTTCTTTTTGATCTTTAGTCAATTTCTCCCACC
Source organism: Oryx dammah (assembly GCF_014754425.2). NCBI lineage: Eukaryota > Metazoa > Chordata > Mammalia > Artiodactyla > Bovidae > Oryx > Oryx dammah. The sequence goes on along the minus strand of NW_024080444.1, from coordinate 10,232,531 downwards.
TTGCTAGTCCTCTCCCAACCCTCCAGGCTTTGTTTTGGAATGTATTTCATGGTAATTCGGGTTTTAAAGGCCCTCTTTCTTCCAATTTAAGGTGCTATGAAAAGTTTGCACATTAGAGCACCTTCACGAACTTGACAGTACAATTTAAATAGTAGAGTTGTTTCATTTTATTAACATACTATAATCTGTTGCTTTTGTAAAGTTAAAAACATATTTTAAACATTGCACGTGCACAGATACTTAACAACAGGTACAGTCCATTGCTGTCAGTAACATTCTGTGAGAATGCAGATTTTAAGAGACTGGGAACAGGTCTTAGACTTAAATTTTCAATTTAAGGATGAAAATCTGGTATATTGAGTTCTCTTCTGGACATCTTAATCACCCAGGAGTAGGTTAGGTGTCCCTGGGGCACAGTCTGAATTCTTTGCTTTTCTCATTGTTGTCTAATTGCTTACTCCAGTAGAAAGGTATAGTCTGAGCACAGGTTTTGTGTGCGATTGAATGTATTTTCTTTGTTCTGTTTCCAGCAGTTTGCCATAGTGCCTCAGGTGCTGCAGATACCCTCTTTCTTAATAACAGCTTTATTGAGATATAATTCACATACTGTGAAATCCACCTATTTAAAAGTGGATTTTTTTCCCTTGGTTTTTAGTATATGCATAGAATTGAGCAACCATTAGCACAATCCATTTTAGACCTTTTTTTTTAATCACCTCAGAATTCATTTCCAATTAGCAGTTATTGTCCATTTCTTCCAAATCCAGTCTCCACCCCAGCCCCTAGGCAGTGACTTGTCTGCTTTGTGTCTCAATGTCTTGCCTATCCTGGACTTTACATATAAATGTTAGCCTATGATACTTGGTCTTTTGTGGCTAGATTTTTTTCGCTTAGCCTAATATTTTCAAAGTTCATCCATGTTAGAGCATGTTTCAATACTTTATTCATTTTTATGGCTAATAGTCCATTGTATGGATATGTCACATTTTGTCTGTTCATTGGTTGATGGGCATTTGGGTTGTTTCTACTTTTTGTCTGTGATAAATAATGCTGTGAACTCCACGAACTGGTCTTTGTATGGATGCATTAAAAAAAAATTTGTTATTTTACTCTTGGTTATATAGCCAGTAGTGGAATTGCTGGACTAAACATTTTCTCTTGAATGAGTGAATGAGCAAGTAGGGATAGTAGTATTGAGAGATGCTTTCTGCAAGTCTTTGAGGGTCCTATTTTGGCTTTTTCCTGTTCTACCAAGGAAAGACCACTTCTTAAAGGCAGAATTCTCTGTGTATGGCATCTCCTGAGTTTAGTGCTGTGTTTTTCTTGTGTATATGTCATTAAGATCGTCCTTTCTGTTAGCCCAGTGGTTTTTTTTTTTTTGTATGTAATAGTCATAATGATTATTTCCTTGATACTGATGTACTTATTGTATGTTTATTAGAGATATGATAAAATATGTATATTCCATTCTCTTTAAACTCAGGTCTGATGCAGGGCTTTCAATCTCTTAAAGTTTGTATTTTCTCTTTTTGGTAATATGAATATTTAATGCTTCTCTCCCTGCCTTCATTTCTTTTCTTTGCTATAGACCCTTTTTTATTTCTATGTGAGTTTCTTGGGAGCTGTGACATAGTTAAAGTCACTGTATTTTCTTTATCTTTACCAATCCAGAAGGTTTTATGGAGCCTAAAGGATACATTAAAAATATTGGATTATTATCTTTTTCTCCTTGTAGCTTCACCTGCCTCTCCACTCTTCATGATTCCCCTGTGCCCCTACCCTTAATACCCTTTGGGAGAAGATGCTGGTCCTCTTAAGTCCACACTTGCAGGGCCTAATCCTTTCCCTACCTGAGTAATTGTGACAGTTACTTTGAGAAGTCTATCTACTCTGCTTCCCTTTCAGTGGCCTCACCTGTCCCTTCCCCAGGGATCGAGTTCTCTCCGCTCTAACCAGGCTTTGCCCAGCCAGTCCCCTCCCTCTCCACACTTCCCTGGCTGGCTGGGGCTCACGTTCCCTCTGCTTCCACTATTACTGTAACGGTCCGTGTTCTTTGTCTTCTTAGTTACATCTTATCCTTCAGATAGCTCAGCTCAGTTGTCCCTTTAAGTTAGTCTTTCTTCAGTCCCATACCAGTCACAGCAGTGTTCTGTAATCTCATTTATAGATTTAAACAGTTACACCATTAGTTGTGTATCACTCTTTACTTTCTATCCCCATGTATATACAGAAAAAGTTGCACGTGAAATATTGAAAGTGGTTACTTCTGGGCAATGGGAGTATGGTTAATTTGTCTTCTTTGTGTACATGTGCATCTTTGGATTTTTCTCCTATGTATCAATAGGACCTTTATGAATAGAAAAAACCAAATCCATGTTTTTAAGAAAATCTGTTCTCTAATAAACCATGTTCATTATTAGACTTAAGAGGAAAAAGAAAAATCAGCAGTAATTGCCATTTTAACTTTTTTTTGATAACCTCGATGAGATTTTACTATAGCTTTTCAACATAGAGCTTTTATTACATTTTGATTCTTTCTATATCTAGGGACATTTAGGGATTGGTGAGGTTGCCTGGGGATGATCTTCCCTAGAAGATTGAAATTAAACTGATTCTTATGAATAGAATCTAGCATCTGTTTGAATATGAGAGCTAAGTTTGTGTTAAAATAACTAATTTCCTTTTTTTTCTCCTGAGAAATGCCCTTTATTATACATTTGTATGTTCCATAGTAGTTTTCCCTTGCAGAATTGCTTATTATTTGTGCCATTTGCCTTATTTTTGCTGGATGGTTTATTTTGCCTAGGAGTGGGTACTTGTCTTCAATAGATAACCTGTATTATGTGCCATGCACTGTGTTAAATAATGGGCATATTGTAAACACAGTAGAAAAATGATTCCTGACTAATTCATGAAAGAGGATTATTTTGGATGTGACTTTAGTTACATTGTTGCTCTATATTTTCAGATACACAGTGGCTTCAACTGCTGTGGTTTTTATGAATTGCTCTTCCATAGAAACTTTAAAACTTTTTAAATTTAATTTTTGCTTTATATTGGACGAACTTGGGCAAACTCTGGGAGATAGTGAGGGACAGGGAGGCCTGGCGTGCTTGGAGTCCATGGGGTCACAAAGAGTTGGACACGACTTATTGACTGAAAACGACAATAAATAGTTGATTTACAGTGTTGTGCTAGTTTCAGGGGTACCGCAAAGTGATTCAGTTATATACATTTGTTCTTTTTCAGATTATTTTCACATGTAGGTTATTACAGACTGTTGAGTCGAGTTCTCTGTGCTGTACAGTCATATTCGTATGTGCTCAATTGTGTCCAGCTCTTTGCAACTCTGTGGACTGTAGCCCACCAGGCCCCTCTGTCCATGGAATTCTCCAGTCAAGAATACTGGAGTGGGTTGCATTTCCTACTCAAGTGGAACTTCCTGACCCAGGGATTGAACCCAGTCTCTTAGGTCTTCTGCAGCGGCAGGCAGATTGTTTACCACCGTGCCACCCAGGAGGCCCTTAAGTCCTTGTTGATCATCTCGTTGATGTATAATAGTGCATGTATGTTAATCTGAACCTCTTAATTCCTCCCCCCCGCCCCTGCTCCACTTTTCACCTTTATAAGTTTGTTTTCTAAGGCTGTGAGTCTATTTCTGTGAGTCTTTAAAGTATATTCTAGATTCTTCTAGTTTGTATTATAAGTTACTGTGGGAAAATAAGGAGCAGAATAATGTATCCTCAAATCCCTTTTGGTGATGACTTTATTTTTGTATATTTCTGTCCAGTTTTAGTTGTTAATTTGGCATCTCTACTTGTTAACGAAAACAGGCCAAACTGTGATCAGTGATCTTTTCTCTCAGCTCTGCTCTTCTGAGTTTTTCATCCTTCCCACCACATTTTAGCGGTTAACTTGGGAAACCTGAGAGTTACCCCAGACACCTCATGGCTTACTCCTTGCCTTTTTTTTTTTTTTTTTCTCAGTCCTTGGGTTTTGTACCATCACCAAACCTTGTCACTTCTGCTTAGATCTTCTAGGGTCTCTCTGGTACCATTTCTATATTCACTCCAGCTCCCTTGATATCTCTTCACTACTCAGTAATCTTTTAAAATGCAAATTGTATCATTCTAATGGCCCTTAGGACATTTAAAATTCCTGCATTATCTCTTCCTGCTCCAAGCTCCTCCCTAAGCCTTATTTAGACGGTTCTGCCTTTCAGTCCACTAGCTTTTCATTTCCCCATTGTATACAGACCTTTGCTGAAAGTGCCATTTTCTTATTTTAAAGATTTAATTAATTAATCCGTTTGGCTGTGGTGCGTGTTTGTTGCTGCACGTGGGCTTTCTCTGGTTGCATAGGGTGGGAGCTCCTCTTCGCTGTGGTTGTGTGGGTTTCTCGTTGGAGTGGCTTCTCGTCGTGGTGCAGTCTTAGTTGCCCTGCAGCATGTGGAATCTTTCCAGACTAGGGATTGAACTGATGTCTCTTGCATTGCAAGGCAGATTCTTCTGTGCTGCACCACCAGGGACGTCCCTGATAGTGCCATTTTCTGCCAGACAGACTTTCCCTTCCCACTTCCTTTGCAAGTACATCTTTCTGGTCTGCTTGAGTGCAGTTTCTTAAACAGTCCTGACCGGTCACCCTACCTCTTCCTCAATCTAAATCAGCTTCCCTAATGACAACCAATCTTAATTTACTTAACTTTTTCCTTCCATAACATTTAGCAGTATATAACTTTATATTTATGCAATTATTTGATAATTTGTTTCTAAACTGAAAGAATTCTACAAGGGCAAGGACCAGGTATTTTTATTTCACTTATATCACACCAGCACTTTGTTGTCTCACAGGCATTATAGTACAGGTGCTCAGTAAACCTTTGTTATACAAATAATGGTATTTACATACATGACAAAATTCAGGAAATTAAAATCAGGCACACGGTAGGAAATACATTTTACCCATCCTGACCCCCTCCCCATGTGTAAAACTGAAACAGAAATTTCCCAGGACAGTACTTTGCCACCTGTACTGTACTCTGATATTTTCTGTTGTTCTGTTTCACATGTTGTAAAAATACTGATAGATATCATCTTCTAGCTCAGGTAGGCCTGCAGACTGCAGTTTGAATAGCAGAAGTTTAAGGCAATCCTAGGGAAATGCTTCATTTCCATTAGCCCCTCCCCACCTTAAAACACAATTAAGTATTTTCTCAGTCTTGTCTGATGAAGTATAGCTTTAAATACTACCTCCCAACCCCCTCCACACATTTAAAATTAGCTATTGCTGAAAGCTAGTTTTTCTTAGAAGTTCTGGCCTCCCTCATTCTCAGAGGAGGGTTGCTTAAGGTCAGATTGAGAACAATCTACACCTGACTTACTTAGGGCTTCTCTTCCAAGTATTTTCTGGGCCACTAATAGCCAGCACTCTTTCACCCTGCTTCCCTGAGCTCATTAGAGGTGTGTTTTAAGGTTTGCCGCTCATCAATTTTGTTTTCTGAGTTTCTCACAAACCAACAAAAAAAGATTCCAGAAATGAAAACACAAGGATCAAGGCAAACCAGTAAGTATTTGTGAACGTATGAATTAAGGAGCCTGGCTGGGCACCCGTGTCGCATTCAGCCTATCATTCTTGCTGATTCCTAGGGCTGTGATTCTCATCTGCTCACTTTTCAAAACCATGTGGAAAAGGCTTGGTGCTGTTTAGCCCCACCATTAAATGTTGATCTCCACTCTCTTTTGCTAACTACATACTGGAAATAACCTAAGTGCCAAGCACAGGGATATTTTAACTGAACTCTATGCTGTGACAGCACTTTTGGGGGATTTCATATTCCTTTTCTGATTTGCAGCATTGCAGGTTCAGGAATCTGAACTTTTTCCAGTGATCCAGAGTATATCAGGCATTGGAGGACTAAAGTCCTCCGTGTCACTCCCTTATCAAACTCAAAAGAACCAGAACTCAAACCCAAGGCATACATGCTCTTTGTTCTTCAGGGCTCTTCCTGGAAAGTCTGGCCTGTGGGAAACACATTATTTGATGACAGGCAGGTCCTGAAGGTGGATGTGGCAAGGAGGCATCATCTGGATGGGGTATTTTCTACCTGCTGGGCTTCTCTTGACCCTTAGAAGTACTCACTTCTGTTCATCAGAGCATTTTTCCTGCGGGTCCATTTTTCCTGTTGAAGGAGGTTAAAGAAGAAAGCAAATTCCTTCACTTTGGCGCTCTTTTTATCTCCATCTTTTAACTCTTTTTTTCCACGAGACATTTAACTTCTAGTCCTGAGGACATCCCTTTGTTTCTCTGATTGGATGTTAGTCTCTCTGCTTTGATTCTGTTTAGGGAATCCATCAAGTACTCAGCAAGGTCACAGGCATCCCTTTGACTGGTACTGTTGAGGCTTATTTTTTTTCCCCTGCTGGTAGCATATCTCATTCATTTTGCTTTTAATTTTCAAAAGGAAGCCTTATCTAAAATTTGGCCACTTTACTGAGAACTCTCAGTCTACAACATTCAGGCAGCTCTCATTTAGCAGGAAGAAGCAGGCTCTGAGATAGGGCAATTAATTTTTCATGCTTTTTTGATAACTTTGTTTTTTTATTTTTAAAAAATTATTATTTATACTTATGTGTTAAAGAAATTTATTATTTGAATAATAATGCAATGCAAGATATACAACAGTGTATAAAATTAAGAAGGTATAAATGGGTAAAATGTACATATTCTCACCTTTGGCCATCAGATAGGCAGTTTCTTTTTATTGGTTAAACCTGTTTCTTTTAGGGCTTTTTAGACATAGTCTAAATATTCTTTATAAGATACTCTATACAACCATATGGGGGTTCCCAGGTGGCTCAGTAGGTAAAGGATCGACCTGCAGTGCAGAAGACCAAGGGGATGCAGGTTCGATCCCTGGGTCAGGAAGATCCCCTGGAGGAGGGCTTGGCAACCCGCTCCAGTATTTTTGCCTGGGAAATCCCTGGTGAGTTACAGTCCATGGGGTTACAGAGAGTCAGACACAGCTTACCGACTAAATAATACAAGCATATATGCATATGTATATCTTTTAATACAAATGGTAATATCTATACTTATTGTTTTGAATATTTTTCTTTTCATTTAACTGTATACCTTAGATATGACCATCCCCTCCCACCCAGTTTTATTAAGATATGATTGACATAGAGCACTGTATAAATTTAACATGTACAGCATAATGATTTGACTTAACATACATCATGAAACGATTACAACTATAAGTTTAGCAAACATCTGTCATTTCATACTGATACAACATTAAAGAAATAGAGAAAGAATTTTCCCTGTGGTGAGACTCTTAGGATTTACTCCCTTATCAACTTTCTTATACAATGTATATCAGTGTTAATTATCTTTATCATGTTGTTTGTAATATCCCTAGTACTTATTTATCTTGTAACTGAAAACTTGTACCTTTTGATTATTTTTTTCTAATTTCCCCTATTGATCCCCTTGGGAGAGATTTTAAAAACATGAATATATATGTTATTGTTCAGTTGCCTGCTGCTGCTAAGTCGCTTCAGTTGTGTCCGACTCTGTGCGACCCCATAGACAGCAGCCCACCAGGCTCCCAGGTCCCTGGGATTCTCCAGGGAAGAACACTGGAGTGGGTTGCCATTTCCTGCTCCAATGCATGAAAGTGAAAAGTGAAAGTGAAGTTGCTCAGTCATGTCCGACTCTTTGGGACCGCATAGACTGCAGCACACCAGGCCTCCCTGTTCCTCACCATCTCCTGAAGTTTGCCCAAGTTCATGACCATTGCATTGGTGATGCCATCCAGCCATCTCATCCTCTAATGCCCTCTTGTCCTTCTGCCCTCAATCTTTCCCAGCATCAGGAACTTTTCCAGTGAGTTGGTTATTAGCATCAGATGACCAAAATACTGGAGCTTCAGCTTCAGCATCAGTCCTTCCAGTGAGAGTATTCAGTGTTGATTTCCTTTAAGATTTACTGGTTTGATCTCCTTGTTGTCCAAGGGACTCGTAGAAGTCTTCTCCAGCTCCACAGTTCGAAGGCATCAATTCTTTGGCGTTCTGTCTTGTTTATGGTCTAGCTCTCACAAATGTACATGACCACTGGGAAGACCACAGCCTTGACTATATGGATCTTTGTTGGCAGAGTAATGTTTCTGCGTTTCAACACACTGTCTAGGTTTGTCATAGCTTTCCTGCTGAGAAGCAATAGTCTTCTGATTTCATGGCTACAGTCACCATCTGTGGTGATTTTAGAGCCCAAGAAGAGGAAATCTGTCACTACTTCCACCTTTTCTCCTTCTATGAATATGTATAGAGCTTCTTTTTAAAAATGAGAATACAATATTGCATTGTATAATGATAATTGTATATATGATAATTTATTTAACCAGTGCAGTATTGAAAGTCATTTAGGTTCTTATACAATGATCTATTTATGTACCATTACCTCCGTTTAAAAAAAAAACTGATTTGTTTGATTGTGTTGGGTCTTAATTGCATCATACAGGATCTTTTCTTGTGGCGCATGAACTCTAGATGTGGCTCGCAGGCTTAGTTACTGTTTGGCATGTGGGATCTTAGTTCCTGGAGCAAGGATTGAACTTGTGTCCTCTCCATTACAAGGCAGATTCTTAACCGCTGGACCACCAGGGAAGTCCCACATCAATGTTTTAATTGTCATAGCTTTATAATATGTATATATATAAAAGAGATTTTACAGGATATTTTTTAAAATTAATTTTATTTCTTTCTTTATGGTTGCATTGGTCTTTGTTGCTGCTCAGACTTTTCTCTAGTTTTGACAAGTGAGGCTATTCTCTAACTGAGGTGCTCAGAGTTCTCATTGTGGTGACTTCTCTTGTGAAAGAATTGATGCTTTTGAATTTTGTTGCTGGAGAAGGCTCTTGAGAGTCCCTTGGACTTCAAGGAGATCAAACCGGTTAGTCCTAAAGGAAATCAACCCTGAATATTCATTGGAAGAACTGATGCTGAAGCTGAATATCCAACACTTTGGCCACCTGATGTGAAGAGCTGACTCATTGGGAAAGACCCTGGTGCTGGGAAAGATGGAAGGCAAAAGGAGAAGAGGGTGGCAGAGGATGAGAGGGTTGGATAGCATCCCTAACTCAATGGACATGAGTTTGAGCAAACTCTGGGAGATAGTGAAGGACAGGGAAGTCTTGCGTGTTGCAGTCCATGCAGTGGCAAAGAGTCAGACATGACTTACCCATTGAACAACAAAATTACCCATTTTAGCCTTGTGTCTCGGAGAAGGCAATGGCACCCCACTCCAGCACTCTTGCCTGGAAAATCCCATGGACGGAGGAGCCTGGAAGGCTGCAGTCCATGGGGTCGCTGAGGGTCAGACACGACTGAGCGACTTCACTTTCATTTTTCACTTTCATGCATTGGAGAAGGAAATGGCAACCCACTCCAGTGTTCTTGCCTGGAGAATCCCAGGGATGGGGGAGCCTGGTGGGCTGCCGTCTATGGGATCACACAGAGTCGGACACGACTGAAACGTCTTAGCAGCAGCAGCCTTGTGTCTTAAGGATTTTAAAGCTTGTCCCCCCTACCCCCCGCATTGCGATCAGGAACAGTTTAAGTAACATTGGGTATGTTTCTTAAAAATTGAGCATAATTCTGTGAAAACATTTGGGCTTGGTGTTGCAGATCTATTCTTAATTTAGTGGGCTTCGTTTGTTTTTGTGGTAGCAGGAGAGCTGAGTAAAGACGTCAGTTATGTTTCAGGTCTGAGTCTGGGGTATACTAAATGTGCAGTCATTGTACCTACTTGCTGTTGGATTTTAGGATAGGGATTTTTATTTCTGAGCCTTAGTCTCACAATTTCACAAAAAACTTTAAAGAATGGAAATGAGATACTGTATGAAAAAGCAGAGTAAAGAACCAAAAAATGCAGGGCTTTTTTGATTTTTCCTTTTAAAGGTTCATTTTAATAAGACAGTGGTATTTAAAGAGTTGTCAGTGAGCATAGTTCTCAGTATCATACTGTTGAGAAGCAGATAGACTGCCTCTGCCTCCCCCGAAGGACCAGGCAAATGGAGAAAGACTGGGCACATGGAGACATTTGTTTTGCTGTTAAACAACAAAAATTATGAGTCCAACAACCAAAGGTGGCCCAGCTGAAGTTCTTTTTTTGTGAACATTAATGAAGGTTTGGCCTTATTTATTTATTAAACCGTATTTTATAATCAGTAAGAAGCATTGGGTAGCAGATTATGATTTTTTTCTTTGTGCTTGTATCATGATTGTGTTTATTATAATTTAAAGATTTGTTATCTTGAAAATTAAACTCGTCTAAGACACATGGAAAATATTTTTAGATGCATTTGCATGTCAAGGCAGCCCTGTACTGGTATTAAGATTAAGAGAATAAATGATTGATAAATATCTGGGGAAGGTACTGTGCCAAACCTGGCGTATAGGATGAAGATCTAGCAAATCCTTCTCCATAGAGGTTGATCTTTCGGATGGGAGTTGCTCCAAAATGTGCAGATTACCATAACTCTTTACAGTAGTGTTTCTTCTGCTCATTAACAAATGGAACAAGCAAGGACCATCAGGCTACTGTTTCTGATGTTTTCCAAACTGTTCTCCTCCCACCCCCAGTATAGCCGATATTGCGTGTGGCTTATGTGATTGTGAATCTTACGGACTATAATTTCAAAGTTTGCATATGAATATATTTTCAAAAGTTTGCATTTAGATATGTTCTCACAATAGTTTAAAATTTGACTTTCATTTTAATATTTGAAACTAAGAACGCAAGAGTAATTTACATGGCCTCCGATGAGTCCTTTTCATAGGCAGTCTCAGATGTAAAGATTACTCAGGCTTCACTGTAGAGTTGGCAGCAACATGTGTTTCATCCTGCGTGTCTACCAGACTCTGGGATCTGGGCTGGGGCATTGTGGGGGGTAGTGAGGGGCTGGCTGACCTGCTGGCCTGCAGAGGGCGCCAGCAAGCCACAGCAGGTGTGTGGGTCCTAGGCACCCCTGGCTCTTCCTCTCAAGTGGCCCCTCCTCCCTAAATTCCCCAAGGAAGACAATCCAAGCCTAGTCAGCTTTTAGTCAGAGCTCACAATCACATGAAATACAAGTTTTAGAAACTATTGAAATTTCTTAGACAATTATGCTTGTCAATCCTTGTCACCCTGCTGCATAATAATAGAGATTTAGAGAGTACATCAAGTTTCTAAATTCTTCTTACTCATAGGAGAACAATCCTTTCAAGCAGAAATATTGGTTGGCATAGATTGCCTAATTTTGGGGGTTTGTCAGGACGCAAATTTTAGTGTAATTTTCCTAAAAAGTGGAATTAACAGAGAATTAAGGTTTTTCCCTTACTTCATATGTATTGAAAATTGCTCAGAATTTCTCTGTTTAGCCTTTTTCATGACAGTCACAGATCTCTCATAATCAGATAGAAGGTCAAGTTTCTATGTTTTAAAAATGGTTTTTCTCCTTAGAAACTTTAAAGCACTTTCGTTCCATGTTTAAAGGTTTTATTGATATGCCGTTAAGAGATTACTTTGGCTTCAAATTAAAAATAGGTTTGGAAGGAGAGTCCAACAGTAAAGAAAACATTGGTCACTTAAAATTAATATTTTCTAAATTCTTAAGATAAATTTAATGCTACAATGATACTTTGTCTTGTGATCAGTTTATCATGTACTTTCCTATTGAAAGAATTTAATTTTTTGCTTTCTTCTAAAAGAGTGTTTAGTACCAAGTCTGCATTTATTGAATATATTTACTGATTTTTTTTTCTTTTCTTTGTCTTCTCTATACCTTTGACAAATTGAATCATAAAATCTGATGACACTTTCCTGCAGTGCAGTATTAGAAACTGCTGGCTTTTATGAAACACTGCAAACAACTTCCTAGATAAACAGATTTCTTACTTTGATTTACTGCTGTTTGTAAACTTGCTTTTCCCTTGTCATGATACATTTATGTCAAAATTTCTTACCAGATTAAAGGGTATTAATACGTGTATACTTCTCATAGCTAGAAAATTCTTGAACGTTAGCTGCCTCTGCTGTTAACAGTGCAGTCTTCTACTTCTGCTTGTCACATATTTGGGCATTGCTGAGAGGCATCTTAAGGTGACTTTGCGGTCTGCTTCCATGAACTTTTCTATAGTGGATATGGTTCTTTCAGTAGTCAGTGCTTGTGTTTTGCATTTTTGAGATTGCTCTTTTATTTTACCTGTCTAACACAAAGTTTTTTCTTTCTTCCTTATTATCTCCAGGTCCTGGAAGTTAAATAATTTAAGCAGGCAAATTCTTTCACTAATCTTATTTAGCTATAGAAAGAGTTGTCTTTTGAATGAATAAATGAATGATTTAGGAGGGATAGTTAGAAAAGTCTGAAAACCTGTGTGCTTTAGAGGAAAACAATGAGATTACTTATCTTAAATGTCAAACTAAAGAATTGGAAATTAAAGTGGTTTTCCAATTTAATTTCCGATTCCAATCGAATTACTTCCATTGTCTTTGAAAGTTTCATTCATCTAGGTGGAAAGGTGGGACTCTTGTAGAGTTAAAAGCTTAGAAATCAGAAAAGTACATAAGAACTTCAACTTGAGTAAGCTGCTCAATTTTTATTAATGTAAATGAGCAATCCTTTCCATCCCTCCCTCCTCTCTTTTCCCTCTCTCGCATATAACACTGGGATCATGAAGGGTCATAGAGATCATTAGTTTATTGATCCCCAGATTTGAAAAGTAAGCTGGACTGACATAGGCTTGTCACCTTTTAATTTTATGAAATAAAAATTATCAAAGAAAACTTACTGTAAATTACTGTTCAGAGAAACACCAGCAAAGCAAAAAGAACGTTCTTCAAGAATAAAAAGTGTAACTTTATGAAAAATCAACACACTTTCATTCCTCAGAACTACTGCCCGCTAGTGTTTAGGGACACTGAACTTGTTTAATTTCCTAAGTTTAAGGGTTACCAAGGCTAAACATTAACAAAGATGAAGTGCTTATACCTCTGGGTACAGATGGAACCACAGCTCAGTTCAGTTGTGTGGCCACGATCTTGTCCAGTGGTTCTTAACTACTTTTTAGTCATGTGTGATGTATTTTGAAAGTGATGGGATCCTCATCTTGGAAGAAAAAATGGACAAAAACAGTGATAGGAGTGAAAAGAATACTAAACTATAGATGAGTCCATTAAAAACTTCTGCTAATACATTCGAGTGCACAGTTTTCCAGAAAAATATAGATGCTGAGATAGATTCAAGTTATACCATTTAAGAGTTTTTATTCTGTAGTTATATGTCTTACCACAAAGAAATATCAGGTTCAGACAGCTTTTCAAGCTAGTTCTACAAAGCATTTAAATAATACTTAATTTCAGCCCTTAGAAACTCATAGTTTCCCTCTTTCAGGAACACATCCCAACTCATTTTTTCAGGCTAACAGGTCTTCCTACCAGCTTCATTACTAGCCTCACTTATGAAAATAGATAATATTAAATATATTATTAACATAAATAATTCCACAGTGTGCATTCTGACAGTACTTCATCATTAGATTAGGTGCATTCCAGAAATACAGGTTGGCTCAACTTTAAAATATTAATCTCAATTGTAAATACAGGAGAAAATCCATCATAATAGATGTTGAAAAAGTATTTGATAGAATTCTTTTAAAAGCAAATGAGCCCCACCCAGATAAAATTAAAAAAAAAAAAAAAACTAGAGAAAGGGATAGAACAGAACTTTTCTAACCCATTAAAGGGTTAGAATGTATGCAAAGTAAACATTGTTCTGAAGAGGAACGGTTAGAAGCATTCCCTTCATAATACAGGTCACTGCCACTCCTCTTTAGCTCTAGGGTGTCTTAGGTCAGGAAGATGAGAAAGAGAAATAAAAGGAATAAGTATTGTGAAGGAAACAAGGAAAAAAATACTAGTCTCAGATAATTTTCACATGATCTATATAGAATCGTAATCTATAGGCACATTTTCAGAAATGAGATTATTGGCAAGGTAGTCATATGTGAAATCATTAAAAAGTTAATAACACAAACCGGGGCTGTGGTAACAACCTAGAGGGGTGCGATGGGGAGAGAGGTTGGAGGGAGGTTCAAGAGGGAGGGACCATTGTATATCTATGACTGATTCATGTTGATATTTGGCAGAAACCAATACAGTACTGTAAAGCAATTATCCTTCAATTAAAAGTAAATAAATAAATAAATAAGTTAATGGCATTTTTATTTACCAGCAACAAAAGAAAAAATATACTAAAATGAGAAATGTATTTAAAACATGTTCAAGTGTTTAAATATAAAATGAAGTGACTGTACTCTTCAAAAATGACAATGTCATTGACGACAAAGACAGACTCTGGAAGTATTCCAGTTTCAGAGATACTGAGGAGACATGACAGCTACACGCAATACCTAATCCTAGACTGAATTCCCTACTGGAGGGGAAAAATGCCGTAAGGGATGTTTTTGGGTCACTTGACAAAATTGGAACACAGAAATTAGACGTAAATATTATATCTTTGTTAAACTTATTGGAGTTGAGAGCTTGTATCTGAAGACTTCGATTCTTAGGAAACGCACACTGAAGTTTTAAGGTATAAAGGGTCATGATTTATGTAGATTACTTTCAAATAACTCAGAAAAAATACATATATTTGCGAGTGTGTGGAGAGAAAGAGAACATAAATTTATAAAGCAAACAGGGTAAAATACTGATTTGATGAATCTGACTTAAGTGTATACAGGGCTTCCACTTCCCCCACCCTTTCCTGTAAATTTGGAATTACCTCTAAAGCAGAAGTTAAAGAAATAGTGTTGAGAGAATAAGTATGAGAATAAATCCACAGAGCTTTGTGTTTTTCTTTAATTCAAATTAAGTTTTCTCATTGATAGGACTTTTTCCTAAGTCAGGGATGGAGGGCTTGGCACTATGGAAGGGACAAGGGAAAGAGCTGTTTAGCCATAAGGAGAGACTTTGACAGGTTTTGACCTTGCTTGATTTTTATGCCTGTATTATAAAGGCACAGAGTGATTCCCACCCCCCCACCCCCCCAAGTTATTGTTTTTATTTTAGTTAAGGATGTAAATCAGGAATAAAGATACAGCTATTATTTTATTTCTACTTAAAGCATAAATATACATTCATTCAATATACATACATTCATTTGCTTATCTTTTGTTGTAGGGTAAATCCTTTTCTTTGAGTAAAGGTTCAGTTCAGTCACTCAGTCGTGTCCGACTCTTTGCGACCCCATGAATCGCAGCATGCCAGGCCTTCTAGTCCATCACCAACTCCTGGAATTCAATCAAACTCATATCCATTGAGTCGGTGATGCCATCCAGCCATCTATCCTCTGTCATCCCCTTCTCCTCCTGCCCCCAATCCCTCCCAGCATCAGTTGTTTCCAAAGTCAACTCTTCGCATGAGGTGGCCAAGGTTGGAGTCCTGCATTTGCTCATTTGCATAAACTGTACACTCCCAACATGGCTTGTACCACTTTCAGTTTCTGGTTTTTTTTTTTAAACAAGTGAAAGTTAAGACACCTGAAATAATATAAGCTACGATCTGTCTAGATTTTACAAATTCCTTTACCTTCTAACCTTTTACTGTTAACAGTTCTCACTTTTCTTTTGACATTCCTTTTTTTGTTTGTTTGTTTTTAAAAATTATCTTTACTGGTTCTTTCCAAAATATTCAACTTAAATTTTGTAGAAACAATATCATTTTTGTATATCTATTAAAATAATATTTAATCACATCACACAATGGCACAGTTTGCATAAACTGGGTTGGGAATAAGCATTGTTTGTTGATTGCTAAGTATGCCTTTTAGTTGATATTTAGAATAGATATAGTCTACAAGTCTTGCCTATGTTGTTGTGGGCAGCAGTGGTGTTTTTTGCAGACACTGCATAATACTTGGTGAATTGGTTAAGCCAAAGGCTATTGAGAGTTTCTATTGTGGAAGACCAGTAAGAGTGAGTAGCTGTAGTGGCTGGCTAGTTTGTTAAATGGCTCAGTAATTTTACTCAACACTGCAAAATGAATTTTGAGTAATTTGAGTTAATTTCTTTAAGATACAGAACTGATTATTACATAGGATTACTGGCAAAAGGCAAATAGGTATGCATAAAACCTTCATTTGATTTATATCTGATATTTTTATTCCATGTTTCTTTCCCAGTTACCATTTTTAGGTTATATTTGATGATTTTATCAGTCATGATTCAATTACAGTGGACACTTTCTTGGTTAACTTAAGCAGAAAGAAATTTGATACTGGAGTTGTTAAAGGTTGGAGAACAGGTTATTGGCTGGAACCCCAGGGACTTAATCATCTGGGATGTCTCACAAAACACCCTTGCTGGTGGGGTCATCTTAGGAACTGCCATTTTTGCCACAAACAGAAAACTGAAGAACCGGTACAGGATAACAGCACCTGGGCTGAGGTCTGAGAGGCAGGAAGTTGCTGCTGCATCTGTTTGTCTGGTGGACCCACCATTCAAGTTGTGGTCCAGGGGTGAGGAGTCATGCCAGAGCTGTTAGATCCAGACTACCTGTGCTAGATCTGATCCAGAAAGAAGGATGCCTTGTGGGTTTCCATCTATTTCCCTTTGCTGCTCAGTTCTGAATTCAGGTGTCTTAATACTGGAATAATTTAAATCATATCTGGAGTACCTATTGCAGTGTAGTCTCTTGAAGATGGAGACTCTTCAGGCATTTCCCTTATGACATATTTTGCCTCGGTGATCAGGCTTGATTTCTTCCCTTTCTTTTATCCCCACCTCAAATCAGTCAATCTCTCTCTCTGCTTCCCCCCACCTTCCTCCCCTGCTCTCTGCTCATTTTCTTTCTGTCATTCTCTGTTAATGCCAAGGGAGGACAGTGGCTGCCACAGTTCCTCTGTTTCCCAGTTCTGAGTTCTGGGGGCGTGGTTGAGCTAGTTAGGGTCAGTTGTAGTCTGCAGGATTGGCTGCCTGGCTCACTCATAGGTGGGAGAAATTCTTGAGGGGAAAGGAGGAGGATGGTTTCCATGGGCTGGGGGTAGATAAGGGCTTTTTCTGAATGATCTAATTAAAAGGGGTTAGGTACAGACAGTTCTCATTGTTTGTGGTAGATATGTTAAAAGTCACTGTGAATACTGATTAGTGAATTCTGAACCGTTACTCCTAGGGGAAATGTAAGAATTCTGTGTCTCTAATCTCAGTGCTTGTCAGTTAGTCAGTTTATCACCTTGTGTTGTGTGTGATTTGTTTAAAGACACCTTATTTGATATATAAGTATTCATTCAATAACAATGAACTCATGCCAACAGTGTAACTGATGGCAGAATGAAGCTATGTAATATGTATTTTCATCATAAGGCACATCCTAACTTTCGTGGACTTAGAAAATTGTGCTTGGGGACTATTTTAAGTAGCTAGATCACCAGTAAGAAGCACAAAAATATAAAAAACACTGGCCATAAATAGGCTGCAAAAAGGATTGTTTACAATATGGGAACTGAAACAAGGCAAAGCATTGCCCCATTTGACCGCAGCTGGGAGAGCACATTCGCATTTGGGTGATTCACATATTTCACCACTTAGTTCATGTCTGCAAATGGCCATAGGAGTGCCACAATCATTGATTTGAAGGTTAAAATTTTAGCAAATCGGTGAATTTGCAAATGCAGAATGCAGGACGAATGAGGGTTGAGTATAGATTTGGCGTGAGAATCAGGAGAGCATTAAAAAAAATGTCATTGGTAGTTGGTGGGGAATGTTGTCAGAAAAGACTTCATAATGCAGTCTGCATTTGAGATAAACTTTGGAAGATAGATTATAATCAGAAAGCCAACCAAGGAGAGGCAGAGGAAATAGCATAGTAGTTGTGAATGTGATAATAGAATTTTAGATAAGGCTCAGATCACATCCTTGGCTCTTAACTATGGGACTTTGGGCAAGCATTTTAATTTCCATCATTGGTGAAATAGAGATAGTTGTGATCACTCAATGGGGTTAACTTTGGGGTTGAAATAGGAGAGTGCACATTAATACACTTTGCAGATGTCTAGCTCACAGGAAGTCCTCAGTCATGTCATGTAGGAGACACTTTTCTGTATATAGTGCAGCAGAGGAGGGAAATGGCCTGGCACCTATGGGAACTTTAGAATGAAGCAAAGGGTTCAAGTAGGCTAAATGGCTCTTTGAGGCTGTGGGAGAAGGCAGTAGCTGGATCATTGGAAGTAGTTTTCATGCTGAAATGGTTCTGAGCTATTAAAGTGTTTAAAATAAGGATGGCATGATCAGTTTCATTCTTAGCAAGTTTGTCCTGTATTTTTAGAGTGTATAGAGGAGAATTGAGGGGTAACTCAGCAGAGACTCTTGGAGTAGTTTAGGAAAAAAGGGACCAAAATTTGACTTAGGATACTAACACTGGGAATGGAGATTAGAGAACTGACATGAAAGATCAGACAGTTTAAGAAGTCCAAAAGACAACAGTTGGCATCCATATAGAAGTGGAGAATGAGGGAGGGCTCAGGATGGCTCCTTGGATTCTGATGTCATTGCAGTGGAGGGTAGGGCTTGTGTAGGAGATGCTCTCCCTTTTCCCTTCCCTCTCTACTCTTGAGCCTGATAAAGGTTGGATCCGCCTGTTCTTGTACTAAAGGCTCTCCTGATGCTCTGTGTATCCCTTTTATTGCAGTACCCAGCCTGTGGTATTTTAACCACTTGTATTGCGTTTTACATATAAGCTCTTTCAAGATTAGCACTGGTCACTGTTGGTGACCAAAAACTATAGGTGGATTGAATGAATGATGATGAAGACTATGGGATAGAGAAGCAAATTTTGGAGGAAAATTTTTTTTTATCTCTGTTAAGTTTTAGATTCAGTTTTGTGTGTCTGTTGAGTGTTGAGAATCATCTCTGAATGGCTATGCCCAGGAGCCACTTTGATTTACTGAGCTTGGATTCAGCTCAGTAAGAGAGGTTCTTGCTGTGTATTTCTGAGGCAGTGGTATGGACGGCTGAGGCCGTGTGCACGCACTCATCCATAGTGTCTTTGTCTGGTGGAGAGGGAAGACAACCACAGAAGGAACCTTGCAGTCTATCAGTTATGAGGAGTTTGGCCGGAGAAGAACATAGAAAGGAGTTCCAGAAAGTGGAGTGACCATAAAAGAGTGAAAAGGGGTTGGTATATGTTGCACCATACCCAGAAGCTGTGGCAGGAGAGGACTTGTCCAGTTTTAAAGACTGCAGAGAGGCTGCTAAGAGGACTAAAAACAACATATTGGAAATGTCAATTGTAAAGTCACTGGTCACTTTCCAGAATGATTTCAATGTACTAGTGGATGAATATGTCACATCGCAGTGGGACTGAAGATTGACTAGATGAATCAGACAAAATGAGTGTAAACTATTTTCTGCTGGGTTTAATCTGTCAGGGTTGGAGAAAGAATGCTGAAGGTTGTAGCTGAGATCTATGTAGGAGGGGCCATGGTGAACAGGGAGCCTTTAAAAATTATATGGAAGAGATCTGAGCATGGTTGTGAGCAGTGGTGAAGAAGCTAATAGAAGAGATTGAATAGGTTGGTTTTTGGTTTGTTTTTGTTTTTTTGAAGCCAACATCTCTGCCTACTATAGCCTGGCAGTATGGTATTGTTTTTTGTAACTTTGAATTCCCATTTACAGTGCTATAGGGGAAGTAGTGTTTTCTCATTTGAATGATGGGGAAGCAGGCCTAGTTTTTAAGTAATTTTCTTGATGCAGCTGTTAAGTGGAGGAGGTGTGTGCAAGGAATTAGAATCTGGCTGGTCTGGCTCTAAGGTCTGGCTTTGCTTCTTGGTTGCCTTTTAAGTGAAGTGGAGTGAAGTCGCTCAGTCGTGTCCGACTCTTTGTGACCCCATGGACTGTAGCCTACAAGGCTCCTCTGTCCATGGAATTTTCCAGGCAAGAGTACTGGAGTGGGTTGCCATTTCCTTCTCCAGGGGATCTTCCTGACCCAGGGATCGAACCCAGGTCTCCCACATTGCAGGCAGATGCTTTACCATCTGAGCCACCAGGGAAGCCCCGCCTTTTAAGTGAAGACAGTCACAATTTGAAAGAAACAAACAAAATGATTTAGTTCAACTCCCATTGTTATGGTAATTTTTATAAGATGCCATTTTCTTTGGTTGAGATTACCACTGTGATGTCTGTTTAGCTGAATTGTTAGAAGGCAGAGAAACTGTCCCTTGTTATAGTAAACTTTTGTTTAGTCTGCGTGCTTCCACCTAAGGATTTGGACATGGCCAAATTTGCAGCCATAAAATTAAAAGACGCTTATTCCTGGGAAGGAAAGTTTTGACCAACCTAGATAGCGTATTAAAAAGCAGAGATATTACTTTGCCAACAAAGCTCTGTCTAGTCAAGGCTATGATTTTTCCAGTGGTCATGTATGGATGTGAGAGTTGGACTGTGAAGAAAGCTGAGTGCTGAAGAATTGATGCTTTTGAACTGTGGTGATGGAGAAGATTCTTGAGAGTCCCGTGGAATGCAAGGAGATCCAACTAGTCCATTCTAAAGGAGATCGGTCCTGAGTGTTCTTTGGAAGGAATGATGCTAAAGCTGAAACTCCAGTACTTTGGCCACCTCATGAGAAGAGTTGACTCATTGGAAAAGACTCTGATGCTGGGAGGGATTGGGGGCAGGAGGAGAAGGGACGACAGAGAATGAGATGGCTGGATGGCATCACTGACTCGATGGACGTGAGTGTGAGTGAACTCCAGGAGTTGGTGATGGACAGGGAGGCCTGGCGTGCTGCGATTCATGGGGTTGCCAAGAGTCGGACCAGACTGAGCGACTGAACTGAACTGAAATTAATCAGCATGGTTCTTGTTCATTGTATTGTTAGCATGAATGGAAACTTTATCCCAAGGGAAAAGGATAATAGGGTTTCTAACAATTAGGTTGTTACTATGTTGCACAACCTGTAACTGAATGAAAGTTTGCCTCCCCTCTCCCATCCATTTTCTAATAATTGCCTACTTAGTGGAATCTGATTGGTGGGTGATAAAGGTACTCATACTCAGTCATCGAACACTGTATAAGTTGAAAGTTACAGGACAGTCAGAAAAAGTCTAAGTACTGAATCTAAAAAAAGTGCTGTTTTCTAATTATGCCTTTTAAAAGAGGAATTTTCTAAGATATTTTCTGGTTTATAACAGAACAGAATGTGTGCATTCTGTAAACATACAAAAGACCCATTTTGTTCTAGTTGTGCTATTTCTCTTTTAATCCTGTTTTTCCCCCTTAATTCCATCATTCTATTGCTTTTCTATGTGACTATCTGGTGACCAACATAGTTGATACATACAGGTTTTTAAAAAAATTGTTAGGTTAATTAATGGTTTTTGTTCTGATTTTTATTGGGGTTTAATTGATTTACAGTGTTGTATTAATTTCAGGTATACAGCAAAGTGAATCTGATATACACATATATCCACTCTTTCTTAGATTCTTTTCTCATATAGGTCATTACAGAGTATCGAGCAGAGTTCCCTGTGCTGTGCAGTAGGTCCTTATTAGTTATCTTGTTTTATACATAGTAGTATAGTGTATATGTGTCAATCCCAATCTTCCAATTTATCCCTACCCCTGTAACCATAAGTTTGTTTTCTACATCTGTAACTTATTCGGTTTAAACCAAAATAAGTTAATTTTAGCCTTTTTAAAGATTCCACATATAAGTGATATTATATGATATTTGTGTTTCTCTGTCTTTTTACTTTACTCAGTGTGAGAATCTCTATGTCCATTCCTCTGTTGATGGACATTTAGGTTGCTTCCACGTCCTGACTATCGTAAATAGTAGTTGCATATCATTTTGTTGTTGTTGTTGTTAGGGTGTGCTGAATCTTAGTCGTGACTTGGAAGATCTTTAGTTGTGGCATGTGAACTCATAGTTGCAGCATGTGGGATCTAGTTTCCTGACAAGGGATCAAATCCGGGCCACCTGCGTTGGGAACATGGTGTCTTAGCCACTAGACCACCAGGGAAGTCCTTAGATGCATATAGTTTTAATTCATATCCATCATGTCTTTTTAATGCTGTAACAGTCCCCTGTTCCCACCCCTGCCACCACCCCTCCTCTCACATTAGCTTTTGGAATATAGACTATCCCACAGTCAGTGTTTGACATACTGCTTTCTTATGGTGGTGTTTAGTTTGTTCCACTAGCCCCTGTATTTCCTGACCACTGGTAGTTAGAGTTAATAGCTCAGTTTAGGTTCAGATTTATTTTCTAGGGAAGTATGATTAATAGGTAATGTTGTGTTTTCCATTGCTTCATATCATGTCTACTTAGTCCACTGATTGTTAGGCTGATTCCTTCATTATAAAGCTTCCTGTTGTCACCTCTTGATTTTAACATCTGTTGATGATGTTTCCTTAGATTCTTTATTAGGAATTAAAAAAAAAAAACGCAAATGGTGATCATAGAATTCTGTTGTTTTTTTCTACTTTTATTTGTTGAAATGTTTCTATAAAGAACTTTCTACCGTCAATTATTTCCTTACCTTATGTAGGGGCAGAAGAAGTTTCCCTTCTTCCCATCTAGATTCTTTGTTCTAATAATTAATTGACATAAGACAGATTAATGAGAGAAAAGCAATTTTGAAATATAATAGATTTAATTTTGTAGGTACAGGAACCCCAAAGATATGAGATCCAGAGGCAATTTGGGCAGTTGAGGCTTAAATGAAGCTTGAGCTAAGGGATAGAATTGGGGCCTGGGGCTTCAACGGGGAGGAGGGTGAATCACCAGATGAGAAGAAGAGCAGATGTTTGATAAGCAGATGTTTGCCCAGTTGTACGGGTAGGTTTTTCAGATAAAAAAGTTTTCTCTCTGGTAATAGCTCTCTTTCTGGTCCAGGCTCCCTATCTAAATTCTTCAGGTAAGTAAGGGAGAAGTGGAAGTTTTTCTTGAGTCTGCTGGGTCTTGATTGCCTTCAGCTCAAAATAATTCACGTACCAAAGAGATACATTTTGAGGTCACAGATTCTCCTCTTCACCAAAAATATCATTTGTTCAGGAAAGACAGGGACTTGATTCTTCCTTTTATTTTAAACCTTTGGAGTATTACATTGAGTATTCCAATGGTGATTGATTCTTTTTTTTAAATAAAGGAGTATTATAGACTTACACATTTACAAATATTTTATAGTTTATTCATTTCACTATAGACTCATGATTTCCTTATTTGGCTAATTATGTTATTGTTGCTCAGTCGCTAAGGGTGTCTGACTCTTTGCGACCCCATGGACTTCAGCATGCCAGGCTTCCCTGTCCTTCACTGTCCACTTTGTTCCAGAGTTTGTTCAAATTCATGTCCATGAGTCAGTGATGCTATCTAACCATCTCATCCTGTAAGGGTTGATTATGGTCCATTATTGTCATTTATTTTGATGGCGCACTTGCGTCCAGATTTAGTCAGTGGAAGCCCCTTCAAGTTGGCTTTTCTGTCCTTTTGACATGTTCCCCTCATTTTTTGAGTATTTCCTTACTTTCTAGCAAGGAAGATATTCCAAGCCTGCTACTGATGCTAAGTCATTTCAGTTGTGTCTGACTCTGTGTGACCCCATAGACGGCAGCCCACCAGGCTCTCCCGTCCCTGGGATTCTCCAGGCAAGAACACGGGAGTGGGTTGCCATTTCCTTCTCCAGTGCATGAAAGTGAAAAGTGAAAGTGAAGTCGCTCAGTCGTGTCCGACTCTTCACGACCCCATGGACTGCAGCCCACCAGGCTCCTCGTCCATGTGAGTTTCCAGGCAAGAGTACTGGAGTCGGGTGCCATCGCCTTCTCCGATTCCAAGCCTACCTTGTAGTTTTTTTCCCACTTGTCTTGGAATCAGACTTTTATCCAAGAAGTCTTGGTTCCTTTTAGTGGAGAATGGTAATATTTAGCATTAGTCAGCTAGGGCTGCAGTAACAAATGACCACAAACTTATGTGGCTCAAAATAAGATTTATTCACTCACAGTTCTGGAGGCTAGAGGGCCAAAATCCAGGTGAGAAGGGCCACACGTTCTTTAAAGGATCTGGGAAGAATCTTTCTCATTTCATGTTGTGCTTGCTGGCATCTCTTGATTGCAGCTGCATGACTCCATCTGTCTTCATCTTGACATGGTGTTCGCTCTGGGCCTGTCTCCTCCCCTCTTGTAAGGAGATACCAGTCATATTGGACTTGGGTCCCCCCAATAGAATATGACCTTATCTTAACTTGATTATATGTATAAAAGACCCAGTTTCCAAATAAGGTCACATTCACAGGTATTGGGGGTTAGTTTTCCACTTGTCTTTTGGGGGATACAGTTCAACCCATAACAGTATCTGACCAAGGTTGTCTGCAAACAGAAGCTTACATGGCTCTCTGTGGGGTCAAGTTGGTGAGCTGCCACGGTGGGACTGTAAGGCCAGACTTCTAGCTGCTTCAGGTGGCGCCTGTGCCCTGCCTTTCTCCAACCTGGCTCACAGGGGCTGGAGTAGAGCAGAGAGGTAGAACCTGCCCTGCCCAGGCCTTGGCTGCTCAGTTTCTTTTTAAAATCTCACTGTAGGAAAGGAGAAGGGAGAACTGGAAAGTATGGCCTCCAGGGTTTGGGCAGGTCCTCATAAGGAAGCAAGGGGAGGCTGGTAATAGAGGTCTCTCCAGACACTAACACAGCTGGTAGTTGTCTCTTGGTTCCTTTTCTTTCTAGCCTAAGGCATTATCTGCTCAACTAGTGAGTGCTCTGTCTCCCAGGGGGTGGTGCTTTATAGTAGATCCTCAAGTGTTCTCTTCATTGTAGACCAGTTCTGTGGCAGGCATTGTCAAAGAAACTAGTACTCGTGGTGAGAGCCATTGGTTTTTACTCTTTTCATAGTAATTGTTTCAACAGGAGGACACAAGTCAGAAATACAGGTGTATATATCAAAAGCAATATGGGCTACAGATTGACATTTAGCAGGAAAACATCAGCTTTAGTTTCTTTTTTTATTACCAAATAGAGATATAGTATGATAATAAGGAGAGTGGATGTTAAGGTAAAATTTTTCAGGAAAGAGGCTTGGGCCAATTATCCAAGTATGAATTAGTGTTAGAGTTGTTTTTTACTTGATGAGAAAGATCTTTATTTCATTAAAAAAGTTCTTAGGGTATTTACTATAAATATGATTATTTGGTTTGATTGGTCTTAAAACCCAGCTGAAGACCAGCTTTGTAGAAGCAAAATAACAAAGTTATCACAGATACCGTAGTCACTCACTTTGGGGACTCAGTCTCTATAGAGATGTAGCATTAAAAAAATGACTATTGCATCACCTTCAGCAGAACATCATAGAGATGTTTTTGTAAAATATGAGTCATTCTCCAACTAGGAAGCATTATTGCAAGAGCATTTTAAACCTTTTCTGCTTGGCTCAGAGACATAAAGGTAAAAGAGAAGAGGGGATTATTTGATCAATAATATCATGATTTGATTAATAACATTGATTAATAACATGATTTAGTTCTAGTAACAATAAGTTTAATATAATAACTATAAAGATGGATTAGAAAAAACTCAAGGAACAGAATATTTATAAACTAACTTTTAAGCTTAATGAATGTATGTAGGCAATCCAAAAATCAACTGAAAATGGTTATACATGTCCAAAAATGATCAATATCACTAGTAATCAAAGAAATGAAACTTAGCACCAGACTTTTTAAACTGTCATATTAGTAAAAATTTGGGTGGTGAGATTAACATTAAATCTTAAAATACTTTAATGTTTTAAAGTTTGTCACATCATATATTAACTCTATAGATTGAAAAGGTCTAAATGTAAGCTGAGTAGGTCTTTTGTGTATGTACCTGATTTAGAGGTAGAACTAGTTTTGTGTAATCAGGAGTAGTGACATTAGAAGGAAGCAAAGTTTATTTCACAGACCAATTAGCAAACTAGGTTAAGGCGGAGGTTTAATTCTGATTGTTACAAACTTGCTGCGCATCTTAACAGTCTCATTGCTTCAGTTTCTTGTCAGAGTCATTCTGTCAAAAATCTTGACTCCTCTGTTTCTTACATCACAAATTTTGTTCAGAACAGCTCTGCAATCTGACCACTACTCACTGCCCACCCCTGGTCCAAGTCACTGTTATAGTTTGCCTGGGTTCGTGTAAATTGCCTCCATGCTTCCAACCTTGTCCTTTTTTGATACAGCAGCCAGACTCACCTCTCTGCTGAACATCCTTCAGAGCAGTTATCTTAGAAAGCAGTGTCGTCTTCTTGGTGGGAAAAGCATATTAGAGTATCCAGAACATGAGGTACGAGAAGGGGAAGAAGCTCAAGATTACTTTTCCTTTCACTCATAGTAAACACCAAACTCCTTTTCTCCCCTCTCATGCTTGCCCTCACCGCCTCTCTTACCATCTTCTTCCTTGCTTACCACACTCCTTCTTCTTCTTTTTAAAAACTATTTATTTATTTGGCTGCATAGGAGTCTTAATTGTGGCATGCAGGATCTTTAGTTGCAGCATGTAGTTTCCTGACCAGAGGTTGAACCCTGGCCCCCCTCCACTGGGAGTGTGGATCTTAGCCATTGGACCACCAGGGGAGTCTCACCACGCTACTTCTTGCTGTTATTTGAAGAGCCAAAGAGGCTTCTTACACTTGCCTCAGCCTTCAGTGCTCTTCTTCCAGATATCTCATGGTTTATTCCCTCCTTCAGGCCTCTGAAAGGCTTCCCTTGCCCACCCCGTGGGAAGCAGCTACCTCTCCTCTTTGCACTCTGTGCTCCTACCCTGGTTTACTTCTTCATAGCACTATTACTTATTTATCGTCTGTTTCTCCCCTCTACTGCTGTTAGTGTTTTGTTTCATTCTGTCTTGAATGTCTGCCCACCAGTCAGGCACTTAGTACCTAGTTGAATGATCAGTTGAATTTCCAGTTTCTTCTTTAGCGGTTTCTCAAGCCCTTTGCCTAGAGAAAGGGGCAGGGTTTGTTCTTCATCTGTGGGAAAGTAAGGCTGCCTTCCAAGTGCCAGATGATTCTACAGAGGTGCTCTAGGGGCTTCTCCTTTCTCACTGCTCAGATTGTTATATTCTATTACTCTTTGCCAGTTAAATGATTTCTGTTTTCTAAGTAACTTTTCCACATTAGGGACCAATGCTTTCCTTTTTCGCACATTTGGTATCATTTAGTGTAAATCCTTCAGTAACATGTTGACATTTATTCCATCATTCAGTTAGCAAATAGTTATTGCAGCAGATATTACGAGCCAGGCCAGGTACCAGACTAAACGCCAGGGCTTAAAGAGATGGAGAACCTGCCTTCCCCTTGAGGAGCTTGGAGTTCAGTGTGTGGTTGCAGGTGCCATTGGGACAGGCAGCTGATATAAGAGGAATGCAGAGAGGAACGCCCAGACACACAGGGTTGCTCACCTAGGCCTGCCCCAGAGGGTTGGGAATCTCAACAGTGGACAGGAGTTTGCCAGGTGAGGAAATAGGTAAACACTGCTCCAACAGGAGGGAATAATTTGAGCAAGGGCATAGAGAGCTGTACTTGTTTCAGTTCAGTTGCTCAGTCATGTCTGACTCTTTGCGACCCCATGAATCGCAGCATGCTAGGCCTCCCTGTCCATCACCAACTCCCACAGTTCACTCAGACTCACATCCATTGAGTCAGTGATGCCATCCAGCCATCTCATCCTCTGTCGTCCCCTTCTCCTCCTGCCCCCAATCCCTCTCAGCATCAGAGTCTTTTCCAGTGAGTCAACTCTTCCCATGAGTTGGCCAAAGTACTAGAGTTTCAGCTTTAGCACATTCCTTCCAAAGAAATCCCAGGGCTGATGTCCTTTAGAATGGACTGGTTGGATCTCCTTGCAGTCCAAGGGACTCTCAAGAGTCTTCTCCAACACCATAGTTCAAAAGCATCAATTCTTCAGCACTCAGCTTTCTTCACAGTCCAACTCTCACATCCATACATGACCACTGGAAAAACCATAGCCTTGACTAGATGGACCTTTGTTGGCAAAATAATGTCTCTGCTTTTGAATATGCTATCTAGGTTTAAGCACAAATCACTGAGTCTTACTGAAGCATACAGTAAAACGTGAGTCTTCCCAAGTGGCTACTGAGCAGGTAAGGAACCCGCCTGCTTATGCAGGAGATGGCAGGTTTGATCCCTGGGTCAAGAAGATCCCCTGGAGAAGGGCATGGCAACCCACTCCATTATCTGTGTCTGGAAAATCCCTTGGGCAGAGGAGCCTGGCAGGCTACAGGGGACTGCATGTAGCCCATGTAGGCTGCAGAGAGTCAGATATGACTGCAGTGACTTAGCACGCATGCACTGTATAATGCAGGCTGTGACAGTGGACACATGATAGTTCTTGCAAGGGGCCTGATCTGGATGCTTGTAAAGGGTTCTATGTATCCTATGTAGAGGTGGGACTTTGATTGTGCAGCCCAGGGATTTGGGCCTGTGCACCTGAAGGGACAGGGCTGGTGAGGTGGCCTGAAAGTGAAGTGAAGTCGCTCTGTTGTGTCCAGCTCTTTGTGATCCCATGGACTTTAGCTTGCCAGGCTTCTCTGTCCATGGGATTCTCCAGGCAAGAATACTGGAGTGGGTTGCCATTTCCTTCTCCAGGTGAGGTGGCCTGGAAGGCTTTTAAATTGCATGCTTCCTTCCTGGGGCAGGGGGAATACAGGATATGTTCTGTTAGGTATTAATATATCTCCATGCAGATTATTTTGTAGTTTAGAATATAAATTCCTGAAGGGTGACAGGGTTTAATTCTGGAGTAGCTCATTTCCCTCACATACACTTTGTGAGATAGAGGCTGATTTGAACCTTCAGTGCATGATGATAATGGAGCCCTGAACTGTTACCACCTCCTATCCCCTTGCATGCCTCCCCTTTATCTACTGCATCCCTCATTTCCCACCTTCTCTTTTTGTCAGGCAAATTGAATTTATTATAAAAAAATGAGGAAAGGAAAGTTTTGTTCTGAGAGGATTAGGCGTTTGAGCTGTCAGATGCCAGGCGCTGTCACTGTGTATAGGTGGGATGTGTGGGACTCCTTCCTGAGCCATGCGTGCCCATGCTCCTCATCGTGGCACTTGGTGGGCACATGGTGTTCCCTTGCCCAGCACACAGTAGGTGTTCAGTAGATGTTTGTGGAAGGACTCACCCTGTTCTTTGACAGCAGTATTAAGTCTGCATTTTCAGAGCGTTACTACTACCTACTTTTCTACTTTGATCTCCTGAATCTTTTCTTCCTGAGTTCCAGACTAGCTAACCTCCCTTCTCCATCCCTGCAGACTTCAAATATTTCTACCACCTCAGACACTCTTTCTCTCATGTGACAAACTTCTCTGCACCTTCTCATAAGGCCCAATTCTGCCCCTTTCCAGGGAAGTCATTGCTGAGTGACTCAGATGAAGTCAGTTACCTCTTCCTGTGTATAGTTTTGTATTGAAGTTTGTTCGGCCTCTAGACAGTCAGCTTGGAAGACAACCTTTCTTTACTCTGGTGCTATATAACCTCCTATACTGTGCCTCCAGCACTTTAGCCTGGTGTCTGGTGGTTTCACATATGGGGGCTGGCTTGTAAGTTATTACAGGAAAGCATGTCATGGTGACTAGAAGCTCGCCTGAGTAGGCTCTGTGCTGGGGATGTGGAATATTATCCATTTACCGCTCAGCCTGCACCAGGCCTTTCCATAGGTACATAGATGACTGTCTGTTTCAGAGCTGGTTCTGGAAACTTGCAAAGTTAGAAAGTTCATTCTTTCTAGGAAGGACTCTGAGGAGGAGACCAATGTAATTAGGTCAGTGATTTCATGCCAGCAGTAGGAGCTTGGGAGGAGTAACTAGAGGCAGTTTTTCTTTTCAGGAGTCCGGGGAGAGATGAGGGAGTCTCGCTAACAGGGTGGTAGAAAGGAATGGTAAGTAACTAAAAGAGCTTTTGCTGGGGAAGCTTACCCACTATTTGGGAGGAATGACCACTGACCTTACCACACAGAAACTCAGCACTGATGGCCACATCATCTTTTCTGTAGAGACTGCTTCAGCCATCATGGAGGTGGCCGAGGTGGAAAGTCCGCTCAACCCCAGCTGTAAGATCATGACCTTCAGACCAACCATGGAGGAGTTCCGGGAGTTCAACAGATACCTCGCATACATGGAATCTAAAGGAGCCCATCGAGCGGGTCTTGCAAAGGTGATTATCTTCAGATGATTTTAAGCCAGAAAATGATCATTTGGCCTTTCAGTTATACTCTAAGTCTTCTTGATGTGGGAACTTGTTTTTTCCAAAGGAAGATATTTGCAAAATCTTTGTTCTTATTAATCCATGTGGAGTACTTGATTTCTTCAAGAAAATAATTATCTTATTTTTCTTTCAACTATTTATACTAGGTTACATTCTAGGGCTTTAAGAAAATAACCATACTGAACCAAGAGTGATTCCCAGAAACCAGAGAGACCCATGTAAGGGTTTCAGAAATGTGAGCATATTCATAGAGTTCATTAGTTGCTCAGAGGGCAGGTATAACCTGAAGCCTGAGTACTGCTCTGCTCCCTCTACCCTTCTTTTCCTTTTTGCCCCTGCTGCTCCCTGCTCCCTGCTTTCTCTTTCTCCCTCCCTTCTTCATTCTTTCTGTTTTAAAATGTAACAGATTTATTAGACATGATTCACATACCATACAATTCATGTATCATATAATTCACCCATTTAAAGTGTGCAATTCAGTGTTGGTTTTTTTTGGGGGGGAGTATATTCACAGAGTTGTGCAACCATCATCACTACCTAATTTCAGAACATTTTCACCCCCCACCAAAATAAACTGTACCCTTCAGCAGCCATTCTCTATTCCCTGCTATCCCCTACCCCCTGCCTCTTGACAACCACTAATCTGCTTCCTTTTTCTATGGATTTGCCTCTTCTATTTTCTTTTTAGTTATTTGTTCATCACATGTGGAGAATGCATACTCTGTGCCAGGCCCTATGTCAGATGCTGGGTGTGTGCGTGTGTGTTTGTGTGTGTGTGTGGTGTGGGGAGGTGAGGGAACAGAACAAAATCCCTGCCCTCTGGAAGCTAATATACTAGTGATAGCATTTTAGGGGTGAGATGGGGGACATCTAAGCAGAGATCTGAAGGATATAAATGAAAGTCTTTTTAAGATGTGGAGTTAGAAAGAATATTAAGTCCAGAGTCCTGGAAGCTGACCTGAGCTTCATTATGGCTTGTCCAGTCATAGTAAGGCATGGGGCATTCTGTTCCAAGTGCTGTGGGAAGTGTTAACAGGCTTAAAGCAGAGGGCAGGAGGACCCAGTGGCTGCTTGTTTGTTGGCCCATCTGTGTGGCTTGCGGGATCTTAATTCCCTCACCAAGGATGGAACCCAGGATCCTAGCAGTTAAAGCGCTGAGTCCTAACCATTGGACTGCCAGGGAATTCCCTGTTTATTTGTTTTGTTTTGTGATATTATTTTGATAAGACCACAGTGGCTTCTACATGAAGAATAAATTTGAAGGGGAGTAGAGCAGAAGCAAGGAGTGCTGTCAGGGGTAGTTGTGACTTGCTCAGGATCATAGGCATTGAGGGCTAAGGCGCCGAGGATTGCGTTGCAGCGTTGCCCTGTAGCTGCAGAGTTAGAACTTTGAAAGAGAGGTTGTCTAGGTTTGACCTTAACCTGAAATTAATGTATCTTTCTGTGATGGAAATCTATTTCAATGTAAAATTTTCTTCAGAAGAATAGATTTTCTTGGTACTTACTTAATTTTATTGTTGTTCTAAACGTTATGTTTATTATTAACGGATTTCTGTGGACTTGTTGACATCACCACATGAATTCCTGAGCTCCAGCAGAGCCTTCCCTGCTATGGCTCATTGTGGTTCTCCTTGAAGCCCCATCTCCGTGGTGGGCCCAGGAGCACTGAGAGGGGCTGCAGAACGAGCTTCCAGGCTTGCAGGGCTCAGGGTTCAAGTCCTCCTCCTGTATCTGGATGCAGCTGTTTGTAATGCTGGACTGTTTTGGCCTCTGTGCCTTGCAGTCTATTATTTTTTTCTGTGTAGTTCGTCACTGCTGGATAAGGTTTAAAATTCAGGGATATTAAGCTGAGTGGATTAGGGGTGGGTGAGACAGACAAAAAGAAAATAAAAAGTTTATAGTGAATTTCTCAGATATGCTATCCTTAGTTTAATCTTTTCATTAGGTTAGCTCTCAAAGATCCCATTTTTGGAACCTTAACACTTCCAGGTTATCTTTGAGGAGAAAAAAAACATGTTTAAGTTGAAGAGAAGAGAATGGTATTTCAGAATAATTTGGCACACAAAATTTTGATCATAAAATGAACCAGCTAGCAAGATTTGGGCTTTATTTGGGCAGCAGAGAGCTGGGGTGGCTGTCCTCTTCTCTGGGCTCTGAATCCAGCCCTTTGTCCTGTAGCTCTCCCTCTTTGTTCCCTGAAAACGTATACCTTACTGTGTTCCCTTGGGATTAGTGAACATCCCGTGGCTAGGGGCACGTTTAGTAACGTTAGAAAAGAAATTGGCAGCTACCCCCATGAGGGTGCTGGAGTACGGAGAGGACGTCTATGCCCCTGTGGACATTCTCTGACAGAGCAGAGTTAATGAGAACTACAGTTAATTTTCTGAGTGTTGAACCAGACACCAACCTGAGTCCAGATTCTCTTTATCAAGTGAGATTCATTGACAAAGATGGAGATAGTGATTTGATATTCAGTAATTTCCTTTTACTTATACTAGGAATACAGTGAACTGTTTTTTAGTCACTTTTGCCATCCTTTACATCAGGTCACAAAGACTAGTTTCACCTGCTTTTTTCAGCTCAATTTCACCCTTCTTTTTCTGGAAGTTGCCGCAATAGTAAATATATAAAACTGCACCAAATAAAATCAAATTGTATACATTAAAACTGCATTAATGTTGCTGTTTGTTTTGAGGGCTAGCCCTGGGGAACAGAGCTGTCTGTGAAATTCTTTGTTAATGCATCATTTAATGAATTGGTCTTAATTTTTGATTAAGATCAATTTGATTGGTTTGAAGAAAGTAGTTGAATAATAGTGACTTTGACCTCAGATTACAGTTTGCCTTGGTTGGTAACATTTTTTAGATTTATACTTATTTAATGTCCCCCCGACCACCCCCCCACCCCCAAGTGAGAGGTTTGACACTCTGACTTTCTACCTAGAGTTGTTGGTCTAATTGGGAAAGTGAAAAAATGACAGTGTCCTTAAATGTAAAGCTTGTACTTTTTTGTGGAGAAAGGTTATAATGAAACATTATTACATGAGGAATGGCCAAATTCTTCCACAGCAGTATTATGGACATACTCTGTCCTGGGCCTGAGGTTATCGTCTATAGTAGAGAGCTTCAAGAGTAGTGTAGAGGTGGCAGATAGCTGTCTGTGTCCACAGGTGCCGAAAGATGGGAGAAGCACTGCCCTTCCTCCTGTTGCTCCTTTCTCAGGTGGTCGGTGGTAGTAATGGCAACAGAGTTCAAGATCGGTAATGCAAATACAGATTTCAGTTAGATAAGGTTTACTTGTATAGGGCCCAAGCTGGGGTTGGGGAAATATTAATATAAAACATATATTTCTATTTTGATATAGTCAGGAAGGTAAACTTCAGGAGAAATGGGTTTCCTTTCTTTAGAGTCCTTACAAGTAAAAGTTTAACCTGAGTATTTTTAAGTCCTAAGTATTATATATTGTGCTTCCGTTTCCTATGTGAGACAATACAGTGTTAAGATTTAAAATTATAGTTGAAAAATAAAAATTTTGTCATAGGCCTGAACTTTCGGATTTTTAAAGTTCTGTCTGAACTCTTTAAACTTTAATTGGAGTAAATGAATACAAGTTTAGAATAATTATGAAGATAATATTTAGATTTTTGTAAATGTATTGTGTTATTTAACTTTAGAGAAGAAAATTTGCTACAAAATGTTTTTTGGATGAACAACTGCCTGTTTTTCACAACACTGGAAAATATTTAACTCTAAACATAATGTTGGTTTTGATTGTAGATATATTTCCAAGAAGGAGCCTGAATAAATATGTGCTTTATTTTTTTGAATAACCACATTCATTTCTGATGAAGAAAAAGTTAGTATTTATAAAATTCTTCATTACTATCCTTTGCCCTTTCAGAATATGATCAAGACAGTGTAAGTACGTTTATCCATTTGGTATGGTTGTCCACACTCTTAAAATATTGAGTATGTGTTCTCAGTAGTGTAAAGTGTGATCGTCTCTGGTGCCATTTTAAACCAACATACCTTAGAGAAAAATCAAATGTGTAATATTACCTTATTGCTGATGAAAATTAAATTAAGTTTAGAGTTTAAAGACCCCCCCAATCTCTTTTTTGAGTTAATATTCATTTATTGGCAGAAAGTGAAGAGGAACTAAAGGGTCTCTTGATGAAGATGAAAGAGGAGAGTGAGGAAAGTGAAAAAGCTGGCTTAAAACTCAACATTCAGAAAACTAAGGTCATGGCACACAGTCTTATCCCTTCATGGCACAAAGTTGGGGAAAATGTGGAAACAGTGTCAGATTTCATTTTCTTGGGCTCCAAAATCAGTGTGTACGGTGACTGCAGCCGTGAAATTAAAAGACACCTGCTTTTTGGATGAATAGCTATGACAAACCTAGACAGTGTATTAAAAAGCAGAGACATCACTTTGCAGACAAAGGTCTGTATAGTCAAAGCTGTGGTTTTTCCATTAGTCAAGTATGGATGTGAGAGTTGGACCATAAAGAAGGCTGAACACTGAAGAATTGATGCTTTCAAACCGTGGTGCTGTAGAAGACTCCTCAGAGTCCCTTGGACTGCAAGGAGATCCAACTAGTCCATTAAAGGAAATCAGTCTTGAATATTCATTGGAAGTACTGATGGTGAAACTGAAACTCCAATACTTTGGCCACTTGATGTGAATAGCTGACTCATTGGAAAAGACCCTGATGCTGGGAAAAATTGAGGGCAAGAGGAAAAGGGTGACAGAGCTTGCGACTGTTGGATGGCATCACTGACTCAATGGATATGAGTTTGAGCAAACTCAGGGAGGTAGTGTTGGACAGAGAAGCTTAGCATGCTGCAGTTCATGGGATCGCAAAGAGTCGGACCTGACTTAGTGACTGAACAATAACAGCAACAAGCCTTTTATCGATTGTGTAACATTGGCCAAGTCACACATTCCCTGACTCCAGGTTTTCTTATCTGATGAAGCCTAACTCAGAACCTTTCACAAAAGTCAGTTGCAGGTGCAGTGTAGATATAAATGTGAAAGACAAAATCTTAAAGCTCTTAGAATACAAAATAGAATGTATGCATTCTCTCAAGTAGGGAATTATATTTTTTTAAACAGAAGATCAAGGCAAAAATGAAGAAATTGGATTATATTAAAATGTATGACTCTTTGTGATTCCCTTGGACTATACAGACCATGGAATTCTCCAGGCCAGAATATTGGAGTGGGTAGCCTTTTCCTTCTCCAGGGGAATCTTCCCAACCCAGGGATCAAACCCAGGTCTCCCGCTTTGCAGGTGGATTCTTACCAGCTGAACCACAAGGGAAGCCCAAGAATACTGGAGAGGGTAGCCTGTGCCTTCTCCAGTGGATCTTCCTGACCCAGGAATTGAACCAGGATCTCCTACATTGCAGGTGGATTCTTTACCAACTGAGCTATCAGGGAAGCCCATATTAAAATGAAGAACTTATATTTATCAAAAGATACAGTTAAGGAGAACTAAACTAAAGAACTAAAGAGCCTCTTGATGAAGGTGAAAGAGGAGAGTGAAAAAGTTGGCTTAAAACTCAACATTCAGAAAACTAAGATCATGGCATCTGGCCCCATCACTTCATGGCGAATAGATGGGGAACCAGTGGAAACAGTGACAGACTTTATTTTCTTGGGCTCCTGAATCACTGCAAATGGTGACTGCAGCCATGAAATTAAAAGGCACTTGCTCCTGGAAAGAAAAGTTATGACCAACCTAGATAGCATATTCAAAAGCAGAGACATTACTTTGCCAATAAAGGTCCGTCTAGTCAAGGCTATGGTTTTTCCAGTAGTCATGTATGGATGTGAGAGTTGGACTGTGAAGAAAGCTGAGCGCCGAAGAATTGATGCTTTTGAACTGTGGTGTTGGAGAAGACTCTTGAGAGTCCCTTGGACTGCAAGGAGATCCAACCAGTCCATCCTAAAGGAGATCATTCCTGAATATTCATTGGAAGGACTGATGGTGAAACTGAAACTCCAATACTTTGGCCACCTGATATGAAGAACTGACTCACTGGAAAAGACCCTGATGGTGGGAAAGATTGAAGGCAGGAGGAGAAGGGGACGACAAAGGATGAGATGGCTGGATGGCATCACTGACTCAATGGACATGAGTTTGCGTAAACTCTGGCATTTGGTGATGGACAGGGAGGCCTGGTGTGCTGCAGTCCCTGGAGTAGTCACAGAGTCGGACACAGCTGAGCGACTGAAGTGAATGGAACAGTTAAGGAGGTTGAAGGGCAAGTTTCAGGGTAAGAAAAGATATTTGACATGTGCACACACACACGTATATATACAGATACTTGCAAATGTACATACCCAAGAATAACCAGACTCTATGCAGAATTCTATACATTAATAAAAAAAGGCTGACAGTGCAATAGTAAAGTGGGCAAGAGGCTTAAATAAATACTTTTTGAAAAAGGATATCTGTAGGGTCAATGAACATATGAAGAGATTTCTTCAGTTATCGAAAAATGCTAATCAAAAACCTACTTGAGTACCATTACACATCTGCCAGATCAGCACTACAAAGTGATGATGAAGATGTGGAGCAGTAGGGACTGTTCACACATTGCTGGTGGGACGGTGAATGGTACAACCACTTTGGCAGAAGTTTGGTAATAATGACTAAATTTGATCTGTGCATATCCTGTGTCACAGCAGTTTCACTGTTAGGATCTCTGCATGGGTGTGTGCTCACATGCTGCAGAAGGTGCATACATCTATATTAATAGCAGTGTTTGTAGTTGCTGATAATTAGAAAAAAACAAGTGATCACAAAATGGTTATCTCTTAACATAAATATTCATACAAAGGCATACTAAGTAGGAATGAAAACCAACAAACTTCAGCAACCTAGGTCATCATGTTTGAATCTCACAAAAATATCGAGAAAATAGAAAAGATAAGAAGTGTGTGTGTGTATACACACACACACACACATATATATTTATTTATGTATGCTTACATTTCTGTACATTTAAAAAACTTGTTAGGGTTGCATACACAGACATCAAACTATAAAACCCAATAAGGAAATGAATACCATAAGTGCCCTGATAGTGAACACTTTGTGAGCAAGAGGGGGATATGTGTAGAAAAGGGTACCAGGATCTCTGGGATACAAGCAGTATCCTATTTCTCACATGTGACAGTGGATACTCTGGTGTTTGCTTCATAATAACTCACAGAGATACATATTTGTGATTGTACATTTTCTGTATGTGTGCTATCTGTATTTTGCAATTAAATTTTTAAAAGAACTTTGTCTTAAAAAATTAAGACAACTTCTAAAGGTAGATAAAAGCTATAAACCATTACTCAATTCAAAACTTTGTTCTTTCTAATTTTTAATCATAGGAATATGTATTTTTGGTCTTATTGTTGATGCTCTTTTCATTGTTAGTAATTAAGTGTTTAAATACTCTGGGAAAATGGTGTGCTGAGCTGCTTCATACAGGCACATGAGAATTGAGGGAGCATGTCTCTTTTCAACCTCATATTCAGTGATGTCACATTGCTGAGCTCAAATTTGCCATGGCGGGAGTAGTTACACCGTGGAAATAGGCCACAGCTACGAATCAGGGTTTCCCCCACCTCCCCAGAAAGTTAGTTGTTAAACATTTACTAGCATTCCACTCTCATTTGCTATATTGTATGAGAGATATTTAAAGAAATGATATTGACTAAGCCCTGCTACTGTGCTGTGCTTAGTCACTCAATTGTGACTCTTTGCGACTCCATGGACTGTAGCCTGCCAGCCTGCCATGTGGATTCTCTGGGCAAGAATACTGGAGTGGGTTGCCATGCCTTCCTCCAGGGGATCTTCCCAACCCAGGGATCAAACCCAGGTCTCCTGCATTGCAGGCAGATTCTTTACCATCTGAGTCACCAGGGAAGCTGAAGAATACTGGCGTGGGTAGCCTGTCCCTTCTTCAGGGGATCTTCCCAACCCAGGAATCAAACTGGGGTCTCCTGCATTGCATGTGGATTCTTCACCAGCTGAACTACTAAGCACAGTACTTATTTTTCTCATGATAATATAAACAGCATTTGAACTTTGGCAAGTTATTTTATTTCTGTGTATCTCTCCGTTTTAGCTTGAAAATAGAGAGGTTAACTGTATCAAGTAAAAATAAGTTAATTAATGCAAGTTCAGTATTTGGTATAGTGAGTATTCAGTAGATTTTGTTTAAAAATGTCAGAAGGTAAATGTTTGGGAGAGTGAAATAATTTCCTTTATTGTAAATCTCCACAATTCTTTTACACATTTGTCATAGAAAAGATGAGGAATTCTTGTATTCTGCTGGAACATGAGAGCTAAATAACAATGTGGAATGTTTTCCAAATAATATTTTATTATTTTAGGTGATTCCTCCTAAGGAGTGGAAGCCAAGGCAGTGCTATGATGACATTGACAACTTGCTTATTCCAGCTCCGATTCAGCAGATGGTCACAGGGCAGTCAGGACTGTTCACTCAATACAACATCCAGAAAAAAGCCATGACAGTGAAGGAGTTCAGGCAGCTGGCCAACAGTGGCAAGTGAGTAGATTCAGTGTGCTGTTTTTATTTCTTTCGAAGATGTGGATGAATATGGTAAGAAACCAAGGAGATGGAAGCTTGTGAAGAGCGGGAGCCTTCTGCATAGTCTATTTCATTTCCCATTTAGCTGTTTCTGTTTTTTAGGTGGTTGTCTGCCTTCTAGAAAAATTGTTCCTCATTTTATCATCTCATTCATAATGTCTGTAAATGGATTTTTGTCCCTGTCTTTTACCTTGAGTTTTTGTTTCCACGCTTGATTCCTCTTTGTTAGGCAGTTTCTTCTGTGTGTGATAAAGTTTAAGTCTTAAATGATAAGTTACAGATATTAGAAGAATAAAAAGAAAGTCCTTGGGGATTTTCCTAGTGGTCCAATGGCTAAGACTGTGCTCTCAATGCTGGGGGCCTGGGTTCAATCCCTGGTCAGGGAAATAGATCCTACATGCTGTAACTAAGGCTGGGCACAGCCAAGTAAATAAATGAAATAAATAAGTGAAACAATAAATAAATGAAATAGTAAAAAAAAAAAAAAGAAAGGAAAATCCTTGAATGACTTGAATGGCCACCATTATTGTAGTAGTCACCTGTTGCTATGTAATGAATGACCCCAAACCTTAGTATCTTAGATCAGTAAACATTTTACATCAGTTTCTGAAGGTTAGGAGGCTGAGTGGCTTAGCGGGGTGGCTGTGGTTCAGGACCTTGCATGAAGTTATAGTCAAGTTGGGTGGGGTTGCTGTCACCTGAAGACTTGACTGTGTCTAGAGGATTTTCTTCCAGTATTCCTTCCCTTATGTGACTTTTGGCTGGAGTCCTGAGTTCCTTGCTGCAATAGCTATTCCTTGTGTTGTGTGGCATCTAACTTCTTCCAAAGCAAGTGATCCAGAAGTTCAGTTCAGTTCAGTCGCTCAGTCGTGTCCGACTCTTTGCGACCCTATGAATCGCAGCACGCCAGGCCTCCCTGTCCATCACCAACTCCCGGAGTTCACTCAGACTCACGTCCATCAAGTCAGTGATGCCATCCAGCCATCTCATCCTCGGTCGTCCCGTTCTCCTCCTGCCCCCAATCCCTAAGTTACCAAGATGGAAAACAAACTGTCTTTTCATTACCTGTTTCTTGACTATCATTTCTGCCATGTTCTATTTGTTATATGCCAAGTGCAGCCCATACTTAAGGGGAGGAGAATTAAGCTGTATATCTTGAAGGGAGATGTATCAAAGAATTTGTGGATATATTTAGAAACTGTCACGGTTGTTATTATTAAATTACCTTTAAAAAAAACTGTTTTTGATATGGTAGTTAAGGTCTTAGATCAAAACATTAATGTAGAAACACCCCTTCCCCACCAAACCAATCACTATCTAACCTAAAAACATCATTGTCTAAATTCCCTGGATGGGTATGCATGAGATTGAGTCCTTTGGATGATCTTAAAAAAACAAACAAACCTACCTGTATTTGACATAGTAAGCACTCGATGGTAGTTGAAGAATCTTTTATTCTATATGAAGTTCCTGTTATGGAGCATAATTGCTATTCCAAAGGAATTAAACATTTGATAGTTAATTCAAGTTTCTCTTGAGTTTTTGTTGTTGTTGTTGTTAGGCATTGATAAAACCTCGTTGTTTCAGATCTCAATTGAGAATGTAAAACTTTAATCAAAGACTGGATTGGTTTGCTTTCATATTCTGTAAGAACTCTAATAAAAAGTTCAGTGCCAAAACAAGATTGCAGAAGCAATTTTATCCAATTTCATATAAACTGTTTATTGTATTCTGTTCTCTATCTTCTATCCCATTTCCAGAGTCATTCTTTTTTTTTTTCCTAATTTTTCTTTCCATAGTCATCCTTAAAGTATTAAATAGCTTATTTCATTTATACTAAATTTTAGTGGAATCTCTACTTCATACATTTTAAGTTGTTCAAGTATAGTATAATTGGTTAAAGAGTTTAAAAAATGTTTTGAAAGATAAAATAATGAGTTTTAAGTAATTTTTTGCTTCTGTTGTTGGTACTTACATGGAAGTATATTTCTTAGTCAAAAAATGAAGTTTTCATATAGAGTTATTTAGGAGAGTTTTGAGAGATCTATGATAAATACATTTATATATTTACTTGTTAGATTTGACAGCATGAGGATGCAGTATTTTCATTTCGATGAAATTTTATTTAGAAAGTGATGGGCAGGGAAAACCTTAAAATTGTCTTTACTGTTTGTGCTTTGTTTCCTCTCTCTTTTCCAGGTACTGTACCCCGAGATACTTGGATTATGAAGATTTGGAGCGCAAGTACTGGAAGAACTTAACCTTCGTGGCACCTATTTATGGTGCAGACATTAATGGGAGCATATATGATGAGGTATATTTCTATTATAGTGGGTTTTATAAGGTATCATTTCATATTATTGTTTTTGTTACCATTTTAGGTGGTTGAGAAGCAGTTATTTGTTGTGCTTTGTGTGACCCATAACTCCTCATAGGACAAGAGGAAATAAAGACACATCAGTATGATTGCTGCTGCTGCTGATTTTTAAATTGAAACCAGCTAATTGTACAAATATCTGAGACTGTTCAACAATAAAATAGTATGTAGTTATCTGGCTAGTCTTTAAGTTACACTCAAAATTTTTAAAAGCAAAAGCACATTATAAAAATACTTGGAAAACTGGAAATATTATTCATAATAAAGTAAAGTCGCTCAGTCGTGTCTGACTCTTTGCGACCCGATAGTCTGTAGCCTACCAGGCTCTTCTGCCCATGGGATTTTCCAGGTGAGAGTACTGGAGTGGGTTGCCATTTCCTTCTCCAGAGGATCTTCCAGACCCAGGGATCGAAACCGGGTCTCCCGCATTGTAGGCAGACGCTTTACCGTCTGAGCCACCAGGGAATTAATATGTATTGTGGCTCAGATTGTAAAGTGTCTGCAATGCGGGAGACCCAGGTTTCCTTTCCTTTCCTGTAACATGCTTATATTCTCTTTTTTTACTGCCCCCAAATTGTTAGGAATTTTTTTTTTTAAATACACATTGCAGTCTTTCTAGTTATTTTTCATGAGAACATAATCTGCTTGATATGTTATCCTTCTTGCCTCTCCCAATACTTAAAATCCTATTAATTTTTTTTCCTTTCGAAACCCTTTTTACATTTTCCATTGTTTTATTTTGAAAAATTTCTTGCCTACCGAAAAGTTGAAGTAACGCAGTGAACACTGGATGCCTTCATGTGGATTCATGAGTTCATTTTGCTGCATTTGCTTTTTGTTTCTCTGTCACTCTGTCTTTGTTTCTGTCTCTCTGTTCTTCTGCTGTAACATTTGAAAGTGAGTTACACACATCATGACAGTTCACCCTTAATTATTTCAGCATGAATCTTTCAGTTATAAGGCAATTTAAAATTTATATTGGGCTTCCCTTGTGGCTCAGCTTGTAAGAATCTGCCTGCAATGTGGGAGACCTAGGTTTGATCCCTGGGTTGGGAAGATCCCATGGAGAAGGGAAAGGCCACTCACTGCAGTGTTCTGGCCTGGAGAATTCCATGGACTGTATGGTCCATGGGGTTGCAAAGAGTCGGACACGACTGAGCGACTTCCAACATTTATACAATAGTATCTAATATAGAGATTATTTTCATAGATCCCTAAGTTTCCCAGTAATGTTCTTTATAAACTGCTTTTTCCCCCATATGAAGGATCCAGTCAAGAATTTCCCTTTGTTTTTTAAAAAACTAGTATATTTTTGGCTGTGCTGGGTCTTCATTGCTGTGCAAGGCTTTCTGTAGTTGCAGAGCGGGGGCTTCTGTCTAGCTGTGGCGCATGGGCTGCTCACTGTGCTGGCTCCTCCTGTTGCAGAGCACAGACTCTTAGCAGATAGGCATCAGTAGTGGGAGCACGCTGGCTCAGTAGCTGTGCTCGTGGGCCCTAGAGCATGTAGGCTTCAGTAGCTGTGACTCACAGGCTCTACGAGCGCAGCCTTAGAAGTTGTGGTACATGGGCTTAGTTGCTCTGCGCCAGGTGAATCTTTCCAGACTGGGGATCGAACTCATGTTCCGTGCATTGGCAGGTAGACTCTTGTCCACTGTGCCACCAGGGAAGTCTGAAAGAACCATTGTTATTTTTGAAAATAGGCTGGGTATTAGGTGATACTGTGGAATTACTGATGTCATATTCAATGTGATGATGGCATGGTGGCTTTGTCATTACTAAAGAATAAATCAATAAGAATATAGTTGGAGTACAAGAATTTAGTACAACATTGCAAATCAAATATACTTCAGTTTTTTAAAAGGAGGGAAAGAGAATATACTTCTTGTATATGTTTTTATTTATGTATATGTTTTTTTATTTTGTATATGTTTTTATATATGTTTTTATTTTGTGTCTTCTCTGTGGCTTCTTCCCTGTGGTATCCTGGCAAGTTTGCAGGTTTCTGCAAACACACACACAAACACTTACATTAATGTATATACATAGATATATATACACATGCACATAGACACATATATTTTTCCTTATAAATTGAGACTATACACTGAAAAATATATAGGTGAAATAATATGCACTCTGGAATTTGTTTTTAAAATATCTCAGGAAATAAAGTGGAATGGATATAGTTGAATGAAGATTGGCCAAGTATTGGTAAATGAAGCTAGATGATGGATACATGATGTTTAAAATATGTATGTTTGGAATATTACAAGTTAAAAAAGGGAAAACATTCTTTCTCTTTCTGCCTTTTGGATTTTCACCAGTGTAAATAACCTCCATATTGATAATGTATTGTTCAGTTAGTACATACTTGTATAGAAAAATTTAAAAATAGAGAAAAATATGAAGAAAAGGTTACTTATAAGCTTACCAAGCAAGCATAGCCTCTGTGATTTCCTTTTGGCCTTTTATGTCAGTGTATATATATGCTTGCATGTGTGTTTGTGTTTCCCCACCTCAAAGGCTGAGGTGCGTTGCTTTAGAAGCATTTTCAGTATTGCTCTCCAGAGGATCATTTCAGTGTATTCTAGCTCCAGCGGTTTCAGATTGTACCTTATATTAAGTCTTTGCTATGTTTTTTGGTATTTCAATTCCAAGTATATTCTTTTTCCCTCCTTTTAAAAAATTGAAGTATATTTGATTTATAATGTTGTGTTAAATTCTGCTGTATAGCAAAGTGATTCATTTGTACTCCAAGTATATTCTTATTGATTTATTCTTTAGTAACGACAAATCTCTTTTAAGTTTGCATGTTTTGGTTACTTACATTTAAGAAAATGGGTGCCATTAGTACTAAATCTTCCTTACAGAAGATAGCATCTTGAAATAGGGGAGGCCAAGCAAGTACTGTTGGTATTTTCATTTGAGGCCCCAAAAAGTTAGTGTTTTCTC
Organism: Oryx dammah; assembly: GCF_014754425.2. Taxonomy (NCBI): domain Eukaryota; kingdom Metazoa; phylum Chordata; class Mammalia; order Artiodactyla; family Bovidae; genus Oryx; species Oryx dammah. The sequence continues at coordinate 10,188,297 of NW_024080444.1, read as the reverse complement.
AGAGTTATGAGGCTGGTAGGCTGCTAGGTGTCCTTATTCTCCACAACGAGTTTTAAGGAAGTAATTATGTACAGTCAGTCTCACAGTTGTGGAAGTGTGTAAAGCTAGGTCTGTGTCACCTACTAATGTCCCCTGAGCTCATGGTTTATTTTGTGTCTTCTCTGTGGTTTCTTCCCTGTGGTATCCTGGCAAGTTTTCAGGTTTCTGAAAGGAAGACGGCTGAGGAATCATCTGGATTTTGGGCTGAGAGATTGCGTGTCTTAAGGCTCAAAAATAAAAAACTTAGTCAAGATTTTTTTCTAACCACACCTGGGGATCATTGAGCTCTTTGTTCCTTTTTTTGCAAATATAATTAAGGAGTAGAAACAGCATATGATTTTTAGAACAGTTGACATAAAGCTGCCCTGAACTAGCTTTTCATATTTGATAGTAAAATAATATAATTGTTGACAGCACGGATGAGGCTGATGGGCTTAGTTTTGTAGTGCTTATTAATTTACTGCTTGTGTTTGAAAACCAGTTACACAATGGCATTGCTTCAAGGGAACATTGACTTTAGACTTCAGATTTGAGTAACTTTAGTTATTAAAATTCGATGAACAAAATTCACTGGTTTGTAAACATGCAGTTTTTAAAGCACCCTTATTATTTACAAGTTTTGGAGCCAGAAATCTGTCATTTTGGTAGGACCTACAAGGCATAGTATTTTATGGAATTTCTATACGGGCATTTAGTAACTCCAGATCTGAGCTGACATTTCGAGCGCTTTTGTACCATAAAGAAAGACATGAGAGATGTTGTGAACTGGTACTGGTAAACAAAACCAATCACACTCAAGACAACTAAATTCAAGCAAATGAAAAGTAACTTGTATTTGCCCCCTTGAGGTAGATGGAGAGAAAGAGTGCATTAGAGAGAGTAATGAAGAGTGAGTGTGATAATAACTTGTGTCAGGAACACTTGAAGTCATTGCAGTGTATGTGCATTGGAAAAAGCTTGTGTGTTGTTTTGCTCTTTCTTATTGTATCTTTGCATTGTTTAACTGCACAGTTCAATATTTAAATTGTATTGGATGTTGGTTTGTTATGGTTCATGGCATTGTTTTGAAAGGGATTATAGTCATCAAATTGTAGTTCACTTTCCTGCCTAATTTCTAATTATGGCTATTCCCTTTAATGTTAAAAGAAGGATTAAAAATTCATAACCTTTTATTGGTGGGGATAGGAGTTCCTAGAGAGGGTGGGGGGAAGGTAAGAGAAACAGTTTGTGCAGGGTGCAAAGGTGAATAAAGATCCTAGTTCTCAGGTAATTCACAGACTTGGGGGACAGCTGTGGGGTTCCAGGGAGCCCAGAGAGGCACTTTGAGTAGCTTGGTGTAGAAGGAAGAATTTTTTTTTTTTTGTAGGAGAGATGAGCTTGGCCTAGATGAGCAAGTTCAAGACAGGTAGAAGGAGGGGAGAGAAGAATAGAACAGAAGCTAGGTAAATTGGAGGATAAGATTGCACTTAATAATTTGTCTCTCCCCCTCTTTCTTTTTTTTAAAAACTGAATTTGAAGGCTTTTTGGTGAGCTTGGGCTTAAGGAGAGTGAGGCAGACCTGGAATAGTGGCTGTGGGATCTGAGGGAGAGGATCAGCCTGGCGGGAGATGGATTGTAGGGGCCCATCCTGCTTGGATATTTATCTTGTAGCACCAAGCAAGTCTGTTAAGGGACAAAAAGGGGTGCCATTGTAGTGTTGGTCCAATTGCAGATACAACATAGGAATTAGGGGTGAGGGTATTCGTGAAGGACTGGTTGAGGACCATCAATCTTATAGGAAAAGGACTAGGGTCTGGAGATTCCAGGGGAGAAGTCTTGGTCCCTCTTTCATTCAACTGATGCTTTCAGAGCTTGATTTCCTTAGGATATACTTGAAAATCTCAGCACCATGGGCAGCGGCCTCTGGCAGCAGTAACAGTAACATGATTTAAGGAAGCTGCTGTTGTTTAGTTGCTTAGTCATGTCTGACTCTTGTGACCCCATGGACTGTAGCCCGCCAGGCTCCTCTGTCCATGGGATTTCCTAGGCAAGGTTACTAGAGTGGGTTGCCATTTCCTTCTCCAGGGGATCTTCCCGATCCAGGGATCAAGTCCTTGTCTCCTGCATTGGCAGGTGGATTCTTTTACCACTGAGCCACCAGGGAAGCGCTTGAGGTAGTTACTACTTTTTAAACCAAAATGCCAAGCCTGTCAAAGGCATGACATGACAAGGCCCAGTCTTTGAATGTATGATGCAAAGCCTTACTTGTCTTTGTAAATGAAGTTTTATTGGAGCATAGCCTTATTGTCCATCTACATATTATATATGGCTTTTTTGCACTACAGTGGGAGAGTTGAGTCATTGTGACAGATTGTATGGCCCACAAAAGCTAAGCCCTTTGCAGAAAAGGTTTGCCAACTCCTAATATAAAGGTACAAATTATTTGCTTTTGGGGAAGGATTCTCAAAACTTTTTTAAGATATAGATAAAATTCTGAATGTTTTTAGTTATGACTATGTTGCTATCTTGATTATGACTGTATTTATATTGATTATGTATAGATCCTGAAATGAAATTTGGTAATGTCAGGGACCTTCTGTAAGTAAAGAAGTTCCTGAACTTAAAAATAGAGCCACCTGTATTTTTAGGTGGCCTTTGATGAGTCCTTGGAAACACTAACAGAAACATAAGAGTCCCAAGATCTGAAACTCTTACTTTGGTTATATTTTACTAAGGACTGGTATACTGATAAAGTTTTAATTAGGAAATTACCTGGTGGTCCAGTGGTTAGGACTCTGTGCTTTCACTGACACAGGTCTGTGTTCGATCCCTGGTTGGGGAACTAAGATCCTGCAAACTGTGCAGCATGGAAGGAAAAAGAAAAAGTTTTAATTAACCTTTGTGCACTGTTCATTAAAAAAAATTAGTTCTCTGTTTATAGAAACATGAGAGTTATTTCACGAAACAAACACAAAAACAACAGATAAAGAGAAAAGATGAACAGGGAGAAAAAGGTGCTGTAACTGTGGGATGATTCAGCTTGACTAAGGGACATTAAAATAAACCCATATCTTAAGGGAAAAAAAGAAGATATAATATTTCTGGAATAGCCAATAGCCATACTTCCACAGACGTTTGAAGACAGAGTGCATCTTTTTGTTCTGTATGTGAGGGCTAAGACTAGGCATTAACATTTTTCACTAACATTAGTACAGTGACAGTAAGTCATTCAGGCTTGTGTTCTGTGCTCATTTGGGCTGCATTTCTAACATTATCATATGTACAGTGGTGATTCTCTTATTGATGATCATTGTTCTTTAAATAGAGGTTTAAAAATGAAGTTCCACGTACTTTCCTTAAGCTGGCTATTATCTTCTTGATAACACTAGAAGGCTCTCCAGTAGTATTAATCTGTTTTCAAAACAGTCTTCTTTGCAAGGTTTTCCCTTGGTTAAGTGGTGACAGACACTTCCTTCCCTAAGCCTCACCTGTCTCCTCCATCATCTGGGCTTTCTGATTTGAATACTTCATTCATATCCTAACCGGCGTTGCTGTCAGCAATGGCCCCTTTGAGATGATGTTTTTCACAGGAGTGCACCAGCAAGGTTCCTATCTCACAGGAGTTTAGCCTTCTTTGGATGCTTAATATCTAGGTACTTCTTTCTTTTGAATAACCCTGTGGGATGACATGGCATTATAATTGACTGTTTCCCTGGTCGGGAACTGTCTTTGATGATAGTTTTCAGCAGTTCATTGGCAGAAGATAGCACATCTCACTGTGAGGGGAGGTCACTTCACCCATGACCCACAGCTTGCACTATCACTGTTCTCCCAGTCTTGCTTTGAAACTCACCTGCTTTGCTGATATCATGTTCCTCCACTTTGTACCTGCTTTGGGCTTCCCTGGTGGCTCAGTGGTAAAGAATCTGCCTGTGATGTGGGTTCGATCCCTGGGTCAGGACAGTCCCCTGGAGGAGGAATGGCAACCCACTCCAGTATTCTTGCTTGGGAAAGCCCATGGACAGAGGAGCCTGGCGGGCTACAGTCCATGGGGTCACAAAGAGTTGAACACGACTGAGTGACTAAGCATCATATCATTGAAGGTGTCTGTCATCTTCTCCTGTACCAGCCTGATACTCAGTGGTCTCCTACACTGAGAATGACTTATCAGTCTACTGCACAGGGAGTTTCTCTAGTTTTTTATGTATGGTGTTCGTTTAAGTAACACAATAACACAATTCAGCTTCCCAGGAGCAACGTGGCTATGTTGTGAGGTGTGGACATGCTGAGATCATGTCTTATGTACTTCCCTCCAACACTATGTGCCATCACCTTCAACTCTCTATGCTCACTTTCTTTCTTCTCAGGTTTTTTCCACATTTGAAGAACACATTTTCACCAACAGTGCTTGGGAGATGGTAGCAGTGATGCCCAGTACATTTATGCTGGGCACAAAGCATAATCTTTTAGGGACAAGAACTGAGATATAACTGAATTGCCATCTTTGTTACCTTACATGGATTTGTATGCAACTGAAAGCTTTCTGCTGGTGGATGTTCACAGGTCATTATAGAGTTTTTGATTTGGTCAGTGAATTTAGGGTAAAAAAAATACGTTACTACAGCAGATATTTTGAAAATGAGGACAGAAAATGAAGGATACTTGCATAATTTCTGTTTCTTTCACATAAACTCTGAGTCCAGTGATGGCAGGTATCATTTTCCATAGACTCTCTTGTAACATCTGCTTCCAAGAACGCACCTAAATAATAGTAGGGTTGATGCATATATGACATTGGTAAAACAGCCTGAGGCCAGATCTTGGAGTTTTCTGAAATTTTTTGGTTATCACTCTCTACATCTTGAAGAACGGTTGAGATTATTTAATAGGGAAGGGGTAGGATCAGAATCATGCTTTAGAAAGTATGATCATATAATGGCTTCCAAGGGGAGCTGGTCATAGCAAGAGGCTTGGAGCGGGCTTTTAGGAAGGAGGGAGGAGGGTGGGGTCAGAGTGGTCTTGACCCCAGAGTGCTCATGACCCCCAGTGGGTGTTTTTCTGAGCCAACTGAGATAGCAGTTCTCAAATTTTGGCCTTTTCAGCACCTACTTATACTTTTAATAATTTATTATGGACCTCAAAGAGCTGTTGTTTATGTGGGTTGTATCTGTCCTTGTTTATTGTATTAGAAATGAAAACTGAGAAGGTTTAAAAATATTTAAATCAATAAAAAGAATCTGTTATGTAATATTCATATTTTTCTTAAAAAATGACTGTATTTTCCTAAACACAAAATTTAGTGAGAGAAGTGGCATTTTTTAATGGGTTTTTCAAGTCACTAGTGTCTCAGGGTTAACAGTCACTTAGTCATATCTAAGCGACTGTCCTCTTTGTGGCCCATGGACTATGTAGCTTGCCAGGCTCCTCTGTCCATGCAATTCTCACTAATGTCTAGCTTAAATAGAAACCCCTTTCCAGAATCTTGTATCTGCTTTTTGCGTTTAATCGGTTGTGATATCATGTAGCCTTCTGCACACTCTACCTTACACACATGGGAGAATGAGAGTGAAAAAGAAGAATAATGTCTTGGTATAGTTGTGATAGTGGCTTTGATGCCACAGACCCAGTGGCCTTTGGACAACATTGTGAAAGCCTCTGCTATAAGACATTCAGCAGGAGACTCCTTCCCTGATCTCACTCTATGTAAATGATGTGGGCATCTTGAGGCAAGGTAACAGTTTTCCATTCTTGTTCATATTAGACTTTCAGATCACTGTGTCCCTGATAGGAACCTCAGAGACCTAATGACATTATGAGACAGTGGTTCTCCAAGAAGTCATGGAGTTATTTGGGGGAGCATCAAGCCATAAATTCTGACATAAAACTCTGACAAAATTTTTTAAGCAGAAAATGGACTTGGGGGGTAAACTCAAGTTCTTGCATCTTAAGACATATAAAATATTTTAAAGTGTGTTTATAAGATTTTCCTTTCATATTAATTTGCTAGTCTATTACTTTTGTCATCCATGTATTTATTAATAGATAATTGATAGAAAATTCAAAGCTGTTTGAAAAATACAGTGACAAACTTTAAAAAGACAAAAAATTACATCTTTCACTGCATATTTCTTCATGAGAGCTGGGGAATTTTTTCTTTTTTTTGGTACGGATGTATTGGGTAGATGGATGTGTGTGTATGTACTCTTTCTAGTCCCCCCTCCGCCTTTTTTTTTTTTTTAATTTTATTTTTTCCCAGCCCCTCCCCTCCCCCCCCTTTTTTATAGTCTATGATTATTATAAATGCATAACTTTTTTAGGTAAAAATTACCTTTTTGTTGATACAAGTATTATAAAAATGATGAAAAGCATTAAATGCCAGAGAAAATTGAAATCACTCACAATCCTGGCATTCAGAAACAAGAGCTGTCCAAAGAGCTTAGTGTCTTCCCTTCCAACGCCTTTTCTCTGTTTAGTGCTCAGTAGTTTTATTGTTTTGACAGGTGTGGTATCGTGGTGAACACAGTTTGGTTTTGTCTCTTCTCCCTCTCACTTTAGCACATAGTGAATGCTTTGCCATGATTACAGATGTTCTTCAACGGGATGATCTAACATTCATTGTATCTCTCATTTTTATTGGTAGGATGATTTTCTTGAGCAGGGGAAGCAGATAAATCTAAGGTGGAGAGGGATGCTGGGGCCGCAGAGCAAGGAGGGTGTGACAGTTCCTAGGGTTAGGGTAGGGTTGGCCCATGATACACTGAGGGGTGACCAGCTCCTCACTAGCCCAGGAGGCACTTTAACCTCTGTTAACCTCTGCTAACAGAGGCACTTTGCCACCAATACTGCCTCATTTCCTGCCTTTTCTCCACAGAAAAACAGAAAGCAGTATTAAATAGCATAGAATATTTGGCCTATTTACTTATATAAGAATCCATGTCTGCCATCCCTAGCTGTGACTTTCAGGAAAACTGTTGTTGCCTTAGAGGCTGTAAAGGGAAAGGATTGAATTAACAGCTCTCTGAGGTTCCTCTCAGCTTAAACGTGTTTGCTTTATTGTAAGTAACATTTCTTCAAGGAGGTGAACCAAAGTCTTAGATAAGGAATTTTTTGAGTTCTAGATTTCTTTTATATTATAATTTTGTCAAGAACCCCTTTAGAAGAAATCTACTAGCCGAAGCATAGGAATCTTTTTTATACTAAGATTTTAGTGTTACTGGCATTTAACCTTGCAGATGACTCTTTTATCTTCCTGCAATTCAGTTCATTTGCTCAGTCATGTCCAACTCTCTGCAACCCCATGGACTGCAGCAAGCCAGGCTTCCCTGTCCATCACCATATCCTGGAGCTTGCTCAAACTCATGTCCGTTGAGTCCATGATGGCATCCAACCGTCTCATCCTCTGTTGTCCCCTTCTCCTCCTGGCTTCAATCTTTCCCAGACCAGGGTCTTTTCCAATGAGTCAGTTCTTTGCATCAGGTGGTCAAAGTATTGGAGTTTCAGCTTCAGCTTCAGTCCTTCCAATGAATATTCAGGACTGATTTCCTTTAGGATGGACTGGTTGGATCTCCTTGCAGTCCAAGGGATTCTCAAGAGTCTTCTCCAATACCACAGTTCAAAAGGATCACCTCTTCAATGCTCAGCTTTGTGGTCCAGCTCTCAAATCCATACATGACTACTGGAAAAATCATAACTTTGACTAGATGGACCTTTGTCAATCAGGTTATGTCTCTGCTTTTTAATATGCTATCTAGGTTGGTCATAACTTTTCTTCTAAAGGAGCAAGCGTCTTTTAATTTCATGGCTACAGTCACCATCTCCAGTGATTCTGGAGCCTAAGAAAAGAAAGTCTGTCACTGTTTCCATTGTTTACCCATCTGTTTGCCATGAAGTGATGGGACTGGATGCCATGATCTTAGTTTTTTGAATGCTGAGTTTTAAGCCAATTTTTTCACTCTCTTCTTTCACTTTCATCAAGAAGCTCTTTAGTTCTTCACTTTCTGCCATAAGGGTGGTATCATCTGCATATCTGAGGTTATTGATATTTCTCCTGGCAATTTTGATTCCAGCTTGTTCTTCACCCAGCACGGCACTTCACATGATGTACTATGCATATAAGTTACATAAGGAGGGTGACAATATACAGCCTTGATGTACTCCTTTCCCAGTTTTGAACCAGTCTGTGGTTCCATGTCCAGGTCTAGCTGCTGAATCTTGACCTGCATACAAATTTCTCAAGAGGCAGGTCAGGTGGTCTGGTATTCCCATCTCTTGAAGAATTTTCTGCGGTTTGTTGTGCTCCACACAGTCAAAGGCTTTGGTGTAGTCTATAAAGCAGAAGTAGATGTTTTTTTTGAACTCTCTTGCTTTTTAGTTAATCCACGGATGTTGGCAATTTGATCTGTGGTTCCTCTGCCTTTTCTAAATCCAGCTTGAACATCTGGAAATTCTCGGTTCATGTACTGTTGAAGCCTGGCTTGGAGAATTTTGAACATTACTTTGCCAGTGTGTGAGATGAGTTCGGTTGTGCAGTAGTTTGAGCATTCTTTGGCATTGCCTTTCTTTTAAATTGGAATGAAAGCTGACTTTTTCCAGTCGTGTGGCCACTGCTGAGTTTTCCAAATTTGCTGGCATATTGAGAGCAGCACTTTAATAGCATCATCCTTTAGGACTTGAGATAGCTGAGCTGGAATTTTATCACCTCCACTAGCTTTGTTTGTAGTGATGCTTCCCAAGGCCCACTTGACTTCACACTCCAGGATATCTGGCTCTAGGTGAGTGATTACACCATTGTGGTTATCTGGGTCATTTAGATCTTTTTTTGTATATTCTGTGTATTCTTGTCACCTCCTAATATGTTCTGCTTCTGTTAGTTCCGTACCATTTCTATCCTTTATTGTGCCCATCTTTGAATGAAATGTTCCCTTGGTATCAGTAATTTTCTTAAAGAGATCTCTAGTCTTTCCCATTCTACTGTTTTCCTCTATCTGCATTGATCACTGAGGAAGCCTTTCCTATCTCTACTTGCTATTCTTTGGAACTCTGCATTCAGATAGGTATATCTTTCCTTTTCTCTCCTTTGCCTTTAGCTTCTTTTTTTTTTTTTCACAGCTATTTATAAGGCCTCCTCAGACAACTATTTTACAATCATTTTGCCTTTTTGCATTTCTTTTTCTTGAGAATGGTCTTGATCACTGCCTCTTTACAATGTCATGAACCTGCAGTGGGGTGGCTTAAATATGTTCATCCACCAGATGGTGCTGTTGGACAACAGATTTTTCTAAGGCTGCAGGTTTCTAAAATATTAAATATTTTAGATAAAATATTTAAACTGAGTCACCAGTGTCCTTTCCATTTTGTATTTTTATCATGTTAGGATATGAATTATTCTGAAATAAGGAGTATTTTGAAGCCAAAACACTAGCTGTATGTGTAATTTTCACATCCAAGGGAAAATACTGTCATTCTAGACATGCTTTCATGCTAAGAGAGAGCTATTGGCCTTGGATTATAACTTTTAGATTTTCATTTTGTGTTAAAGCTTCTATTTAATAAGAAATCATTACCTGCCAGCATATTATGGCTCATCTTTAGTGAATGAAGTCTTAGCCTGATGATCTCAAGTTATGCCATCCAGATGGGGTGTGTGTGTGTGTGTGTGTATGTTTGTGTGTGTGTGTGTGTGTAAAACAGTACTTCTATTCATTTGTCACATTGCATGTAGAATGTTCTATCAGTTCTGTAAGCTGTATTTTCAGAAGAGTATTGTTAGAGAATTGTTGATAGAAGAAGATTGAGCTGATTTGCTGGCTGACCTCAGAGTATATGACTGCTGACTCAAAGTGTCTGTCTTGCACATGAGAGAGTTAGGTGGGATCACTGTGGGGAAAAGCAGTTTTGGCTGTGGAAGTGCTAAATTGATAGAGACACACATGAGTCCCACATAGAGTTCCATGCCTGAGGGGGAAAAGGGTGACAAGTCTGGCTGAGATGGAGAGTTTGGGAAGTTGCTTGCCCTTGTCAGCTTCTTAGCATTGGTTTCTCAAAATAAATCACCACCTGTCCGTGGGCTTTTGGGGTCACTGGGACAGTTAGAGTCATGAGTCCCAGGAGTATGATTCTAATTATGTTCTAAATAAAACAGGATTTTTTAAAAAAAGAGCTATCACTAAAATTATAAAATGATTTTATCTAGTTTCTAGGTTTATACATTTAATTTTTTAAAAAATTATGTTTTGTATTTTCTAAATGAGAAAATGTAGTTTAATATTCTGGCAAATTGTTAGTATTTTCTTTTTCGTTGAAGGAATAATGTTGAGCTTATGTATATGATCTAGATTTTTTCACTATGAGGAATGAAAATGAGACCATTGGCAATACCTTAAGTTGTTTTTCTTCATGAAGAATAAAAGGGTGTTATTTGAGCCCTCTGCCAGGTGTTATTCGAGTGTGTTAAATCTAAGATTGCTTTAAGTGCGAAACAGCATTAAAACAGCTAAAAGAAACAGAGGAAAAACTAGATAAAGTCCTGTTGGAATATGGAGAAACAGATGTATTCTTTATGTTAATTGTAATTGTCCTGGCATTAATAGTTGTAAAGAGGCTCAAGCCCTGCCCACATTTTGGTTCTTTTCAAAAGCTAAGTGGCTTAACTACTTCTTTAGTAGGATCACATTAACATCACAGACTCTGATAATGATATTACTTTCTTTCTTAGATCCATCAGAGAATGGGACAAGTTGGGGACCTGTGCATTTGATTACTAAGGAGGAAATGTATTAGACATTATTTTACTGTCAGTAGTAGTTCAGTTCAGTTCAGTTGCTCAGTCAAGTCTGACTCTGCAACCGGATGGACTGCAGCACACCAGGCTTTCCTGTCTATCACCAAATCCCGGAGCTTACTCAAACTCATGTCTATCAGGTGGGTGATGCCATCCAACCATCTCATCCTCTGTCATCCCCTTCTCCTCCTGGTGTCAGTCTTTCCCAGCATCAGGGTCTTTTCCAATGAGTCAGTTCTTCGCATCAGGTGGCCGAAGTATTGGAGTTTCAGCTTCAGCTTCAGTCCTTCCAATGAATATTCAGAACTGACTGCCTTTAGGGTGGACTGGTTGGATCTCCTTGCAGTCCAAGGGATTCTCAAGGGTTTTCTCCAACACCACAGTTCAAAAGGATCAGTTCTTCAATGCTCAGCTTTCTTTATAGTCCAACTCTCAAATCCATACATGACTACTGGAAACACCATAGCCTTGACTAGACGGACCTTTGTTGACAAAGTAATGTCTCTGCTTTTTAATATGCTGTCTAGGTTGGTCATAACTTTCCTTCCAAGGAGGAAGCGTCTTTTAATTTCATGTCTGCAGTTACTATCTGCAGTGATCTTTGGAGCCCAAGAAAATAAAGTCTCTCATTGTTTCCATTGTTTTCCCATCTGTTTGCCATGAAGTGGTCAGACTGGATGTCATGATCTTAGTTTTCTGAATGTTGAGCTTTAAGCCAACTTTTCACTCTCACTTTCATCAAGAGGCTCTTTAGTTCTTCTTTGCTTTCTGCTATAAGGGTGGTGTCATCTGCATATCTGAGGTTATTGATATTTCTCCCAGAAATCTTGAGATTCCAGCTTGTGCTTCATCCAGCCCAGCGTTTCTCATGATGTACTTTGCATATAAGTTAAATAATCAGGGTGACAATATGCCTGTAACAGGTGACAGTAAGCCTTGACATACTCCTTTCCGGATTTGGAAATAGTCTGTTGTTCCATGTCTAGTTCTAACTGTTGCTTGTTGATTTCTCAGGAGGCAGGTCAGGTGGTCTGGTATTCCCATCTCTTTCAGAATTTTCCACAGTTTATTGTGATCCACACAGTCAAAGGCTTTGGCATAGTCAATAAAGCAGAAATCAATGTTTTTCTGGAACTCTCTTGCTTTTTCGATGATCCAGTGGATGTTGGTAATTTGATTTCTGGTTCTTCTGCCTTTTGTAAATCCAGCTTGAACATCTGGAAGTTCACAGTTGATGTACTGTTGAAGCCTTGCTTGGAGAATTTTGAGCATTACTTTGCTAGCGTGTGAGATGAGTTCAATTGTGTGGTAGTTTCAGCATTTTTTGTCATTTCCTTTCTTTGGGATTGGAATCAAAACAGACCTTTCTGAGTCCTGTGGCCACTGCTGGGTTTTCCAAATTTGCTGGTGTATTGAGTGCAGCATTTTGACAGCGTCATCTTTTAGGATTTGAAATAGCTCAACTGGAATTCCGTCACCTCTACAAGCTTTGTTTGTAGTGATGCTTCCTAAGGCCCACTTGATCTCACATTCCAGGATGTCTGACTCTAGGTAAGTGATCACATCATCATAGTTATCTGGGTCGTGAAGATCTGTTTCGTATAGTTCTTATGTGTATTCTTGCCACCTCCTCTTAATAGCTTGTGCTTCTGCTAAGTCCATGCCATTTCTGTCCTTTATTGTGCCCATCTTTGCATGAAATGTTCCCTTGGTGTCTTTAATTTTCTTGAAGAGATCCTAGACTTTCCCATTCTATTGTTTTCCTCTGTTTCTTTGCATTGATCACTGAGGAAGGCTTTCTTATCTCTCCTTGCTGTTCTTTCGAACTCTGCCTCCATATCGGTATATCTTTCCTTTTATTCTTTGCCTTTTGCATAAGGCAAAGGAGTCAGTAGTAGAGACCTTACCGCCAATGGCAAACAAATTGTTTAGTTTTCATTAAAAATCTGAGGCAGGTGGTCTAGGGCCATGTTGCTTCTGTGATGCCATCAGAGACATGCATTCTTAGCAGTTACTTTTGCCACCTTCACTGTGACGTACTTACCCTCGTGCTCTTGTGGTAGCTGCTCATTGTGTCTGAATGTCTGGTGAGGGAAGAAGGGCACAGGATTAGAGCCTGCTTAGACAGCTGCCTCAAAGCTTTCTCTTGGAACTCCTGCCCAGTTATTACCAGTTACATCTCATGGGCCAGAACCATGCATAACTAGCCTTAGCTGTAACTACTTTGTTCTTTCAGTTAAGTGAGGTTCTATTAGTAAAGAAGGTAAAAATAGATACTACAAACATAGGCAGTCTCTGTTGTAAAAGTGTATTAAGACAGTGATTTTGAAGTACTGTGTTATACTGCAGTGTAATACACTTTCAAGAGTTGAATTAGACAAAGGGCTTAGTAGTCCAGAAAATATGAATGAAAGTGAAAGTATTAGCTGCTCAGTTGTGTCTAACTCTTTGCAGTCCTGTGGAGTGTAGCCACTAGGCTCCTCTGTCCATGGGGTTCTCTAGGCAAGAATGCTGGAGTGGGCTGCCATTTCCTTCTCCAGGGGATCTTCCCAACCCAGATCTTCAGCGCTGCAGACACATTTGCTGTCTGAGCCACCTCGGAAACCTTAGTCTAGAAAATATGAATACATCAGTAAAAATTGTAGTGTTTTAAATTTCCTGTATTTACAAAGAACTTGTCAGTGTCTGGGTTTGGAATTTTAGTATTTTCTTAAATGTTGAGATAATTGATCCTCTTTAAAGGAGAACAAGGCTTTTATGGTTCAGATTCCTTTTAGGATTTTCTGCAAGAGTCATGTGTAGATGTATAAAATAAAGTCAACAAGTTCTATTTATTATTTCTGTAAGTTTCTTTTCTTTTTTTTTTTAATAGAATGCATGTCTGAGTGATTCCATGAATCCTGCTCTTGGCCTCATGCAGTTGTTTTCAAATAATCTTTTTGATTGGTAGTCCTTAAAAAAAAAATAGGAAAATAGCAAATTTAATCAACAAATTATTAACTTTCCCTTTCAGTCATTGGGGGATTAAGGGAAGTCTTTCCCTCCTTGATTATATAAAAGTTTAGAATTGATTTTCTGGCTCATTGATTGGCTGTGAGGCTTCGGGCACAATAATGCCAGCTCAGGTTAGAGTTTTCCATTGTCACCCTTGAATTCTGGTTACACAGTAGTGAGCTGTGAGGTCTTGGGTGAGTTATCTGACTTCTCCTAGGGCAGCTGTCTCATCTATAAAATAGCACTAATAATAGATCGTAGTTCTATTTATCACCTCATAGGGTAAAATGAGATGAATAAGTAAAACACCTAGGGCAAGGCCTGCTCCATATTATGTACTGAAGAACAGCTGCAGCTGGCGGCAATAGTAAAGCAAAATGGGCCAAAAATCCTGAAACCCTAATGAAATGTTCACTAGCTGTTTCTGACCAAGAGAATTATGAAGAATGCTGTTCTGCGATCTTCATTTACTTAGAAGTCCAGCCCACAGCCCAGCAGTTTATTCTTTCTACCATCTGTCGAAGCCTGTCATTTCAGAGCAGTGAAGGATATTTGTTTAGGGGTTACTACTAAAGAAAATGTGCCTGCTCTTTTCACGAGATACACTGCTATCCTCTTGTCACTAAGACAAGGTGCCAGGGCAGAAATGGTACCATGGGATGTAACTCAGGAGATGTTCTCTTTTTCATGACTTTTTCTTTATCATAATTTTAGAATGTATTATCTCAATTTATATGTGAAACTTACATTTTAAAGCACAGTGATACATTGAGTACCCCAAACCCACTATGCAGTCCCATAGCTAAAACATTACTGTTGTGCTGCTCATGGGATGCTCTTTCTACAGTCCTTCTTTGCTATCCCATCCCATCACCATGAGTGACCCTAACTTTGTGTTTGGTATCTTGCCTAAAAAAAAAACCCAAAAAGCAAATTTTGTTGTTGTTGAAGTATAGTTGATTTAGAATGTTTTTTTAGTTTCAGGTGTACAGCAAAGTGATTCAATTATACATATACATGTATCTATTCTTTTCCAAATTCTTTTGCATTTAATTGGTTACAGAATACTGAGCAGAGTTCCCTGTGCTACACAGTAGGTCCTTGTTGGTTGTCTGTTTTATTGGCAAATACAGCACTGTGTACATGTCAATCCCAAACTTCCTAATTACCTCTCCCACCCATCCTTGCCCTCTAGTAACCATAAGTTTGTTCTCTAAGTCTCTGAATTTGTCTCTCTTTTGTAAATAAGTTCATTTGTATCATTTTTTTTAAGATTCCACATATAAGTGGTACTGTATATTTGTCTTTCTCAGTCTTACTTCACTCAGTATGAGTAAGTCCATCCACATTGATGCAAATAAGATATTATTCTTTTTAATGGCTGAGTAGTATTCCATTTTACGTATGTATGACATGTTGGAAAATAATTGGTTAAATCTACTTTTGGCTGTGTTGGGTCTGTGTTGCTGTGCATGTGGGCTTTCTCTAGTTACAGGGAGAGGGGTTTGCCCCTGGTTGTGGTACGTGGGCTTCTCACTGTGGTGGCTTTTCTTGTTGTGAAGCATGGGTTCTCGGTGCATGGGCTTCAGTAATTGTGACACGGGAGCTCAGTAGTTGTGGCTCCTGGGCTCTAGAGCGCAAGCTCAGTGGTTGTGGTGCATGGGCTTAGTTGCTTTGCAGCATGTTGGATCTTCCCTGATCAGGTAGCCCATGTCTCCTGGATTGGCAGGCGGATTCTTTATCAGGGAACCACCAGGGAAGCCCCCACATCGTCTTTATCTATTCCTCTGCTGATGGACATCTGGATTGCTTCCATGTCTTGGCTATTGTAAACAGTGCTGCAGTGAACGTGGGGTACATGTATCCTTTTGGACCATGTTTTTCTCCAGATGTATACCCAGGAGTGGGATTGCAGGATCATCTGGTGGCTCTGCTTTTAGACAGATGCATATTTGTAAACAACATATTTAGTTTAGCTTATTTTTGACTGTATTAAAAGTAGGATCACTTTATTAGTCTTCTGAGACTATCCCAAACACTAAGTTTTCTGAGTTTATTCATATTATTTGTGCGCTATTGTTCAGTCATTTCCATTGCTGAATGGCATTCCATTTTGTGAGTATATATTTTATTTTTTATTATCCTGTTGGGATATTTTCTTTTTCTTTCTTCTTAAATATTGCTGCTATGAACCCATTCCTGTATATGATTTCTGGTGTACTATTATATAGGTACTCTGAAGCACTTATCTAGGAATGAAAGTGCTGCCTCAGAGAGTATTCAGCTTGGTCAGATATTGTTGCCTTGTTTCTTAAAAACTTTGTAGCAAAGTCTCCCCTTGCACTGTATAAGACACCTTTACTGAGGTATAATAACTTGCATACCACAAAATCCACCCATGTTGAATGTATAATTCAGTGACTTTTGTGTAACCATCACCACCAGTCCAGGTTTAGAACACTTCTGTCACCTTCAAAAGCTTCCTCATGCTGACAGTATTCACTTGATCCTGTTCATCTTATTACTTACCAACCTTTGACTTTGTAAGTCTTGTGGCTTTACAATATCTTGTTTGTGAATTTGCCTTTCTCTGACTATAAATGACTTAGAACATCTTGTCTTGTCTTTGTTGATCATTTGTGTTTCTTGTTTTTTCCTCTACTTATTTTTCTGTTAGACTGTTTGATTTTTTTTTCTTGTTATTTGGAGTTTTTAATGTATTCTGGATACCAAAACCATGCCAGTTATATTTGTGGAATTATTTGCTTATTTGCTTCAATTTTGTCTTGATCTTCCTAGACTTTTTTGTTTCTTTCATTTTTCCCTCTGTGTGTGTGTGTGTGTGTGAGAGAGAGAGAGGTAACAGGTTAATTTTATTTCTGCCATCTAAAGCTATATAATGGTATATCAGATTCATGGAACTATTGTACACATTCAGTAAAGTGACAGTGGTGCAATACCACTTAGTATCTCAGAATCAGGAATATACAATTTTGAATTGTTTAAACACAATCCACATTCTTAAAAATAAAATCAGAAACCATCTGCAGTTATATAATTGTCAATTAAATGTTACCACTTAATAGTTGATATAGTAGTCTATATCTAGTAGGGAATGTTGAAAGCAATTTTAGAGTCTCATCTTGTTGGACTCTGTTGGGAATGTTTCTTGAATAGATATGTGACTGGCCAAGATGGGTAAACACAAGACAAGAACAAGTAAAGCTCTACCACGATTTCAGTAGTGTTCACTGTTTTCTTTGTCAGTTAAAAGTGAACAGCAAGAATTACAAACTTTACATATGTACAAGGCGTGCTGTAAAAGGATGTTTGTTTACAGGCGTGTAAAAGTACTTTGTAACTGGTGTGATAAAATAATGTATAAAGGTACATAGCAAAACAGTGATCGTCTGAATTTGCAGAATCAATTCCCTATTTTATATTACATAAAATAAAAGCAGTTTTAGTTTTCTTGAACCTCTTTTCTAGAAATACTTGAAAAGGAATACAGACAGAAATTATTATTTTTACCCTTGGTCATGGCTGTAAAAATAGTTAGAAAATAAACCAAGGGAATTTCTCTGGTGGTCCAGTGGTTAGGAATCTGCCTTGCAATTTGGAGGATGCAGGCTTGAAATCTGGCCTGGGAACTAAGATCCCACATGCCACAGAGCAGCTAAGTCTGTGCCTCCACAACTAGAGAATCTGTGCCACAACGGAAGATCCTTCATTATGCAACTAAGACCTGATGCAGCCAGATAAATAAACAAATAAATAAATATCCAAGGGGAAAAGAAAACTGACAACCAAGAATACTGGAATGCCCGAGTCCAGAATGAACCCAAATATTTGGCCATATAGAATATTTTTGACTTCAAGAGTAGAAATAATAATGAAGGATTTATAGGCAGTTTTTAATCAATAAATATAAGAGGCATTTTGATGATTTTGCCACCGGAAAACAAAAGCTGTAGCATCACTAAAAGTTCTGAGAAGTCTGTTTTATATAGCTTCAACTCAGTTGAAAGTGTATTTATTTATATTTATTTAAGGTAGCTAAAATTGACATCAAATATTTTTATAGATGGTATTTACAGTGTCTTAATGAACAGAGATTTAAATTTTAATGTTATTGGTTTCATCAGTATTCTTAGTGACTTTATTTAGTTTTATATTTTTCTCACTCCTGGCACTCTGAATACATGAACTATAGATGTTCCATCCTAAGTATTGCTTAACTTTAGTTTGCAGATACTTGGTCTCATCTTTCTGTGCTGTACTGTGTGTTTATGTCTTAAATTTTCCCTTCTAGATAAGTACTTCTCTTGTTTAATCCCTTCAGTCAGTTTTTAGTTTAATAATGATATATAAATGAAATGATGTATCAGTGATATACTAGTGAAATGATATATTTCATTTGTAGAAGTGTACCGTGTCTTTGTGATTCCATTTTTAAATTTCTTTAAGCATTTCAAGTTCTTTAGCCTCTGAAAATTCTGATACCAGCGGTCCTTGGGTTGTGGAAGGGCCAGTTGTTTTTGTTAGCTTTCTCCCATGAGGTCTTACCTCCCTGTATTTGTGGTGATCTTCAGTTTTATGCTTTGGCTTGATCCTAATTTGTGGAAAATCTGCAAGTCAAAATGGAGGATGCTTTTCTCCCAGAAGGATTGGAGTTGTTTTTGCCTGGAACCAGAGATTTAAATAACTTCAAGGTCTCAGTTGTCCAGACTCAAGGCAGGGGGCCTAAGCTCTCTATAATCTTTTATTTGATTGAGCACTTCCCTTCTCCATATTCCTTCTTGTCATACTCATAGTTACATTTTTAAAGTGAGAATCTTTTTTTTATTACTGTGTAGTACTTTTTGTTGCAGAAATTTTTTGTTTCTTCAAAACTTGTTCTACATTGGTTATTGACTAGACTCTCAGAAAGAAAAGAAAGCACTGCTGTAAAATTTTGTAGGTATTTTGGTGTATAAAAATGCAAAAAGGAAAAGAGTTCTGTTTTAAAGTAAAAAGTTTGGAGAATGTGAGATATTTTCATGGAAAGGAAGCAGCAAAAAGAGCTATCGTGTCACACATTGTAATTAACTTTAAAGCAAAATGAATTTCACATGAGTCTAATTTTGTTCTTTTGTGTAAAGATCCTAAGGAAACCCTCTATTTTAAATGTGACCAAGGCTCTCATTTTAGCTATTGAAAGATTCAATTTTCCCACATTACTGTGTGAAATGGATTGAGTTTTGAAGTCTTTAAAGCAACCAAGTTTTATTTGTCTTTCCTCATGTGTATTACCTTTGAAACTTCAAGGGCTTATTACAGCCTTATGAATTGGTGGCAGTAATTTACATTAGCCTATCTTTAAAGTAAGTTGAAATTTGGAAGGTGGTCTGTTTGGATCATGTTACTCTAGTAGTTGTTAGCTGGGCTACAGTAAGGGTCATAGAAAGGGATGGTGAGAGCCAAATGAGGACAAGCGTAATCTTGTAAAAAGTAGTAAGTAAAAGTATCTGAAAATTTTAGTGAGAAACTTTAATAATTTCTTTTAGTATTTTCTCAGAGTTATAACACCTGGGAGGTGGCTCTTTTCTTATTTTAATGATTAGCTTTTTAAATGAAAATTTTTTCATAAATTTATATATTTCAGAAATTTTTGGGGGGTCACTTTGGGTCCAGCTTAGAGCTGGGCATGTGGCAGTGAAACTCAGGAGAGAGATGAAGGCTCAAAGCATTGTTTGGAAAGAGCTGCCTGGGGATAACATTGTAGGTGCTGAGGATGATGGCAGGGGGGATGGGGAGGAGAAACATGTGGGTTGGATGTGGACATTGTTGAAGAAAGATATTAATGTCTTATGTAAACAAGGTCTTGTGATCAAGTAACATTGGGGAAATGTAGAGTTAAAGCAGAGTTAAACAGGCTTCCTTATAGCATGACCTCTTAGAAACTTCAGAGTACCTGCTGGCACTGTGACTTTATAAGAGGAGGAGAAAAAGAGACCAACATTTTTTGACCATAGCCTCTTGTAGGAGTAATGTTCATTAGAAATATTTTAGGGAGAACTAGTTTGCTGTGATTTTTGCAGTATTTCTCTGTATTAGATGGGAGGGATCCTTACTGGTTTGGTTTCTAAGGTAGCATATTGCTTCCCTGTGTTGCTTCAATTTCCTAGTGACCTAGCACAGTCATTGTAGAGCATTCTAGATGCTCATAGTCCCAAAAAGAAGGACCTCCTTGGCCTGGATGTGCCCTGTGTTCAGTGACCCAGGCCCAGAGCTCAAGGGTGTGAATTCACACTTAGCGTGGTCTCTCTATGTAGGTTTATAGAGGCATCGTTCATGCTAATGCTGGTTTTGGGATACTTACTTCCTCTGTGAAGTCCAAAAACCTGATCCTCAAACAGATCTTGAGTGGCTATGGTAATGAAAATTTAGGAGTTCTTTCAGATTACTGTCTGATTCTTGCTAGATTAATGATACTGAGATTGAAAAGAAGGATCCTTGATAAACTTCCCATTTACACATATGTGCACAAATTATGGTCCAATGGTGAATTATTTCAGTAAACCAGGCAGAGACAGGGTAAATAGACACACACAGCAGGGCATGCCTAGAATGCACTGGGTTATTGGGGTGAAGGGAAATGGGAACCAGGGGGGAAACATTTGCTCAGTGGAGATCAGGTGAGTTGCAAATACTGCTCAAACACCTGTTGGACATTGTATGCTGCTCTTGCTAAGTCGCTTCAGTCGTGTCTGACTCTGTGTGACCCCATAGACGGCAGCCCACTGGGCTCCCCCGTTCCTGGGATTCTCCAGGCAAGAACACTGGAGTGGGTTGCCATTTCCTTTTCCAGTGCATGAAAGTGAAAAGTGAAAGTGAAGTTGCTCAGTGGTGTCCGACTCTTCGTGACCCCATGGACTGCAGCCTACCAGGCTCCTCTGTCCATGGAATTTTCCAGGCAAGAGTACTGGAGTAGAGTGCCATTGCCTTCTCCATGCACATTGTATGGAAGAGCCTTATTCGAGGGGATGGAGTCTGGGAAGAGGCATTTTTCTGTGAACATGCATTGGTGTATAGACTTTCTGAAGAGACTTGATGGCTTTAAGCTTTGAATGGTTTGGCAGATTTCCATCCTGTCATTGTGGGGCTTGTTTGTAGCTGGTGTCTTTCTGGAGACTACTTTTACACTAAATCAGTTCTGTCCCCAACCCTGAAGTGAAGCAACTTTTATTAGAAGCTTTGCTGGTGTTTGTGTAGAGTGACTGTATGCCTGGGTGGGAAGAATGTAGCAGTTTTATATATTTGCCTCTCATAAATTTTAGCTCCTTGGATCTTTGTTGATTTTTAGTGCTAAGAGAAGAGGATGGTATATTGTATTTTCATATGATCAGAACTGAAAGCATAGAGTTTATAAGTGAAGGCCTAGAGTCAGAAAGATTCAGGCTTATCTTTGCCACCAACTTGCTCTAGGAGTACTAGGTTTTCCATTTGTTCATTTGGGTATGACATTGCTTATGTTACAGGATTATTTTGAGTTGATGTAGGCTGCCGTCTCTGGGGTTGCACAGAGTCGGACACGACTAAAGCGACTTAGCATCAGTGTACGAGTATGTGCAGTATAATGAGATAGACTGTGGTGTCACACTTCTCCCAAGTGACAAATGAGGTGTCCTCCTTGTCTGAATCTCTGAAGGAGACCTGGTGCTCTTTAGAGTTTGAGTAGAACCTGTCCTTCTAGGCAGCTAGCGAGTTCAGTCAGTAATAGAGAGCAGACATTGGAGAAGGAATTTGGAAACACTAGGATTTATTCTCAGCCCCTTGTTATACCTGTTATTCTTAATATTTTAATAACCTCTTTTATTGAAATTATGTGACTTTTTATTTTTGCAAAAGAAATTAAGTTTTTACATCATGGCAGCCTTGGCCCTTGCCGCTTGCCCAGAAGAAATTGATGCCAACATATTATTAATATTTGCCCATTAATGGAAAGAATTTTAGTAGGGAATCTCATAGGACCTTTTTTTCCCTATCACTTTATCACGTGTTTGGCTTTTGTTTTGTTTCCAGTAAGATTTACTGGAGAATAGTGGAAACATTTATTCTGTCAGTTCTAAAATATAAGTTTTATTTTCTAAAGGTTTTTATGTCCTTTATCCTATTTAGTCCTCTGAGCAGTTCTGGGTGGGTACCTCAGGCTTTCCCAAAGGAAGACTGGGAGCTCTGGAAATCGCAGTGATTTCTGCCCTCGGCAGCGGCAGAGCTGGAGCCATACTCTGGGTCATCTGCCGTCACTCTTTCTCCTCTTCCCTCACCCCTTTAGACCCGCAGGTCTAGTCATGTCAAGGGATTCAGCCTAAGTTATTCCTGAAAGGTAATATCAGTCAGAAACAAAGATGAGACTTCTTCAGATGTAGGAATTTCAGAAGAATAGTTCGTTCCTAAATTTGCAAGCTCATTCAATTTAAAAATGATTCCTATAATATGGTGCTCATTTGTTACTTCAGATTCATTGCCTCAATAATGACTTTTAAATAGGAGGACTCTATTATTAGAGTGATTGGACTGAAGTCTGATTGGACTAGGGTTAAGAGATTGCATCACTATAAATAGAGTGAGATAAAATATTTTACATAATTTGAACTTTTATGAGGTCTCATAAGTTGGGACCTAGGATCTTTTCTAGAAGGATACTTAACTTTGAACAGTTTCCAAATAGCAAGCTTCCTGCTGTGGGTTTTAAGTTATAGAATGGCTGTCTTGGGGAGTTTCGGAATTAAGTGATTTCCCCCGATACTTTTCAGTTATATTACCTGAGGCACAACTTCATTAACTGCCCCATCAAAAATTTTCCTGACCCAAAAGCTCAAGTGAGTAAGATCAGTACGTTGATTATATTGTCATCTAAAGACTATAATGAAAACAGAACAATAATGAAAATACTAGGCATGGTTATCTGTGAGGCCTTGGCATAATTACTGGGGAGGGCCTTTTTGGTATACAAAAATAAATTTAATGTCCCATGAGGAAGTTGAAATGGATTTAAAGACACTGCCGTTTCATCGTGATTGCAA
This sequence comes from Oryx dammah, assembly GCF_014754425.2. NCBI lineage: Eukaryota > Metazoa > Chordata > Mammalia > Artiodactyla > Bovidae > Oryx > Oryx dammah. The sequence goes on along the minus strand of NW_024080444.1, from coordinate 10,165,437 downwards.
AAACTGTGGGTCCAATCACTGATATTTAGTGTTTTATTATGAGAAAAGTTTATGAGAAAAATAGTTTGTAAAAATTGTAAACAGTTGTGAATTAGACTGCATTAATAAGTGATTGGTAAGTTTTGATAAAACTAGAATCTTTTCCTGTCATTTTAACTTTTATCCCAGTGACTCAACTTTTTCTGTCTCCGTTACCAGCCATGTTGTGTTATTGTTATAAAACTATATTATTCCAACAATTTTACCAAAGTTTGGATAAATATTTTTAGCTGTTATTCTTTGTTTAAAATTCCCCATCAGCATAAGAGGTTGATATTTAGTTGAAGAAGCAGTAGAAGCACAATGATCTGTGACTTAGAATAACGCTAAGGATTTTTCCAAAATTAGAGTTGGGTTTTCAGGAAATGATGTATCACATGCCAAAATTGAATGGGGCTGAAAGAGGGATGACAGAAGATACATTTTGTTAATGGTGTCTTGAGATGATGGCTGATGTTTAATGACTTAAGTAATGTGCAAATAAACAAGCTAAAAACCAGAAAACCCCCCAAACTAAATAGTGTTCCAAGGATGGAAAGCATGCTGCAGATCATATGCTTTGAATCAATGATGTTTTTTTTCACTAACAGCTGATGGGAGTAGGTCCTTAATTCTCTGTCATTTGGCATAATTTTATACTAATATTTATATAGAACCACATTTTGCTAGTATTAATCTTGGATAATTAATCATGGATCTGTATAAATATATATATGTGTGTGTGTATGTGCCTTGGATACTTATTGCTTTCTTTTTTAAATTTCTAAGCGAGTTAAAATATACAGTGTAATAATTTTGGCAGATGATGGTTTGATCAGTAAATGTTATCTTTATGAGTTTATTAATGTTTGTCTTTTTTCCCCCTTCTCTCTCTTCCCTGTTTTTAGGGTGTGGATGAATGGAACATAGCTCGCCTAAACACGGTCTTGGATGTGGTTGAGGAAGAGTGTGGTATTTCTATTGAGGGTGTAAACACCCCTTATCTATATTTTGGCATGTGGAAAACCACATTTGCATGGCACACCGAGGATATGGACCTCTACAGCATTAATTATCTCCACTTTGGAGAGCCCAAGTCTTGGCAAGTTGCATGTTTAATATTCATTTGCTTTGGAATTGTGAGATCTGGGCAATAGGAACCCTTTGAAGATGGTTTTTTTTTTTCCCCCTTTTCTGGCAGATTCAGATTTATATGAGCTGTAAGAAAGTTCCTGACCATAACAATTAATTATTGCAGAGTCTTCCACTCTGCCTAGGGTTTTGCTCAAAACCATAAAGCTAATGGTGATTTGTATATCCAAATTTGGCCTACATACCATTTTGTGGGTCATGGATTGATATGTATTTTAGTCTCAAAGAATTTGGCATCTTGAACTTCTCTGAGCATTTGCTGGAAGGTATGGGGAACCTAAGTTAGGAGTGAAAATTCACTTCCTAGATGTACCTAGTGATTTTCTGGTCTAATCTCTGAATAAATGACAGATTCTATTTAGTATGTGGTGAGTAGAGGGATAGGAGGCATGAATCAGGAGACCTGTTACCACCTTTTTGGTGGTGGATATGGGGAGAAGAATAAGAATATGAATGTGTGTTCTTGATTTGCAATTACCTGTGTCATCTTTCTGAGCAATGATTTTAAGATTTATTGTTCTGTATAATGCATCATATGGTACCCAGCACAAATTTGTGATTGTTATTCTGTCAGTCACCCTGGAGTTCTTTGTGGTCAGCCAGTTTCATGTTTGAACTTATTTTTGTCAGTTTTAGTCTTAGGAAGGGCTTTCCAGGTGGCTCAGTGGTAAAGATTCCACCTGCCAATGCAGGAGACACGGGCTCAATCCCTGGGTTAGGAAGATCCCCTGGAGAAGGAAATGGCAACCCACTCCTGTATTCTTGCTTGGGAAATCGCGTGGACAGAGGAGCCTGGAGGGCTATGTTTCGTAGGGTCACAAGAGTCAGACACGCCTGAGTGACTGAGCACAGTCTTAGGAGAGCTTAAATATCAGTTCTATTTTTTTTTTTTTATAATACACATATGTGGAGAGTAATTCACAGACAGAAGCATACGAGGTATCAACTTGGCAAGCCAGGAAATACTGAATATGCTCTTTCTGCTGGTTGCGAACATGATAGGATGCTCTTCAGGTGCTTGTGTCAGCCCAGTAGCTTTCTTGCCTCCAATTTAAAGGTAATGGACTCTTTTCAAGTTCTCCTGCTGATCAGGTTTTGAGTGCAATGTATAATTTCTGTCCACATCTTGCTATTACTTGCCCTTGAGGTTTCATCATTTGGTGAAGTGTGAAGTTGTAAGCTTTCTCCAGCAAATTCAAATACAGCAAAAGTTCATAATGATCAAAAATGACATTTAATCAGCAGGAAAGCTTTTGGTGGAAGGGCAAAGCTCTTAGGACCCAGAAAAAAATCCAGGCGTTTTCTGATTTGCGATGGAGTTTTATGATCTGAGAAAAATTTAGTGAGAAGTTTTTTAAATCATTTTTAATAGTACTTACACATTTTGTTTGGAAATTTTTAGCATTCTACTCTCTTAATGGAATATATAAAATGTGAACATTTTTAATAGATGGTCTAGGAACTAGACTTTTGACAGAATGGGATGGAAAGATGATTTCTTACACAAGTGTTTGTTGGGGACCAGCTTGTGAGCACACGCTCTAGGCCTGTGAGTCGTCTTTCTTCAGCACCACGGTAGTCTTTTGGAGTGTCATCCTTCAGTACTTTTGGGAATCAACTTTGAGAGACTCAGAGAAATATTTTAAACAATGTGTAGGCTCCTGGGCAGTTTCTTAGCTGCATAGTTATTCCCGTGGTCTTTCTGTTACTCACTTTTGTTGTGAGTAAAATAGGCAAAATTGGTAAATTCAGCATGTTGTATATAAGGCAATTATATACTTCCTTTAAGAAATCTGGTTAGGGGTTTCCCTGGTGGTCCAGTGGTTAGGACTCTGTGCTTCCACTACAGGGGGCACAGACTGTCCCTGGTTAGGGAACTAAGATCTTGCAAGCCTCATGGTATGGCAAAAAAAAAACAAAAAAAAAACCCTGAAAAGTTAGTAAAAGTTAGCAAAACTTTTCCGTAGATTTGGAGAAATTCATGACAATCATGACGATGCCTGGGACATTTTAGTATTGGAGGAGTTGAAATGAAGTCTCTGCTTTCTTATTAAGAAAAGTGATTTTTTTCCCCTTCTCTCTTGGGCCAAGACTTATCTCCTAAAGATTGCTTGGGCATCTTTGGTGGCTCAGATGATAAAGAATCTGCCTGCAATGCAGGAGATGCAGGTTTGCTCCCTGGGTTAGGAAGATCCCCTGGAGAAGGAAATGGTGACCCACTTCAGTATTCTTGCCTGGGAAATTTCATGGATAGAGGAGTCGGTGGGTTATAGTGCATGAGTAGCAAAGAGTCGGACACAACGGTGATTAAACAACAACAAAGATTTCTTAGAGTAGAATATTCTGTTGGGGATATGACTGATTCTAGAGTCTTGTCTTTGGAAGAGGGCCACGCTGTTCATGAGTGAGGATAAGTACACTGGATTCCAAAGCATTTCTTTCTCTCAGAGTATCTCTTTCTTTCTAAATACAGAAAATGTATTTTCTGTATTAACTTATTCTATTTGTTTTTAAGCATATAGACTCCATTATATGCATTAAGAATAGATTTATACTATCACTATTACCTTTAACCTTGGCCATTATTTATAATGGTAAAATAATAAAACATAGCAGTGAATTATGACAGTTAATCTACATTCCATTTTCTAAGATAGCTACTGTAGGAAAAGAGCGATATAAATGACTCTAAGGATAGTCCCCAGTATGCTTATGAATGATTATATTAGCTCAGCATAAATAATTTTGAGGTAAACTTTATTATCATAAAGTTTCCCTGGTGGCTCAGATGGTAAAGAGTCTGCCTGCAATGCAGGAGTCCCAGGTTCAGTCCCTGGGTTGGGAAAATCCCCTGGAGAAGGAAATGGCAGCCCACTCCAGTATCCTTGCCTGGAGAACTTTTTGGACAAAAGAGCCTGGCGGGTTACAGTCCACGGGGTCACAAAGAGTCGAACACAATTGAGCCGCTAACACTTTCACTTTTCTTATTATTAACATTCACCTCAGTAACCATCATAATATATTTGAAGTAAGCTTTGCAAGGTGGCAGAAGCATACAAATTCATGTAAATATTGGGAGGTGGGCAGTTGTGTGGCAGACTCAGACTCAAGCAGAGCAGACAGGGCTGTGGTTCTCACTCTGCTACTGATGTGTGGCTTTGGGCAAAGAGCTTACTTCTGTGGGCCAGTTTCCTCACCTAGAAAATGACAAGGTTAATCAGGATGCACTCCAGTGCTCTAATTCTGTCATTTGTGATAAGAGGAACACAGGTACTTTACCCAACGTACAAAACGAGAGGATGCGGAGGTGACATGAAGTTGGGGGGGTGTGTGTGTGTGCACGGGCGCGTGCAGGCATGTGCGCTTGCTGGTTTCCTTTTCTGGTGTCCTCCCCTTGTTGAGTTGCCTTTACTCTCCTCCAGGGGTGCCCTATTCATGCTTGACATCTCTGCTCCTGGCAGTGTGTCTTCCTCCTGTCTGGTTTTATTGCCTGGCGTTCAATTTCAGTGACCTTCTCTTCTTCAGTTTTCTCCTTAGGCACCAAGTTCTGGTTACAGGTATTACAAAGACTGTAAAATTCTCTCCTTACTTCCATGACTGTGCTTGCTACTCTTCTTTGCCCTTGTGTTCCTTAAATTTTGCCTCAAGGCTTTCTGGACCATGTGTTGCCCCACCTTAGGCTTCCGTCTTTGCACCTTTCAAGTGATTGTGTGACCATTTCTGCTGCCCCTTTCCTATGCCTGCTTTGAAGTTTGGGGGCTGTGTTTTTCCCTTTGAAATTGTCAGCACTTAACACAGGATCTGGCTAGAGGTTTGATGCTCTGTTAAGTAATTCTCATTTTGAATCAAGAGAGTATTAAATTGTTTTGGATCAGTCTGTTCAAGAGTAGACAGGATAATATGTAAAATGTTTTATAAAGATTCTTGACTCCAGTGTAATTATTAAGAACACCAAGCTTCCAGAGATTTCTGAGTAGCTGCTGATAGGCCTGGCTCCAGGTAGAAGCCATGAGACATGGTTTACTGGGTACAACATGTAGCAGCTTTTGCCGAGTAAGTGTTCATGAACACGGGTATGTACTGAAGAGACTTTAGAGGAGCTAATTATTTATTTGAACATTTCTAGAATGAAGGTTTAAGGAAAAAGAGAACGCTTAAAGTAGGCAGCTAGAAAACTGCTATGGCAGTCAGTGGTAGCGTATTTATTTTCTTGGAATTAATATTGACTTTGGAGCCAGAAGACCTGTTTTAAAAATCCCAATCTGTCACTTGCCAGCTGAATGACTTAGGGCAAATCACTGTACTCCATTCATCATGAATTTCTCTAACTGCCAAACAGAGGCGTGATTTATTCTCTATCTTAATAGTATTGCTTCGAGGGTCCTGGGAAATACTTTGTATCAGTTCAGTTCAGTTCAGTTGCTCAGTCATGTCCTACTCTTTGCGACCCCATGAATCGCAGCACGCCCGGCCTCCCTGTCCATCACCAACTCCCTGAGTTCACTCAGACTTGCGTCCATCGAGTCCGTGATGCCATCCAGCCATCTCATCCTCGGTCGTCCCCTTCTCCTGCCCCCAATCCCTCCCAGCATCAGAGTCTTTTCCAATGAGTCAACTCTTTGCATGAGGTGGCCAAAGTACTGGAGTTTCAGCTTTAGCATCATTCCTTCCAAAGAAATCCCAGGGCTGATCTCCTTCAGAATGGACTGGTTGGATCTCCTTGCAGTCCAAGGGACTCTCAAGAGTCTTCTCCAACACCACAGTTAAGAAGCATCAATTCTTCGGCGCTCAGCCTTCTTCACAGTCCAACTCTCACATCCATACATGACTACTGGAAGGAACTATTCAAATATTAGTAGTTACTGTTGTCTTAATAACTTTATAAAAATAAGTAATTTTTTGGTCATAGTAATTACTTAGAGCCTGAACTTGGCATGATGTGAAGGATCAGTAAAATAAAAGTTTCTTTCCCAAGCATCATGTATGACAGTGTTAATTCCTGTGAGATACAGAATTTAGATGGTGACTTGAATCTCTGTCTTTGAGAAACTGTGTCCAAATACAGCAAGTAAGATAGTTTCAGATTTACTCTGTTGAGAATGAGAGAGGTAAAGTTTAAGGGGACTTGTCTTAAACTATGAAAAGATCTCAAGTCAGGAGAGAAGTTTCTCCTGGAAGTTTTTTGAAAAATTAAGGATGGGCTGAAGCATTTTGGACTTGGCTAAATTTTACTCAGTAAACTGTGCAGTTTTGTTAAATGTAGCAATAAGAAAGTGTCAGATTATTCAGTGTGATATATCTTAATTCCTTGCTTTTTCTTTACATCAATTTGTTTAGTGCTGTGTAATATTTTAAGTGCACAGATTTTTGCCCCAGAGTCTTGTGTTTTTGAGTTCTGGCATTGCTTTTTACTGAGACTATCACCAAGGGAAATTATTGCATAACCCTATGCCTCCTTTTTCTTATTTTATTTTAAAATTTTATTTATTTATTTGATTGCCCTAGTTCTTAGTTATGTTACATGGGATCTTTGATCTTCGTTGCAGCATAAGAGATCTTCAGTTGTGGCATGTGGGAGCTTTATAAATATTTATAAATTGAAGCATTAATAAAATTAACTGCATAAGTTATTCTGATCATTTAGGCATATCTATGTTATATATTTTTAGATAATATATGTTAAAAGGTTTAAAAAATTGGAACTATACCCCCCAGATATGGTATTAATTTTGTACTCAGCTGCTATCTGTATTTGTAGAGAGTCAGAGATAACAGGAAGCAAATATTTTTATTGGTCAAATGGATGATATTTTAGTTAGACCTCAGCCTGACTTGGAGAAAAACATAGCCACACTGGTGTACACACATACATCTCTGCAGTCCAGACAGTGAGTCCCAAAGACCCCTGCTTAACATCGAGTTCTCTGAGGAGAGTGTCAGGGAGGTCTGGTGCTTGTGATTTTGAAGGTAAATCTCAACACGTTTTCCTGAAGTGATGAGATGCAGTGTCTTGTCACTCACTGACTGATGACTGTGGGTTCTCATACAGGAACTCTAAACTTGTATTAAGTACCTTTGATACCCCTGATAAGCATAGCAGGAGCTTGTAAATTCCTTCAGGATTCTTATTTCCTTGTAACTACTTTTTCACTTAAAGCCACCACCATCACCACCTACAAGATCTCCAGTAAACCATTTAAATGAAAAGAGACTGTTGAATCAAATCCTAACTCTTAGGGAAAAATCAGAAGGTTAATGCAAAAATTTATTTACCGTGTAGTTCATGGAAAACAAGGATTAGTGATGCTGCTGCTGCTGCTGCTAAGTCGCTTCAGTCGTGTCCGACCCTGTGCGACCCCATAGACAGCAGCCCACCAGGTTACCCCGTCCCTGGGATTCTCCAGACAAGAACACTGGAGTGGGTTGCCATTTCCTTCTCCAGTACATGAAAGGGAAAAGTCAAAGGGAAGTCGCTCAGTCGTGTCCGACTCTTAGCGACCCCATGGACTGTGGCCTACCAGGCGCCTCCGTCTATGGGATTCTCCAGGCAAGAGCACTGGAGTGGGTGCCATTGCCTTCTCCATTAGTGATGCTAGCCTTGCTAATTACTCTACTGGATATAGTGGTTCACAAATGTTACCTAACTTACTTATCTTTATTCCTCTGTATTTCTCTTCATCCTCTTCAAACTGTTTAGAAACCACTTTGTAGAAAATATATGTTACTTAATATTTGTGTAATAAAAAATTTTCTTTGACTTGAGCATATAGGAAGGCAGCTTTTTTTTTTTTTAATTGCACTTCTGCAAGTAGGCTGGCAAATAACTGTTACTTCTGTGACACCGAATGTGTTCATTGCTTGTAAGCTTACTTTTTAAGGTGTAGAGCTTGACTAGGATGATGAAGTATGTTCTCTATCTTTGGTGACTGCAGTTCATTTCATGTGTGCCTCTTTTGTGTGCCAGGAATTGTGCTAATCAGTTTAAGAAATCATCTCAGGTAAGCCAGACAACAGGTGTTTCAGGTAGGTGTTTTTTTGCCCCATTTTTAAACTAAGGACTCTCAAACTGACTTTCAGAGCCTTAACTTCTTTATCTGGGGGACTAGTGAGTCTTGCAGCTGGGATTTTAACTTGATTTAATAAAATCTTCCTGTTGATTTAAAGTGAAAAAGGAACAGTGAAGATGAAGGAATAGGCAAGAAGAAAGAGTGCTTTTTTTTTTTTTTTTTTTTTAGTAGCACCAGCTTTCTTTTAATGGGATTTTCTGCAGAACCAAAAGAGAAACCAGCCTCTTACATTTTGGGACAAAACTATGGCATAAGAGAGATTTTCAGAAGGGTAAAATGTGGCTGGATTCCAATCATGTGATAATTGATAGCAGTTATTCAGTTGGGAGGACCATTGTAGGTGACAGTGGGAGAAGCCACTGGCCCAGCTTTATTTGCCAGATTTGTTCTCTAGATAGCTTTTGGAAATCTGCTTGAAATCAGAAAATCCCACATTTTAGAAAGAATGTGTTTTACCTTGAGGATTTTGTCTTCCTCAGGGAATGAGTAATAATTTTTTATTTAAATGTCTGTTCACATTCAGTTCCCTCAAATGAAGCTTTGGAAAAAGCTAGTTTGTCCCTGTTGAGAGCTAAGAGTGCTTTATCTATCAGACCTTTCCAGTGAAGTGGATGAACCTAGAGTCTGTTTTACAGAGTGAAGTAAGTCAGGAAGAGATAAACAAATACCATATGTTAACGTATATACATGGAATCTAGAAAAATGGTACTGATGAACCTGTTTGTAGGGCAGCAGTAGAGATGCAGACATAGAAAACAGATTTGTAGACATGGGGTGGGAGTGGGAAAGAGAGGGTAGAACGAATGGAGAGAGTAGCATGGAAAAATACACATTACGATATGTTACATAGATAGCCAGTGGGAATTTGCTATATGAGGCAGGGAGCTCAACTTGGTGCAGTGTGACAACCTGCAGGGATGGGATGGGGCGGGAGGTGGGAGGGGGGTTCAAGAGTGGGGGAACATATGTATACCTATGACTGATTGATCTTGATGTATGGCAGAAACCAATACAACAGTGTAAAGCAATTATCCTACAATGAAAAATAAATTGAAAAATAAAGCCTATCGGATAAGAACTGCCAGGATGAGGACCAGCCTAACTCCTGAAGGCTATAACACAGTCCTCTTTACTCTTTCTAGTACTCCTGGTCAGTTAGTTTTTATACTTCATAAATTTCTTCATGTTATTTGGATTCCTTTTTACATAAAAATATAATAATGTCTGCATTGAATTTCTTTGGATTGAAAAGGTTTTGTTGAAATTGTCTTGGCTACTAGAAATACAAACTAAAAGTTAGGTTAGCCAAAAAGGAGAATTTAGTTGACTCATGCATTCACGAATGGACAGAAACAGCTGGAACCCTTAGAAGTTGCCAGGCTGTGTTGGATCCTGGGCCTCACTTCTCCTTGTGTGTTGCCTTCAATTTTCTCCCTGGCTTCTGTATTCCTCCCTGTGTCATCAGGCATGAAAGCTGCCTGAAGGGGAGGGCCGCGAATTTTCCTGGCATGGATTCTCTTCCAGTCTCTTGTGTAATCAATGAGGCTCAGGCCAAGGGTCGGAAAGTATTGTGATTGTCCTGGCTTGGTCACAGGCCTGCCTTTGTGGTGGTGAGGGCAGAGACATGAAGAATGGCAGCCCCCATCAGAATTCCATGTTTGTATTTGGAGGAGAGGGTGGACGCTATTACCTGAATTTTGCTGCGCAATGGGAGTAAAACCCAGTCTCCTATAGTTAACAGACAAAGAAAAGTCCCAAATAAGTTAAGATATTTGCTTAAAAATCTTAGGAAAACTGGTTCAGTTAACTTCAGTTCAGTTCAGTCCAGTCGTGTCTGACTCTTTGCAACTCCATGAATTGCAGCACACCAGGCCTTCCTGGCCATCACCAACTCCCAGAGTTCACTCAGACTCACGTCCATCGAGTCGGTGATGCCATCCAGCCATCTCATCCTTTGTCATCCCCTTCTCCTCCTGCCCCCAATCCCTTCCAGCATGAGAGTCTTTTCAACTCTTCGCATGAGGTGGCCAAAGTACTGGAGTTTCAGCTTTAGCATCATTCCTTCCAAAGAATACCCAGGACTGATGGAGCTCTTATTTTCTGTGAGATTTGAAAAGATGTCCTTTGGAGTATTTCCTTAAGATGAAATAATATATATATATTTAGGATATTAAAGTTATTAAAATGTATGCTTGTTTAACTTATTGTAAAAGCATTTCTAGCAATTGATCACTGACTTTTACTTGAAGCAGAGGCAGTTGACACAGTCCTCTTTATACACTGAACTGAAAACTAAAGAATATATAGTTTATAAGTTTCTTTTTCTGACGACTTGAACCAACATTGCCCTCTTTTCTTATGATTTATATATTAAATATCTTAACAGTCAGTTTTACCACGTTGGTATGTCCTGTTCTTTTAGAACTTTTTTTTTTTTTCATTGATTTGTGTCTTTTGATTTTGTCTCCTCAAGGAGACTTTTGGCTTCTTGAGAGCAGCCCCACAGCACCTTGGTAAGGCTCATCACCACAGGCTCATCAGTTCAGTTCAGTCCAGTCACTCAGTCGTGTCTGATTCTTTGCGACCCCATGAATCGCAGCACACCAGGCCTCCCTGTCCATCACCAACTCCTGGAGTTCACTCAGACTCACGTCCATCGAGTCAGTGATGCCATCTAGCCATCTCATCCTCTGTCGTCCCCTTCTCCTCCTGCCCTCAATCCCTCCCAGCATCAGAGTCTTTTCCAGTGAGTCAACTCTTTGCATGACTTGGCCAAAGTACTGGAGTTATCAGCTTCAGCATCATTCCCTCCAAAGAAATCCCAGGGCTGAGCTCCTTCAGAATGGACTGGTTGGATGTCCTTGCAGTCCAAGGGACTCTCAAGAGTCTTCTCCAACACCACAGTTCAAAAGCATCAATTCTTCGGTGCTCAGCTTTCTTTACAGTCCAACTCTCACATCCATACATGACCACAGGAAAAACCATAGCCTTGACTAGATGGACCTTAGTTGGCAAAGTAATGTCTCTGCTTTTGAACATGCTGTCTAGATTGATCATAACTTTTCTTCCAAGGAGTAAGTGTCTTTTAATTTCATGGCTGCAGTCACCAGCTGCAGTGATTTTGGAGCCCTCCAAAATAAAGTCTGACACTGTTTCCACTGTTTCCCCATCTATTTCCCATGAAGTGATGGGACCGGATGCCATGATCTTTGTTTTCTGAGTGTTGAGCTTTAACCCAACTTTTTCACTCTCCTCCTTCACTTTCATCCACAGGCTCATAGACGTGTTTAATTGCTGAAGCAGGTTTTTTGGGGGATCTGCTCCCTTGTATGTCATACCTGTATAGCACCATGCTGCTTTCAGGCTTTATTGATCTTTTTATAATATTCTTTTTGGTTTCTTATGGGTAAATATTATAAAATTAACTTATAAAATAATGCAGTCATGTATCCTGTGTGATGTCTTGAATACAGTCAACCTGATACATAGGAAATTTTTAGACATTAACAAAAAACTGTTAGAAACTTTTACACATTTTACTACATTTTGATTTTCAATGATAGTAACAGATTTGATAGCTTACCAGAGAGAAATCCACAGACTGTACACACCAAATTTAATACAACCAGTTGTTACAAATCCAACCTTCTTTCCTTCCTCCAAGTGACTAATATGAGGCTTCATGCATGACGCTTCCAGAATGTTATTTTATAATGTATATTTCTGAGTGTATAATGCATCTAGTCATGTGATGTTTGAAATGATCTGACCAGAGACAAAATAGGCCCATATAACAATCTTCCTTGAAGTGTGGTTAAAAAAAAGTGAATGTTCTTTGAGAAGGCGTTATACATCAACAAGGGCTTGAGTTAGATGAGTTGCTGTCATCATCTTTGCTCCTCTAAGTTACCTCTCAGCCCACTTGAGTGAAGAAGATTAATATAATCTAGGGAATGTCACATGTTGGTAGAAACATGTGGCCATTTGCTATCCCTCTTTTCCTAATTTTACTGAGACATAATTGACATACATCACTCTGTAGGTTTAAATCATTCAGTGCAGTGGTTTGATTTACATATATTGTGAAGTGATTGCCACAGTTCAGGTCAATTCAGTCGTTCAGTCGTGTCTAACTTTTTGTGACCCCATGGACTGCAGCATGCCAGGCCTCCCTGTCTATCACCACCTCCTGGAGTTTACTCAGACTTACTGTCTGTTGAGTTGGTGATGCCATCCAACCATCTCATCCTTTGTTGTCCCCTTCTCCTTCCGTCTTCAATCTTTCCCAGCATCAGGGTCTTTTCCAGTGAGTCAGTTCTTCATATCAGGTGGCCAGAGTATTGGAGTTTCAGCTTTAACAACAGTCCTTCCAGTAAATATTCAGGACTGATCTCCTTTAGGATGGACTGGTTGGATCTTTTTGTAGTCCAAGGGACTCTCAAGAGTCTTCTGCAACACCACAGTTCAAAAGCATCAATTCTTCAGCGCTCAGCTTTCTTTATAGTCCACCTCTCACATCCATACATGACTACTGGAAAAACCATAGCCTTGACTAGACGGACCTTTATTGGCAAAGTAATGTCTCTGCTTTTTAATATGCTGTCTAGGTTGGTCATAACTTTTATTCACAGGAGCAAGTATCTTCTAATTTCATGGCTGCCGTCACCATCTGCTGTGATTTTGGAGCCCCCCAAAATAAAGTCTGTCACTGTTTCCACTGTTTCCCCATCTATTTCCCATGAAGTGATGGGACCAGATGCCATAATCTTAGTTTTCTGAATGTTGAGTTTTAAGCCAACTTTTTCACTCCACTTTCACTTTCATCAAGAGGCTCTTTAGTTCTTCACTTTCTGCCATAAGGGGGGTGTCATCTGCATATCTGAGGTTATTGATATCGCTCCCAGAAATCTTGATTCTAGGTTGTGCTTCATCCAGTCTGGCATTTCACATGATGTACTCTGCATATAAGTTAAATAAGCAGGATGACAATATACAGCCTTGATGTACTCCTTTCCCGATTTGGAACCAGTCTGTTGTTCCATGTCCAGTTCTAACTGTTGCTTCCTGACCTGCATACAGATTTCTCAGGAGGAAAGTCAGGTGGTCTGGTATTCCCATCTCTTTAAGGATTTTCCACAATTTGTTGTGATCCACACAGTCAAAGGTGTTGACATAGTCAATAAAGCAGAAATGGATGTTTTTTTGGAACTCTCTTGCTTTTTCGATGATCCAGCAGATGTTGGCAGTTTGATCTCTGGTTCCTCTGCCTTTTCTAAATCCACCTTGAACATCTGGAAGTTCATGGTTCATGTATTGTTGAAGCCTGGCTTGGAAAATTTTGAGCATTACTTTACTAGCGTGTGAGAGGAGTGCAGTTGTGCGGTAGTTTGAGCATTCTTTGGCTTTGCCTTTCTTTGGGATTGGAATGAAAACTGACCTTTTCCAGTCCCGTAGCCACTGCTGAGTTTTCCAAATTTGCCAGCATATTGAGTGCAGCACCTTCACAGCATCATCTTTTAGGATTTGAAACAGCTCAACTGGAATTCCATCACCTCCATTAGCTTTGTCCATAGTGATTGCCACAGTAGGTTCAGCTAATACTCACTTTTGCATATAGATACAATAAAAAGAAAAAAGAAAAAAATTCTTCTTACACTCTAATAAGAACTCTTAGGATTAACTCTCTTAACTTTCCTGTATATCATACAGCATTGTTGTTACAGTTGTCATGTTGTTCATTGCATCCCATGTACTTATTTATCTTATAACTGGAAGTTTGTATCTTTGGAGCATTTTCCTCCAATTCTGCCTCTCCTCGCCTTCTGCCTCTGGTAACCACAAGTCTGATCTCCTTTTCTGTGAATTAGTGTCTTTTAAACAAAAGAAAAAAAATCCGCATGTAAGTGAATACTTCTTTTTTTTAAATTTACGGCTGTGTACTTTTTTTGGTTTGTTTGTTTTGAATATTACTTGAGTTGTCATTGGGTAGCTTGGTTGCTTTGGGTAATGTGCACTTTTGAAAGCCTCTCAATTTTCAAAGAGGTTTCCAACTGTAAAGTAGCTGTGTAGGTAATTTTCCCTTGAAGATTAAACTTCAATCACAAGAAATCTCCTTGAAAATGCTTCAGTACTTTGTTGGAGTTAATTGTGTTAAAACTCTGTAAGCCAGTTGTAGTGGAACTCTTTAAGCTAGTGATACTTTTTCTTATGGATGAAATAATTATCCTTTGAATAAATGATCACTTCAAAAGTATACCATCCTCTGAAGATTTCTCTATATGGTAAGATTGTTTTCCCTTGGGAAAACACTGGTTTTGGTAAATTTTTGATAGGAACAAGTAATTTCTTATGGGCATGTTTTTTATTACCAATTTTTGAAGTTACTATTTTTTTTATTCTTCTTGAAGTAGCATTTTGTTTCTGTTATATTAATGCTTGATTCTGCAATACACTACATCTGTGTTTTGTGATTTTTGGTTTTGTTTGTTGGTTTGTTTCCTGTTTGTTCATTAAATATTTATGGAGTCACCCACCTGTCAGGTACTGGTCCTGTTGCTAGTAATACCATGGTGAATAAGAAAGAATGGTCTTTAGGAAACTTACAGTTTATAAGCATAGCTTTTAGTACCCCCACACTCCATTGATTTTCTAGCAGTAGCATAACACTTGTTCTTAGCAAAATTTTATTGGATTCCAAGTCTTACGTGAATCAAATTCTTACTCTGAGTATTCATGCGTAAACCAGAAAGAATTTTCCTGTGATGGGTCCTCACTTCGGAAAACACTGGCCTAGCATGGAGGTTCTCAAACTTTCCACAAATGAAAATTTCTTCAGAAGGTCAAATTATATAAAATTTGAAAACAAAGGCAGAGATGACCTGCCTGAAATGTGTGTCATGAAACTCTCTCAGCAGCTCCTTCCTTCAGGTCCCCTTGGGAAACCCTGATGTCCTGTGGGATGCCACAGAAAATGGGAAATCCGCCACCTCGTACTCAAAAACCACTTCACTAGTGAATGTATTGTTTGTTGAGTACTTTGAAGAGATCAGTATTAAAACATAAAGATTTCTTTAATATTGTCTATAGTTGATATCAACTAATACTTTATAATACCTTTTTCTCGATGCAGTTGTCTCACTTATGACGGCCTACACATGTGGCTGCTAGATATTATTTTTTCTATCTAATTGTTCTGTCAGGAAATGGGCCACAGATGGCATAGGGTGAGGCCAAGCTCTGGCTGAATTCCTTTTCTCAGGGGCTTTTTATCTTGTCCCTTAGGGCCTCAGGTCAAACACCTCATCCTCCAGGTCATAGTTAGAGATGCCCAGCTTGCATTTGCAGGTCGAATGCTTAAGTGACACCTCCTTACAAACACATGCATTGTAATTGTTTGTTGTAGCTTGTGTTGCTCAGGAAACCAATTTTGAGACTCATATGTGTGTGCTGGCGGTGTCTAGGACAGTGCTCTGAAAGCAGCCGCTGTGGGGAGGGAGGAAGGCAGGACGGGGCAGAAGGGAAAGTTGACTGCCTTCAAACCCTGGGCCGATTCCAGTGGCAGCTCTGGCCCTGACAGGGCCTCAGGGTCCCAAATGGAGGCAAGAGGGTCAGGGCTCAATACTCAGGCTTGGAGCATTCATTGCATATGGGCTACCATTCCCTCCCTCTCCAGGGAGCATGGTCATGAGGAAGGGAACTAGACCCTGGGTGAGTGTCACGTGGGGACAAGGAGTATCCCTTTGCTGAAGGTGCTGAGGGCCTCGTCCAGCAGTGGGGGTGGGGGTTGGTTACCACCAAAGCATCCCTTGTAGTCACACTTTCTGTTTCTCACATTCGTCTGTTTTCATTTAAGAACTGAAAAGTAAGCAGTGTTCTGTTTTCCACAGGTAGCTAACGAGATTTCATAATAAAAAATATTAATGCTGAAACTTCAATAAATGGTGAATCTTGTTAACATCATCAGTAATGTGAAAATGTAACATAATCACACATATAAAAATCTATAGTTCAACCTTCTTTTTGACACAATTAGGAATAGGCCTTAATTAAAAAGTATATTATAAATTACTTCAGAAATATTGAGTTTTGTGAAATATAATTTAGGCACTTTTTGATTCATGAAGCTTTTTGTAACAAGAACCAAAGAAAAGTTTTGAGTAGTGATTTGATGGCTTTGTTTTTTGTAATTGCACTTTATTTAAAATGTCATTATCATTTGCCTGGTATATACTATTACTTTAGTTTCAAAGGTAGTGATTTTTTTCAATTGCGAATTTTAAAAGTGGTTAATCTAAGAAGGGTAGCTGGGAGAAGTATTCTGTGTGAATATTGGATTTTGGCCTGTTAGCAGGCAGAAAACCATTTACTTCCAAAAGTTGGCTCACTCTGCAGTAATTGCAGTGATCATTGAAAATGGTGTGGGTTTTCCTTGGGAGGGATGGACTAGGTAGCCCCTGTCACTTCCTTCCTCTTGGCATCTTGGTGTGACTGATCAGGAAACAGGATTGGATATGGGGTTGGAGAGCACATCCTGGGCTCTAGACCCAGATCTGGGCTTGGGTACCAGTCTATCATCAATCTTGCTTAACAAAATTAATCCCTCTAAGCCTTAGTTTCATCATCAGTTAGAATGGAGGTGTTAGTAAGAGAACTTTGATCAGAGGATCTTAGCATGAGGTTTGGCATATTATAAGTGCTTGATAATGGTAGCTGTGATGAGCGATATAATTTTATTGGTCAGTTTTTCTTTTCACTCAGCTTTCAACACTTTAGTAACTATTGAAAGTATAACTTGCTTATGCTCATAAAAGAAGGAAGGGCAATTTAGAGTTGTCTGTCAGAAAACTAATCTTTGGGGACTTGAGCCTGAATCTTCATGTGAGATGACAGTGAAACAGCAGGAACAAGAGGAAATATATGCAGAGGAGGGCAGGGTGACTTCACACATAGCCTCCATCAGGGGAAGGGAGCTGAGGTCTGTGCTGTTTCAGGACTGACCTGCCTGAGTGTGGCCTGGACCTGGAAATGGAGCTCCTCTTGGTGGCCTTTGGCTTGGTGAAACTGCCCTTGATGGTTTCCTGAAAGAAATTAGGGGGACATCGGGGATTATCAGAGAAATAGAGTTACCCTCTGAGTAGTGCTGGTCAACATTTCTGATAGACTAATGGTGTGAACATATCTTGAAATGGGCAATACAGAGACCAGTTCATAAAGAAAGCCTAAATCAAAGAAATAGATCTAGTACCAATTGAAAAACAGTTTCACCTGCTGACAGTTTGAAATGTCAGCCTGATACTATTCAGTTAAAGATAATGTGTGTAAATTACAGCCACCAAGTAAACCATCCAAAAATGTGCTTAGAAGGATTCTTCTGTTTTCCTTGGCCTTCAGATTAGATCTCTCCTCCTTCCAATTCATAAAAGATGCTAATTTTAAACAAAATATCTAATTAGTATGTCACTAGTTTATTAGTGATTCATGGTTTCTTAATATTAGCAGAAGTGTTTGTCATACTCACTATGTGTGAAACAAATACACTGTCCTAAAGGTTAAATGGACAGTTAGTAATTTCAGCAAACCAATGTGCATGTGTGGGTATGCATTGGTAGACATCTTATATGGTGGTTTTCAAAGGATACAGAGAAGTATAAAACACACTTACATCTTCAAAGAATTAAGAATTAGTTGCCTGACTGAGCAGTGGTGTCACAGAGTACCCAGTTGTGAAGCAGGCACTCTCACTGTACTAGGTAGGTTAAAAGGGATAATTTATTTGAAAATTTCTGTGTGGTGGTAGGTGTTCTGTCAGAGAACATGGTGCCTATCCACACAAAAGTGATTTATTCACACCACACAGCAGCTAGCTGCAGAAAGCAGTAGATGATAAACACTATGTAAGAAGTATAATGGAAGGTCTCTGGAAGGTATCAAAGAAGTAGGATTGCTCAGGTTTCCAGTGGTCAAAGAAAGCTTCATTGAGGAGGTGGAATCTGGGCAGGGATTGGGTGGTTGGGTTTTGAAGCAGAAAGGAGGGGCCGTTTGTGGTGAGAAGTGAGGTCAAAACCCCTGTGAGGGAGGGAATAATTCATAGTCCAGACTGTTGGGAGTGGACTGCTGATATTTGTGGCTGTGGCTAAATTGTGTTTGGGGGTTGGGGATCTTGAAAGCCAAGCAGTAAGGAAGAAAGGTTTTTATGCTAAGATAGTGATATGAGGTCTGTAGCTGCCCAAGGAGATAGTTTAGTGATGGTAATGGTCTATTGAGGGCAGACCCAGCCATTTCCATGCCATTTAAGTGGAAATTAGGTCCCCCAGTCTTGCCTACCTACTGTGAGCAACTTTGTCCTTCACAGTCCATGGATTTTCTATGCACTAGAGCCCTGGGTGTGATCCATAGGGGACGAAGAGAAGGGAAGGCAAAATGGGGAGTCCACACTGAAAGTACAGAGTCCTGGGAGAAAGATTTGATTGAATTAGACACTTGAATGAATTGGGAAATTGAAACTGGTAGAGTTGTCCTGAGTGTGCCAGGCTGACCCTGTATTTAGGAAATGAGGTATTGGCTTATATAGTTTCGTACCTGTTCTTCTAGTTTCTCACTTTGATGATTTTTTTCTTCTTCCTGTATTCTTCCTCTCCTTGCACATCTTCCATCCTTCCACACCTTCCATCCTTTCTTCCACATGTTTCATCAGGAACATGATTCATCATTTGAGAGCCCACAAAAGTCAGCAAACACTTTCTGAGCATCTGCTTTTCTGGTGCTCTGTTCCAGAAGAGATACTGGTCCTTGCCCCTAGTGAGTTTGAAGGGAGAAAGGGAGACAGAAAAGTAAAAAAACATTAAATTCTGAGTTCCATGATGGAAGGCTATCTGCTGTGTGGTTGATAGAGTGAAAGGAGGAGTGTGGGTCTCTCCCTGGGGGTGACTCAAGCTGGGTGAGAAAAATAAGTGGTGGTTTTGTTGGCTGGACAGGGATAGTAAGGGTATACAAAGCCCAGAAATAGGGGATGGAAAGTAGTGGAGGTATGAAGTAACAAAGGCACTAGAAGTGGCTTCTTTGGTAAAGCCAAAGGCCAGGATTTGATTAGGACATTGATCAGTAGATGCAGCTGAAGAGGTGTTAGGACTGCAGCAGGTCTGTGCGCCCTGCAAAGTGCTCAGCTTCTGTCCTTCAGGTAAGTCAGCCATGGAAGACCCAGGGCTTTGTCGTGGTCATATCTGTAGTTTGCAGAGATGACTTGGGCACATCACAGAGGGTAGGTTTGGAAGGGTACATCACAAAGTGAGGTTCCACCTGTAATGGTCAATTACACCTTAGTGACCCAAGCTGCATTGAGGAGACACACTCAGTGTGTGTCTAATTTAAAGAATTTTTGATACATGTATAGTATATGGCAAAAATCTTTCTGGCGATTAACCTCCAGAGAATTTTTACTAGAACCCTTTTTAGAGATGTGATGGCTATGTGTTGTCCATGTGATTTTTGTCAGAGTTGTGAGGATCAGTTGAAAGACTATGTCAAGGGTATTTTTTATCCTTATATTTATGCTTATATATACATTTATATTTACTTATACTTAACATTTTCTGGGAGCAGATGGTTGAATTTCAGACTAATGAACTGTAACTTTGATATCATTTTTTAAGAAGAGTGAATCTGGATATATAAATATAAATATCTCCATGTCCAACCCTTACATGAGTGCATGCCTATGTGTGTATACATGTGCATGTCTTAGCATGTATGTTTTGCTTGTCTGTGGTGTGTGTGTCCCCTTTTCTGGGTATATTTGATAGTGTAAACCAGGGATTAAACATTGTTAAGAAGTGACTACTGTATAAATATGTTGAGTGATTATCATTTAGTTATGCTAAAATTTTTATCTTCCAGTTCAGTTGGAATACTTTTATTAACAGTGCCTTAAGCGACAGGATATATGGTTGAATTTTCTTTTAGAGAATTGCCTAGTTACATCGGATCCAATTAAGTTTTGCATATGTTATCAGTGGCATTAAATGCAACCAAGTGTGGTGTTAAGTAAAATGAGAAAAGTTATTTTAGTAAAAACCTAACTTGTACTTAATATATCTTGAGCTAGTAAACAGCAAATGTAGGTCTGAAGAATAACATATTTTTATTTAAAACATGAAATGATCATTTAACTTAAGATTATTATTTTAAAATTTGTTAGTAAGTTCACAGTAAACAAATTCAAGTATTTAACTTTTTAAAACACCAAACTAGAAATGAGTAATACTTGAAGAATTTCTGTTCTCCAAGGATGAACAATTCATTTTTTTCAAACAGGGATCCTTCTTGTACTCTGGCAGTGAGAGTGCTGAATCCCAACCGTTGGAGTGCCAGGGAATTACCAACGATTCTTTTTCTATATATCAAGACTTTAAAAGTCACATAATTGTGAAGTAAATAAAAGCAACCTTTTTTATGGTTGGTGAACTTGTATTTAAAAAGTACAATATTCTTAGAAAGGTTTGGTGGAGATACAAACATTGCTGTAATAGTTTTATTTTCTGTCCGGCTTGTCAGTAAATTTTTAAGTTTAAAAAAAAATTTTTTTTTTAAAGATTTTTAAAAAAGAACTCTGCTTAAAAATGAAGGCCAAACTAATCAACCTTGAAACAAAAAACATAAAACCCGAGATAGCCCTGGATTGCTATGGTGTTGTGAGTGTTACAAGGGAGGTTCTAATCTCCATGTTGTGGCCAGGTGCCACCTTGTCCAAGTTGTTTGGTGGCTTGGGGCCTTTGTTCCCTAATGTGTAAAATGTGGTTGGAATGGTGATCTGGGGCATTGAAATAGATGATTTAAATTTATTTTTCCTCTGATTAGTGTTCAAGAGATACAACTCTATGTTTGGTTCTCTAATATCTGCTTAGTTCATCTATGTGGAGTTTGGGGTTGACTTTTTTTTTGCATGAAATTATTTAGAAATAGACATCCTTAGGATACAAGCTAAACAATTACAAACCTAAAGCTGTTATTTGTGTTTAAAATTTTAGGTATGCAATACCCCCGGAACATGGGAAACGACTGGAAAGACTAGCTCAAGGTAAGCTTGCTATCTGTTATCTACACGATAGGTTCTTTGTTTCTGAGGTATTTTTACAGAGTAGAATATCACTATGTTAATGTTATTCTTTTCAAGTTATTGGCTTCTAAGTATTTTTCTCATTGAGTAATTTTAATTTTTTCCATATTGCATAATCATCATGATTATTTTAGTTGGCTGCTTTGTTTTTTGTCAGCTGATTTCACTTAACCTATTTTAGTTATTTCCAGTTTTTTTCTCCTTTATATAATGTACTTAACATCACTGTGTCAATAAAATTTTTATTTCCTTTAGTTGTACCATTGAGATAAATTCCGAGAAGTACTGATACTGGATCTTGGGCTTCTAGGATGTTTTATGGGTACTTTTCATGTTGCCATATCATTTCACCAGAGAGTTGTGTTAAATCCCCCTCCCCTGGGCCTGAGAGCACTTGAAGTATGAAGTTGAATGTTTCTAGGTGATGGGACAGGCATAATATTGTATGCCTTCTTAGACTAGTAAAATTAAGCATACTTTACTGGAACTTGAACTTTTTTTTTTTAAGACTTTGTCCCTCTTTGTTTTCTTTATTCTTCTAGTTTTATTGAGATGCACTTGACATATACCATGTTACAAGTTTAAGCTGCTCAGCATAATGATTTGACTTGCATTCTGAAATGATTGTCACAATAGGTTTAGTGAACATCCATTATCTCATATGAATATGAAAATAAATAGAAAAACATCTCCCCTTATGATGAAAACTCTTAGAATTTACTCTTTTAACAGCTTTCACATATAATACTCAGCAGTGTTAATTATATTTATCATGTTATTTGTTACATTTCTAGTACTTATTTATTTTGTAATTAGAAGTTTGTACATTTTGACTACCTTCATCCAGTTGTGCCTCTCTTGACCTTGTCCATCTTCTTCTCTCACTTTTTTAAACAGTTTTAGCTGCCATTTTTATTAATTTTTAAAAATTAATTAAAATTAAAATTAATTTTAAAAATTAATATACTGGAATATAGATGCTTTACAATTTGTGTTCCTGCTGTATTGCAAAGTGAATCAGCTATAGGTATACACATATCCATTCTGTTTTGGATTGCCTTCCCATTTAGGTCACCACAGAGATTGAGTAGAGTTCCCTCTGCTATATAGTAGGTTCTCATTACCTGCCCATCTACCAGTATATCTACTACTGTGGACAAGAATCCCTTAGACTAAATGGAGTAGCCATCATAGTCAACAAAAGAGTCTGAAATGCAGTAATTGGATGCAATTCCAAAAACACAGAATGGTCTGTGTTGATTTCCAAGGCAAACCTTTCAATCTCACAGTAATCCAAGTCTGTATCTGAACCACTAATGCTGAAGAAGCTGAAGTTGAATGGTTCTATGAAGACCTACAAGACCTTTTAGAACTAACACCCCAAAAAGATGTCCTTTTCATTATAGGGGACTGGAATGCAAAATTAGGAAATCAAGAGATACCTCAAGTAACAGGCAAATTTGGCCTTGGAGTACAAAAAAAAGTAGGGCAAGGGTGAACAGAGTTTTGTCAAGAGAACAGACTGGTCATAGCAAACACCCTCTTCCAACAACACAAGAGAAGACTCTACACATGGACATCACCAGATGGTCAGTGCCAAAATCAGATTGATTATATTTTGCAGCCAAAGATGGAGAAGCTGTATACAGTCAGCAAAAACAAGACGGGAGCTGACTTTGGCTCAGATCATGAACTCCTTATTGCCAAACTTAAATTGAAGAAAGTAGGGAAAACCACTAGACCATTCAGGTATGACCTAAATCAAATCCCTTATGATTATATAGTGGAAGTGAGAAATAGATTCAAGGGATTAGATCTGATAGAGGACCTGAAGAACTTTGGATGGAGGTTTGTGACATGGTACAGGAGGCAGTGAGGAAGACCATCCCCAAGAGAAAGAAATGCAGAAAGGCAAATGGTTGTCTGAAGAGGGCTTACAAATAGCTGTGAAAAGAAGAGAAGCGAAAGGCAAAGGAAAAAAGGAAAGATATACCCATTTGAATGCAAAGTTCCAAAGAATAGCAAGGAGAGATAAGAAAGCCTTCCTCAGTGATCAGTGTAAAGAAATAGAGGAATACAATAGAATGGGAAAGACTAGAGAGGTCTTCCGGAGAAGGCAATGGCACCCCACTCCAGTACTCTTGCCTGGCAAATCCCATGGACAAAGGAGCCTGGTGGGCTGCAGTCCATAGGGTCGCGAAGAGTCGGACATGACTGAGCGACTTCACTTTCACTTTTCACTTTCATGCATT
Organism: Oryx dammah; assembly: GCF_014754425.2. Lineage (NCBI taxonomy): Eukaryota > Metazoa > Chordata > Mammalia > Artiodactyla > Bovidae > Oryx > Oryx dammah. Next base: position 10,141,837 of record NW_024080444.1, on the reverse strand, counting down.
GGAGAAGGAAATGGCAACCCACTCCAGTGTTCTTGCCTGGAGAATCCCAGGGATGGGGTAGCCTGGTGGGCTGCCATCTATGGGGTCGCACAGAGTTGGACATGACTGAAGCGACTTAGCAGCAGCAGCAGCAGAGATGTCTTCAAGAAAATTAGAGATACCAAGGGAACATTTCATGCAAAGATGGGCACAATAAAGGACAGAAATGATATGGACCTAACAGAAGCAGAAGATATTAAGAAGAGGTGGCAAGAATACACAGAAGAACTATATAAAAAAGATCTTCATGACCCAGATAACCATGATGGTGTGATCACTCACCTAGAGCCAGATATCCTGGAATGCAAAGTCAATTGGGCCTTAGGAAGCATCACTATGAACAAAGCTAATGGAGGCAATGGAATTCTAGTTATTTCAAATCCTAAAAGATTATGCTGTTAAAATGTTGCATTCAATATGCCAGGAAATTTGGAAAATTTAGCAGTGGCCACAGGACTGGAAAAGGTCAATTTTCATTCCAATCCCAAAGAAAAGCAATGCCTAAGAATGTTCAAACTACTGCACAATTGAATTCATCTCACATGCTAGCAAAGTAATTCTCAAAATTCTCCAAGCCAGGCTTCAATAGTACATGAATGTGAACTTCCAGATGTTCAAACTGGATTTAGAAAAGGCAGAGGAACCAGAGATCGCATTGCCAACATCTGCTGGATCATTGAAAAAGCAAGAGAATTCCAGAAGAACATCTGCTTTATCGACTATACCAAAGCCATTGACTGTGTGGTTCACAACAAACTGTGGAAAATTCTGAAAGAAATGGGAATACCAGACCACCTGACCTGCCTCCTGAGAAATCTGTATGTAGGTCAAGAAGCAACAGTTAGAAGTGGACATGGAACAACAGACTGGTTCCAAATCAGGAAAGGAGTATGTCAAGGCTTTATATGTCACCTTGCCTCTTTAACTTACATGCAGAGTATATCATACAAAATGCTGGGCTGGATGAAACACAAACTGGAATCAAGATTGCTGGGAAAAGTATCAATAACCTCAGATATGCAGGTGATACCACACTTATGGCAGAAAGTGAAAAAGAACTAAAGAGCCTCTAGATGAAAGTGAGAAAGGAGAGTGAAAAAGCTGGGCTTAAAATTCACCATTCTAAAAACTAAGATCATGGCATCCATCTGGTCCCATCACCTCGTGGCAGTAGACGGGGAAACGATGGAAACAGTGACAGACTTTATTTTCGGGGGCTCCAAAATCACTGCAGATGGTGACTTCAGCCATGAAATTAAAAGATGCTTGCTCCTTGGAAGGAAAGGTATGACCAACCTAGACAACATATTTAAAAGCAGAGCAATTACTTTGCCAACAAAGGTCCATCTAGTCAAAGCTATAGTTTTTCCCATAGTTGTGTATGAATGTGAGAGTTGGACTATAAAGAAAGCTGAACACCGAAGAACTGATGCTTTTGAACTGTGGTGTTGGAGAAGACTCTTGAGAGTCCCTTGGACTGCAAGGAGATCTGACCAGTCCATCCTAAAGGAAATCAATCCTGGATATTCATTGTAAGGACTGATGCTGAAGCTGAAACTCCAATACTTTCGCCACCTGATGCGAAGAGCTGACTCATTTGAAAAGACCCTGATGCTGGGAAAGATTGAAGGCAGCAGGAGTAGGGGACGACAGAGGATGAGATGGTTGGATGGCATTGCTGACTCGATGGACATGAGTTTGAGTAAGCTCCAAGAGTTGGTGTGGACAGGGAAGCCTGGCATCCTGCAGTCCATGGGTTCGCAAAGAATTGGAAATGATTGAGTGACTGAACTGAGGTTGTCCATTTTTAAGGGCCAGATTGAGCCATTCTTTTGGAAATTCTATCAGTTACTTTCACTCTGTGCCCACTTGTATCTACTGAGAATGCCGTTTACTTTTATTCCTTCCCTTAAAGATATGCCAGGCAACCTTACTCTTATTTCTCTCACACAGGGGGAGAGTCATATTCACCCCCTTCTGTTTTGCTAACCACCCTAACTTAGGATGATGTAGACTACTAGTGATTTATTTCCAGAGGAAAGTGGAGTTCCATTGAGTGACAACTAGAGATAAGACATTCTGCTTTTATTCTCAATTGAATCCTCAGGGAGCACTGTTCTTTCAATCAGGTGCCAATCTAAGATTCATTGGTATGTTAGGTTTGCCTTCTAGTAGAAAAGGAATTTTGTCCCCACATTATGTATGCTTTCATTTAATAATAAAATGGGGACACTGACTTGACAGCTCTGAATAGATATTGTTAAAGACATCTAAAAGTTGCTTTCCTCCAAATTATGGAAGAGTATTAGAAAGAATAGTTAGGGTATCATGTTTGTTAAAAGCATTATTATAATTTTGGCAGCCTAATAACTATAAAGCCTTAGTGTTTTTATAATGTAATACATTACAGTAATAATAGCAATGTAATTGTAATCTTGAACTTCGTTATGGACTATTTTCATGAATATTAAGTGGATGGATCCTGGTTCTGGATAATAGATTATAGCACAGCTTAGAATATGATTACCATAATCCTTAAATACACAGGCAGTGAACTTTGTGCTAAATCCATATGCTGTGGACTCTTCTGTTCTCTGTGATAATTATTCTACCATTTTCTGTTCACCTCACTGCCCCAGAATTTTTAAACTGGAGCAATGTAAACTTTGCGATATGGAATCACATGTTAAATTTTTTGCTATAAACTGTCTATACACTTTGATATAAACTGCCTGAAATGACATTCCAGAAAAATGGATGCCATTAGCTTAATCAGTAAGAGATTAATAAACTTGAAGGTTGAAAAGGAACTTTAAACTCAATTGAGTGTTTATTGAAAATTTTTTGCAGCATTATTTTGAGAACTGATTCAAGGGAAAGACCCTATAAGACAGTCGAGGATTTCTATCTCCTGAGCAGATGTCAAGCAAATTAATTGAATTCTGCTAAACAATTAAAATGATAAAATAATGCAGTAAATGTGAGGGAGCCTTATAGGATGTCTAGGTCAAGGCAGCACTTGATACATAATATGAAAAGCAGCCCTGGATATTTTCCATTATCTTGTCTGCACATCATAATTATCACAGTTGCCTTTTATGCATGAATGCTTTCATCTTTGGTTTCTATTGAAATCTTGATTGACGGTGGCACCTGCAAATATTTTATCTGAGAAACGTTAGGTCTGCATCTAATAAAGCCAGGAGTTCGATTTTGCCCTTCAGTTGCTTTCTCATTTATACAGTTTTTTTCTAATATCATGTAGATATAAAAGTAATAAAAAATCTCAAGTGAATTGTTGCAGTTTTTATACTTGTTATGTTTGCCTGTAATGCCATTGCATTCTTTCTAATTTTTGACCCGATACAATTGAATGGGAAGTAAAAAGGATACTAGAGATACAACATCATGAATGACAGTTTTGAAGATTTTCAGTTTTAAGAATGTCTAAATCTCATCTATTTTAGAAATTAGACAATATCTTAGTGGTTCTATTAAGTTAAGCAAAATATGGATTAAAGTAAATTGGGAGCAGCTGATATGTGTGTGTGTGTGTGTGTGTGTGTGTATGTGTGAATGACTTTTTCATTGGTCTCTCATTGTGAATAAAGTGCTAATAATTTTTAAAAAATTAAAGAGGACTCACTTTGGTCAAAATTTTGGTTACTGGAAAAAGAATATGTGAGTTAGGACTTTATGCAGCAGATTTTGTAAGTGTGAATGATTAGCAGGAATTTTGTTTTAAGTGACAGTATGGTAGAGTTCAGTATACTGGTTCTTTTGTAGTCTTATATTTACTTGTAGCAAGTATTTCTGTTTTTAACCTATTAAAGTGACACTCAGTAAAAAGGAATGAATGAATCATTGTTATGAGGGATTAATTTAGTTCAGGTTTCTTTAAGCAGTCAATTTTGGCGTGTGTGTGTCTTTAAATGACTAGTCATCATGAGTTTAAGCCTGTGAAACAGAATCTTAGCCTGATTGGCAGGGATCCCTGTTCCAGGAGGAGGGCATGGCAACTCACTCCAGTATACTTGCCTGAAGAATCCGCATGGACAGGGAAGCCTGGCGAACTACAGTCCATGAAGCTGCAAAGAGTTGGACACAATTGAGCAACTAAGTACATTCTGTTCAAGGAGGTGAACAAAGGGTCTGTAGGCTGGATGCAGGCAGCTTGTGGACTCTCTGAAATTATATTCAATATTGGGCATATATGTGGATTTCTGGGAAGCTAACCCATGATCAGATCCATCAAGATGGTTTGGTCCAAAAGGGATTATGAACCACTGCTGTTTAAAGACTGAAAGAGTAGCAGTAAACAACAAGTCATTTAAATTTTATAAATGTTCCAAATTGACCCTTTCTCATACCTCTGACTTGAAATTAGGAAAATGAACTTTTATCAGCTCTCAAAATGATAAATACATAATTCCCTTAAACATTCTTTTACATGATGGCCTGAAAATATTACATTAAAATGCTTGGTTTTGAAAGGCTAATAAATTAAATGCCCTTGATTATGAACAATCAATTTTACGTGACTCCCTAAGACATAAAAAATGAAGAAGTTCAGTGATACATCCTTTGCATTCATTCCTAACTCATGCTTTAGGAATGGAGATCAGTGTGTAATGTGTCATGGTATGTTTATTTTCATCATACTATCACTTGTTATATTAGAAATGGTGAAGCAGTCCCTGAATTTAATTTCCTCATGTGTATATGTTAGTCACTCAGTCATGTCTGACTCTTTGCAACCCCATGGACCATAGCCGCCAGGCTCCTCTGTCCATGGGGATTCTCCAGGCAGGAATACTGTAATGGGTTGCCATGCTCTTCTCCAGGGGACCTTTTTGATGTCAAATGTCACAATTTGTTGGACATGAATTTGAGCAATCTCTGGAAGATAGTGGAGGACAGAGGAGTCTGGCATGCTATAGTCCATGGATTGTAGAGTTGGATATGACTTAGTGATTGAGTAACAGTCACAGTCTGTGTTGAATTTTAAAACTGTGTACCCAGCCATATTCCTAGTGGGATTTTAAACATTGAACCATAATACATAACATACACATGCTACAATAATTAGAGTGTGGGGTGAAAGACAGTTCTGAGAAATGACAGGTAGGGAATGGGAGGAAGAATTCAGGAAAGGAATGCCAGCTAGCAGGGAAAAATTACTATGGAGGAGAATTAAGAATTCTTTGATTCTGTCGGGTGGAAGTTGAGCCAGAAAACCTGGTTAGCTTGACTGACTAACTTGTGCCAAATTCCTTGGCCTGAGGAGTCCTGGTGACCTGTGCATGTGTGATCCATATGTCGTGTCAAGGTGGGAAAAAGCTGGAGCTGAGACAAAGTGGTCTCAAGAATGCAGTAAAAAACTATGTGTAATGGTCTATATACCTGTTAAATTAGGTGAAAGTTTTATAAGTGTTCTGCAAGCCAGTTTGAAATAGAAAAACTTTCCTGTTATTCACTGCACTATGTACAGGAGATAAAAATAAGGCAATTATTCAGAACTACCATGCTTCTCTATATAGTCAGTATGAATTTCTTCTGGCTCTCTTCCTGGAGAGCTCCATGAGGCTTTGTCTCTACAGTAGAGATGTTGATGGATTATTGGACATGTGGAGCAGAGTGAAACCTGCAATGTGATAACTTTCTACCCAACCATTAATTGCTCAAAATGGGGCAGGAAGAACAGAGAGGTCAACTATAGCCTAAACCTCTAATGTTGACCTCTTAACTAAGAATGTGGGTAAAAATGATCAAGTGTCACCCCACATAATATAGTTCATTGGTTCTTTTCACTAATAAGCATGTTAAGAAATTTCACACGTGAATCAAATAGCTGTTCATTGTTCATTCGCTGTCATGTCAGACTCTTTGCAACCCCATGGACTGCAGCATGCCAGGCTTCCCTTCCTTCACCATCTGTCTCCTGGAGTCCACTCAAACTTATGTCCATTGAGTCAATGATGCCATCCAACCATCTCATTCTCTGTTGTCCCCTTCTCCTCCTGCCTTCAGTGTTTACCAGCATTAGGGTCTTTTCCAATGAGTCAGCTTTTTGTATCATGTAGCCAAAGTATTGGGGTTTCAGCTTCAACATCAGTCCTTCCAATGAATATTCAGGACTGATTTCCCCCAGGATGGACTGGTTGGATCTCCTTGCAGTCCAAGGGACTCTCAAGGGTCTTCTCCAACACCACAGTTCAAAAGCATCAATTCTTCGTTGCTTAGCCTTTTTTATTGTCCAGCTGTCACATCCGTACATGACTACTGGAAAAACTGTAGCTTTGACTATATGGACCTTTGTAGGCAAAGTAATGGCTTTGCTTTTTAATATGCTGCCTAGGTTTGTAATTGCTTTTCTTCCAAGGAATCAAATACATCTATCTAAAAGCATTTTCTACAGAAACATACTTGTATATCCTTTTCCTTTGTCCTTTTCCTTACCATCTGTTTATATGGCTACTGTACTTTTAAAGCATCATATCAGTCATATGAATATTGCAAAAGCCATTACAAGCCTACATCATTTTGTTGTGCTTCACTTTATTGTGAGTTGCAGAATATGCTTTTTTTTTTTCTTGCCAATTGGTTGTGGCAGCCCTATGTTGAGCAAAATCTGTTGGTACCATTTTCCCAGTAGTATTTGCTCACTTATCATCTCTCTGTCACATTTTGGTAATTCTCACATCTCAAACTTTTTCACTATTATGTTATGTTTATGATCTGTGAATTGCAAACAATTACAACTCATGGAAGGGTTAGATGATGATTAGCATTTCTAGCAATAAAGTATTTTAAAATTAAGGTATGTACTTTTGGGGGGCACAATTCTGTTGTACACTTAAGAGATTATAGTATAGTATAAACATAATTATAAATGCACTAGGAAACCAAAAATTCTTGTGACTTGCTTTCCTGTAATACTTGCTTTATTGCAGTCATCTAGAAGAGAGCCTGCAACATCTCTGAGATATGCTTGTATAAACCTCTGTCAAAGCATACTTGGGTAAATTTCAGTTAAGTTGTCTTAATCAAATATATTGCTAGTGTGAACATACAGTCTGTCGGTCTGGTTTCTCATCTTTCCCCTCTCCTTCCCTTCCTTATTCCTTTCTTTCCTAAGTGATTAATAACTAACGTCAGTTTCTTCAGACTAGGGTGTGTATATAGGGAATTTGATGTTTTTAAGCTTTGATTTTTAAATTTTTACCATGGCTAAAACTTTGTTGATTTAATAGTAGCAGCATGTGTTTGTCATGTGAGATTGGGATTTAGAGTACATCTGCTCTGTTTCTAAAACAATTTAAAAACATCTAATGATATTTTAGGTCAGATAGAGGTAAAATGCACTTATAGTAAAAGCCACCTGTTAAAATATAAAGGTTAGTGAGTTTTGACATATATACAGTGGTGTAATTACTACTACTCTCAAGATATAGAACATTTCCAGTAGGCCCCAGAAATTCTCTTGTGCCCTTTTCTAATTACTTCTCCCTACCAGCAACCACTAACCAGATTTCTGTCTCTAGAATGTTATTAACATGGAATTGTGCAATGTGTAGACTCTTCTCTGTTAGAATAGTGCTTCTCGCATCTGATCACTTTTATGTTGTACAGGGCGTCCTTGGATGTGTATAGCACCTGGGAAATCCCATGGACAGAGGAACCTGGCAGGTTGCATTCCATTGGGTCACCAAGAGTCAGACATGACTTCGCGACTAAACAACAGAAACAATATTCACAAAACATAAGCCATTAACCCTTTTGAAGTGTACAATACGGTTATGTTTAATATATTTGTATTGTGTAACCATCACCTCTGTCTAGTTCAAATAGATTTTCATCATCCTGTAAGGAAACCTTGTATTTTTTATTCAGTCATACTGTATTTCCCCTTACCCCTTTTTAGCCCCTGGGAATTAATAGTCTGCTTTCTGTCTAGGTATTTACATATTCTGGATGTCTCATATGCATGAAATCATTTAAATGTGACTTTCGTGCCTGACATCTTTTATGTAGCATGTTTTCTATGTTATATCTTATATCTGTACCTCACTCTTTTTTATAGCTAAATAATATTTCATTGTGAAGATATACTACATTTTGCACTTCCGTTTACCAGTTGATGGACATCAAGTTGTTTCCATTTTCTTACAATGGCTAAGATTTTTGTGCCTTATATCACTGGCTTCCCATAAGGATCCACCCAGCAAGGATAGCCACTATGGAAAACAGTATGAATGTTCCTCAAAAAATTGAAAATAGAACTAACATATTATACAGCAGTTCTGCTTCTAGGTATGTATTTGAGGGAAATGAAATCACTGTCTTAAAGACATATCTATTTGAAAATAGAGCTAACATATTATACAGCAGTCGACTTCTAGGTATGTGTTTAAGGGAATGAAATCACTGTCGTAAAGATATATCTATTACCTCAAAGGTTCATTGCAGCATTATTTACAGTAGCTTTTTTTTTTTCCAAAAGCATGTAAAAATTATAATTTATACATATACACACACTATATTTTACAGTTTGATAGTTCAAATAGTTAAACAGTTCATTTAGGGGGTTTTTGTGGGGCTTTTTTGCATTGTTTTCCCTTCCAGATTCTTTGTCACTGCCTTGGCTCTGCCCTAATCTGACATCATTCTGTCACATCATCTAGTAAATCAAGTTAAGTATTCATTTACCTGCATCCCAACACCTGCATGTCCATTGACAGGTGAACAGATAAAGCAAAGTGTTCCATGTATACAGTAGACTGTCATTCAGGCATAAGAAAGAAGGAAATCCTGTCATTTCCTTCAACATGGAAGAATCTTGAGTCCATTATGCTAAGTTAAAAAAGTCAGACAGAAACAGACAAATGCTGTATGATCATATTTACATGTGAGAATTATAAAAACCAAACCTACAGGTAGAAACAACAGTTTGGTGACTGCCAGAGGCAGGGGGTGGTGGAATTGGGTGAAGATTGTCCCAAAGTATTGACTTCAGTATGAGTAGGTTCTGGGGATGTACTGTATTATATGGTAACTACAGTGAACAGTACTGTATTAAAAGTTTCTAAGAGAGTAGATCTTAAAACTTTTCATCACATAAAAAATAACTATTTTTAGGTGATGACTGTGCACTAAACTTACTGTGGTAATCATTTCACAATATGTACATATAGGCAGCCATTACCCTGTGTATTTTAAACTTATGCAATGTTATTTGTCAATTATATCTTGATATTGGGGAAAGAAAAGAACCCACTGAGGAAGATAATAATAGCATCCTGATTATATGGATGGGGAAATTGAGGAGCTGAGAGATTGTGGAAACAGTTAAGGCTATATGAGTTGTTGGACTTGTGTTAGAAATCAGTGTCTCTGTAGGGTTTCTTATTAGTCTCTTGTTCTGTTAACTATGTGGACAAGATAAGAGTGACTTCAAATAATTCAAACAGTTAGGTTTTTGTTCTAAAACTTAGTTCTTCTATTAATAGCAGTGTTAAAGTATGTGTTTATTGTGAGCAATGATGGAGAGAGGAAAGTTGGTCCTCAGGTAATCTTGTGTTAAGTGCCTATAAGAGGAGATTAAGATTTATCAAAATCCCATAGCATAGTTTATACCTCACAGTATGCTGTCTCTCAAGTGCTTCCACCAAAATATCCCTACAAGAGAGGGGAGTGAAACACTAGGACTCCACAATACGCATGCAGGTTTTGCATCTTGCTCCCTTATTGTGTTTGTTTGTATGCAGACATAAACTAAATGATTTAACGTGACAAAAGTAAATACTGCAGAAAGATGTGCCAGTTTTATTCTGTGAGGTGTTCTACACCTGTCCTATTTCCTAATGGTCATGGGATATGTGAGATGCTAGCTGCTATTTTCACTGCTAGGTACCTGAGGGGTCAGTGTAGCTCTGTTTCTTTATTGGAACTTCTTGGTCTTCAAGACTGTGAAAGACTGGACCTCTCCCATTGTGTGACTGGTAAGTTGGAAAAGCTTATGGAATGCTGCAGTAGTAACATTCAAATATGGTAACTTTTAGAGAAGAATTCTTCCAAATATATTATTGAAAACTTAGGGAAAAAGCTGATCAAGAAAGTAAACGTAAGAATAGAAAATAAAAAGATTCTGAAAGGCATGTATTAAAGAACGTACTTCCAAAACTTTGAATACATACCTTGTTTTCTGTTTATTTAGTGACTTTCAGAAAACTCTGATAGTCTTCAGTTGAATTTTTAGTTAAATATTTTCTATCAGATCTATTTTGGTATATTTCATACATGTGATTCTTTCCAAATTTATTTTCTTCACTTACTATGTAGATAGCCCAGGGCTGAAATAGTTCTGAGTTTTAAAAAAATTACCATTTTGTATCAAATTGTATTCTGGTTATGTTGGCTGGCTTAAATATTGAATAAAATATTTTTCATAAATGCTGGAGTGAGGGGTGAGTGTCAACCATGTACTCCTGCAGGTATTTTGAGGCAAAATTCATTTTGAGATAGGTACTTTGTGTCATAACTTGTGGTTTATCAGGTGTTTTCCAGGGCGATGTAAAATATAATTCTGATAGCCTATTGAAAATATAAATTCTGAACCAGTATGAAGTTCTTAATATATTGCAAATTGCCTTCCTTCAGTGGTTTTCCAATTTAAATTAACTTATGACCAGTCACCACATTGTTCAAGTCCTGATTACAAATCCATATCAAAAGGAAATTAAATAGACTCCTCTTTCTTCATTGATTTTAATTTAAAGTTTAATTCGTGCAGTGCTGAGCAGAGGTACAGATTTGAAAAGTTTGATAAATCCATTTAAATTTTATTGTTAAAACATTTCCATGGGTTGTGTGTTTGGGGATCTCTCTGCTGTGCTTTACTGAGTGGTGTAGATTCAGGACAGCTTATTATGGAGACGCATCATTTTCATTACATTATGCAGTTCTTTCTCACCATTCACTGGAGTCTGCATTTTTTTCACAGGTTGTTTATTTCTATTTATGTATTATGAATATTAACCGTAGACAGAGGGCTGTATCAGATGACCAGATAGGGCATGTTGATTCCTTTTATTCCCACAGGTATTGTAGAGAATGATGGTATTTCTGATGTTTCTGTTGGATGTATGTTTTCAGTTCAATTCAGTTTCTTTCAGTCACTTAGTCGTGCCTGACTCTTTGCAACCCCATGAACTGGAGCACACCAGGCCTCCCTGTCCATCACCAACTCCCAGAGTTTATCCAGACTCATGTCCATTGAGTCAGTGATGCCATTCAACCATTTCATCCTCTGTCATCCCCTTCTCCTCCTGCCATCAATCTTTGCCAGCATCAGGGTCTTTTCAAAGGAGTCAGCTCTTCACATCATATGGCCAAAGTATTGGAGTTTCAGCTTCAACATCAGTTCTTCCAATGAACACTCAGGACTTATCTCCTTTAGGATGGACTGGTTGGATCTCCTGCAGTCCAAGGGACTCTCAAGAGTCTTCTCCAACACCACAGTTCAAAAACATCAATTCTTTGGCACTCAGCTTTCTTTATAGTCCAACTCTCACATCCATACATGACTATTGGAAAAACCATAGCTGTGACTAGATGGACCTTTGTTGGCAAAGTAACATGTCTGCTTTTTAATATGCTGTCTAGGTTGGTCATAACTTTTCTTCACAGGAGCAAGCATCTTTTAATTTCATGGCTGCAATCACCATCTGCAGTGATTTTGGAGACTGAAAAAAATAAAGTCTGTCACTGTTTCCACTGTTTCCCCGTATATTTGCCATCAAGTGATGGGACCAGATGCCATGATCTTAGTTTTCTGAATGTTGGGCTTTAAGCCAACTTTTTCACTCTCCTCTTTCACTTTCATCAAAAGGCTGTTTAGTTCTTCTTCACTTTCTGCTGTAAGGGTAGGTGTCATCTGCATATCTGAGGTTATTGATATTTCTCCCAGCAATCTTGATTTCAGCTTGTGCTTCATCCAGCCTGGCATTTCGCATGATGTACTCTGCATAGAAGTTAAATAAGCAGGGTGAAAATATACAGCCTCGACGTACTCCTTTTCCAATTTGGAACCAGTCTGTTGTTCCATGTCCAGTTCTAACTGTTGCTTCTTGACCTGGATACAGATTTCTCAGGAGGCAGTTCAGGTGGTCTGGTATTCCCATCTCTTTCAGAATTTTTCACAGTTTATTGTGATCCACACGGTCAAAAGCTTTGGCATACTCAGTAAAGCAGAAATAGATGTTTTCCTGGAACTCTCTTGCTTTTTCCATGATCCAGTGGATGTTGGCAATTTGATCTCTGGTTCCTCTGCCTTTTCTAAATCCAGCTTGAACATCTGGAAATTCATCATTCACGTATTGTTGAAACTTGGCTTGGAGAATTTTGAGCATTACTGTACTAGCATGTGAGATGAGAGCAAATGTGTGGTAGTTTGAGCATTCTTTGGCATTGCCTTTCTTTGGGATTGGAGTGAAAACTGACCTTTTCCAGTCCTGTTGCCACTGCTGAGTTTTCCAAGTTTGTTGGCATATTGAGTGCAGCACTTTCACAGCAACATCTTTTAGGATTTGAAATAGCTCAACTGGAATTCCATCACCTCCACTAGCTTTGTTCATAGTGATGCTTCCTAAGGCCCACTTGACTTCACCTTCCAGGATGTCTGGCTCTAGGTGAGTGATCACACCATCATGATTATCTGGGTCATGAAGATCTTTTTGTATAGTTCTTCTGTGAATTCTTGCCACTTCTTAATACCATCTGCTTCTGTTAGATCTGTAGCATTTCTTTCTTTTATTGTGCCCATCTTTGCATGAATTGTTCCCTTGGTATCTCTAATTTTCGTGGAGAGATCTCTAGTCTTTCCCATTCTATTGTTTTCCTCTAATTCTTTGCACTGATCACTGAGGAAGGCTTTCTTATCTCTCCTTGCTCTTCTTTGGAACTTTGCTTTCAAATGGGTATAATCTTTCCTTTTCTCCTTTGCTTTTTACTTCTCTTCTTTTCACAGGTATTTGTAAGGTCTCCTCAGGCAGCCATTTTGCTTTTTTGCATGTCTTTTTCTTGGGGATGGTCTTGATCCTGGTCTCCTGTACAATGTCATGAATTTCCGTCCATAGTTCATCAGGCACTTTGTCTTAGTCCCTTAAATCTATTTCTCACTTCCACTTTATATTTGTAAGGGATTTGATTAGGTCATACCTGAATGGTCTAGTGGTTTTAAAATATTTCTGTTTTTAACAATCCAGGTGTAGGTGCTTAAACAGATGTGCTATTGTTTGCAAGTGGTTCTTTATATCCTAGTAGCTTCTTTTTTTTTTTAGATGTCTGATTTTTTTCCTTCTGATGATCTGTGACCTTACATGCTCCATGGTGGCATCAGTAAAGGCTTACTTGCTTTAAAACTATTATTGTAAAACCCTCTATTCTATGAGGTTAAAGTTATTCGCAGTTAGGTAATGAGTGTTGATAATTCTTTAGTCAGATTGGTCCTGTTCTTGAGCTATTTATATGTAGTGAGCCACAGAGTGAGATAAGTAACATTTCCAATGGCCTTATCTTCATTTTGGCCATGGAGTTAAAGAGCATCTGTGCTTTTTTCTGCTTTACCCAGATACATAGCACATGCTTTCTTGGTGAGCTCTCTGTTCAGGGCTTGTCTCTGTGGTTCTCCTCTGTCCCATCCACATTTCTCTTGTCTTTCTCATCTTGCTTTCCTGCTCTCAGTGTGGTGGTTTTTCCCTCTGAGTGTGGAAGGTGAAGACTAGGACATCAAGTACGTGTGTTTTCTCTAGCTTATATAACTGAGTTAATGAGACTTTTTCTCAGACAGACTGCAGTGTTGAAGGCAGAGATGGAACAGCTGGGTTTCAGCACATCATGTACTGTTGAATGAACGAGTTGCTGTGTGTTTAACTTCTTCACCTAAAGGTCTCTTCAAGACACTCTTCCCACATAGGCTGGTGAGACAGACAGGTTTCCATGCTCTTGAGTGGTCCTGTCTGGGAGTTAGTTCCAGGAATGAGTAGCAGTTAAAGTCCTGAATATTCATTGGAAGGATTGAAACTCCAATATTTGGCCACCTGATGCAAAAAACTGACTCTTGAAAAGACCCTGATCCTGGGAAAGATTGAAGGTGGGAGGAGAAGGGGATGACAGAGAATGAGATGGTTGGATGGCATCACCAACTCAGTGGACATGAGTTTGAGTAAACTCTGTGAGTTGGTGATGAACAGGGAAGCCTGGTATGCTGCAGTCCATGGGGTTGCAAAGAGTTGGGCACGACTGAGTGACTGAACTGAACTGAAACTATATAAAATTGATCAGAAAGAAACAGAGATAGGAAACTGCTGTGTGTCTACTGTATGCTGGGCATTGGGACAAGTGCTTCTAGAATCGTTGCTTTTAGGAGTCTAAAGTAAGAGATTCCTGTGTTGAAACTGCAGATTTTCCTCTTCTAACCTCCCTTAATATTTGATCCACTTATCAGATAATAGGTAGACTGAGTTTAAATTTGTTGCAAATTTTTAAAGTTTCAGTTCAGTCGCTCAGTCGTGTCCGACTCTTTGCGACCCCATGAATTGCAGCACGCCAAGCCTCCCTGTCCATCACCAATTCCCGGAGTCTACTGAAACTCTTGTCCATCGAGTCAGTGATGCCATCCAGCCATCTCATCCTCTGTCGTCCCCTTCTCCTCCTGCCTCCAATCCCTCCCAGTATCAAGGTCTTTTCCAATGAGTCAACTCTTCACATGAGATGGCCAAAGTATTGGAGTTTTAAGGTTTAGTCATTTTGTATTATGCAGACAACTCTTGGCAGATCTTTTTGTAAAAAAGATCAACGTTTGGTGATAAAAATGTGTCCTTTAATTTTTAAGAATTCTGACTCTAGTTTTAGTGATTTTTGATGATGGACTTGGTCTATAGTTGTATAAAGCTGTCATTATATAAGAATACTAGAACATAAACTTAAAAATTGATTTGAAATTATATCTTAATTAATGCATTACTGCTTGTATTTACTGTTTCCATTTAGGTTTTTTCCCAAGCAGTTCTCAAGGGTGTGATGCATTTCTTCGCCACAAGATGACACTGATATCTCCCTCAGTATTAAAGAAATACGGCATTCCCTTTGACAAGGTACATTAGTGTTACTCTTTAACAGAATCATTTCATATGTGTAAAATTTGTGTTTAAGATATATTCAACATAAACTAATATATCTTTGACTTCCAGTAGGATTTTTAGGGTATGAGGAGAAATATTCAGATTCATGTTTCACTTAGGTAACAGTTATTTACCTATGTAATGATTTGAAATTACTCTTTTTTGTTCTTGTTTTTTTTAAAGACCCAATTGACTTTAATTCCACTTTTGTTAAAATTATAGTTAAAATAGTTAACTATATTAGAAAAGTACTAATGAAAGTACTAATTAGAAATTAGAAGAGTACTAATTAGAAAAGTACTAATGAAAGATGTGAAGTAAGAAAAGCTCTTGACATGTGTTTTTTTTCCTTTTTTTTCATATGCATGTATCTATTCTTTTTCAAATTCTGAAATTACATATTTTTTTGAAATTAATTTCAGGTTATATTTACTTGAGAGTTCATGCACTTCTGGTTCACTTGTAACAATACTGAAAGTAAAATGTAGCACATTCGACATGTAGTAATTCTCTTTCACTGACGTCTTTTATGTGAGCAACAGAATTTATGTTAATGCCATCTTTTTGTTTTTTTTAAAGAAATCAGAGCAGTTTTTGTTAGCTGTTTGATTGGTTAGAATCAGTGATTATGGTGTCAGTATGTTATTTCTAAACACACTCAGACATAATACAATTGAAATTTCGTTATGGATAGAATTGCCTGATGGTTTAATAATCAGATATTGCTTCTTTGGAATATTTCTGAAGATTAAGTTCTGTAAGACTCTGTACATGCTAGATCACTCTTTCTTTGTGTCCATGGATCAGTATTGGGTCATAATTATTACAGAGGATGAGTGTTTTTATGTGAAGAAGCTGAAATGAAAAAAAAAACTTTCGACCAGATAAATAAGAGCTCTCTCTCAGTTGGAGGAGGATTAAGTCTTTAGTTGCAAAAAATTAAAAAAATCTCTACTCTCTTTATCATTTTTTATTTGACTGTCTTCCCATAATCCTCTCTGTTTTCCACTTTAAAAGCTTTTCACTTATGACCAAGTCTTTCCCTCTTCTTTATTTCAGGCCCTTAAAATCCGGTCTTCCACCTATCTTCCCCAACCCCTCACCCCTGGGGCCCTGCTCCCACCAGTCTAGGCTTTGTTGGAAGTAGAATGTTTGCAAGGACTGGGAAACATTCTCCACCTTGGGGTGGTCCTGATCACTCTTGCACAGTCTCTGTGGCAGTCACGCATGAGACACACTGTCTCATGTCCATGATGAGAACGCTCTCACCACTTGTTTAGTTGCATACTTCTCCCCATGACAGAAAGTGTGCCTTCGAGATGTGCACTGTGGGTAATGTCCACAGGTGTGGGTGGGCTGCAGCACTGCCGCAGGTACAGAAGTCACAGGCTGTGCCCTGCCCCCAATGGGGCCACTCCTTCTGGGGGCATTGTCTTACTTGCAGATGCCTCTAAGCACCAGGCTTTCCAGTCTCAGACCTGTGTCATCAGTGCACTTTCTCTCAGGTGGTTGTCATAAGCCTGATTAAGCCCTTTTATTTAAGTTGGAATATTAGAAGGCAGAGAAGGAGCAGAATAGAGTTCTCCAAGATAGGAAAAGCTCTGAGAGTTTAGGGCTGGTGATGGGAATTGTTGTTCTTTGGAGGAAATGGCAACCCACTCCAGTATTCTTGCCTGGAGAACCCCATGGACGGAGGAGCCTGGTGGGCTACAGTCCATGGGGTTGCAAAGAGTCGGACACGACTGAGCGACTTCACTTTCACTTATGTGAAATAGCAGGGCTGCATAATTGGCTCATTCATCCAGGATGGAGGCTGTAGTAGCTTCTAGCTTCTTTCTAATATTTGGGGAGAAGGAGACAGGTGCCTTGCACCCTTTTCTGGGCTGAGGCTCTCCAGGTACTATTTGGTAGCTCACCAAATGCACCATGTTCTTATCCAGTCTTCTGAGGATGGGACATTTTGTGGCTCCTGTGGGAAGTAGAGTGGTGAGTGCTTGTCCACAGCTGGTGAGACACCAGCCATTTAGAGGGCTGACTGGTGGCTGTAGTTTTTCATATGAAATATTGCTATCTCCCCTTCTACCTTGATGAAGGATGTGTGATGACAGTGTGCTCCTCGAGGGGCTTATTCTCCAATGATGATAATATAACCTTGGACAGAGTAGCAGACTTTGGAATGACATTGATTCTTCCCAAGTTCATTTCTGATTCTGCCACTTGGGTAAATTACATCATTTTTGTGAGCTTCAATCTCTTCAACTGGAAAATGGAGATAATAAGAGTACCATTTAATAGAGCCATTATGAGGATGAAAAGAGATTATCTATATGAAGCGCTTTGCATAGTATAGGTAATATAATAATGCACTCTTCCTCCTCAGTTCAACCTTTACTCTTTAGGCGATCATTTCCCAGTTGGACTAACATTTGTTTCTTTTTCTTTCAGTGTATTTGTGCATATTCTCATATGTGTATATGTATGTATGAAAAAGTATGTTTGCCAAATAGCTACTGTCTGCTTTTTGATTATGTGCACTACCCTTTCCACCATTTTTTGCTGTATGGAATTATGATGCTGGTTAGTCTTAAAAAGAACTTGTACTTTTCTGTCTCTATACCCTTCTTTTTTTAAAAAAAAATCAATTTATTTCATTGAGGCAGTAAATTAGCCTTATATTTTAGCTAATTGGGACCGACCTGTTTCTAGAAACTATATATAGGCATAATATTTAGGGTCCCATTTAATGGGAATAGGTACTTTTCAGCATGGCAAGAAAGGAGTTTTCCAGGTAGAGTAGGGAAGAACTATAGATGGGATTCAGTGGAGCAATGAAGCTCGCTTCGTTATCCTACTGACAGCAGTCTTACCCTCTTCCCCCCAACTCCCTTTTATAGGGCTAGTGACAGTTGAGCAAAGTAAGTTTTATTTTATCACATGGTGCAAGGAAATGCCTTATTTCCAAGCACAGTTATAATTAATGAGATTCGGTGAGACTAGAAAAGGAGAGAATCGGGCTTATTCTCACGTGGCTTGAAATGATGGAACTGGAACCATGTTGAACCCTGATAAGCCATTCTCCGCCTGCCAGGTGGCAGCTGAATTGCTGCTCATTGCAATAGAACACCTGCTGGGATGTCACAGGGGCAGGGGTGATGAGCTAAATTTTAGAATTGTTGGGAAGGAAAGTACTTCCACACACAACATTTTAGCATTCCTGTAATGGTTACTGAGTGCTTTGTGTGTACATGTATTTATACAGTGTGTCTCTTATATGTGTCCACATAGGTGCATACTTGCATATTTATTTCTCAAACCAAGGTGACTGAACGAATCAGTGAGTTACAGATTCGATACTCTAGTACTGAGCAGACAAGTTTAAAAACCATTGATCAGTTTAGCTTCGCTGTTCTTCCATAGTTCCTGGTGTGTTTTGTATGTTTTGGTGATTGTAGGAAAAAAAAATAAGCAGATTTCTTTAAAAGATAGGAATGGACTGAATACATTTTAATCTTTGCTTTTAGGTTGATGGCTGATTGACCCAAGCTATTTTAATTATATTTGCAAATGCACTCACTCACACATACATACCTACATGCTGTAGATATATTTGAATAATTATTTGATAGAAATTTTACTGTTAAATGAAATAGTTAATCGAATGTTTTCCAAGTATAATGAAAGGACAATTTATTGAATACAGTCAACTCTTAAGCAATAAGAATCCATAACATTCAGTGTGTGTTGCCAAAATTTTTATAGCTATAACTTGAAAAATGTCAGTTGTGATATGTCCTGTTTTATAATTCCAGTAATGTGAATTTTTTAAGTATTAAAATGTATTGAATGCTATTATGAACACTTTTTTGAATAGCATAAAGCAGACATCTTCAAATAGAATGTAATTTCTCTGCTTATGGGCTAAATGATTGACTATTGGCAGAGGGCCATCTGTTTAGAAAAGTTTTAAAAGTCTCCTGAAAAACTATTAAAGAATTAAGTGAAGAATCTGGGGGCACTTCTTTTATACTGGTATAGCTTGGACATCATAACATTTTTTTTTCTTTTTTTAAATAGGAAATATATTTTAACTGTATTTGCAATTTGGGATGCCTTATAATTGGGAAATATTATATGTCCTCTACCCTGCAGATCACCCAGGAAGCTGGAGAATTTATGATCACTTTCCCATATGGCTACCATGCTGGTTTTAATCATGGTTTCAACTGTGCAGAATCTACAAATTTTGCTACTGTCAGATGGATTGACTATGGGAAAGTTGCTAAATTGGTAAGTTATGCTTCAAAAAATAAAGCATAAATTAAACGTGTATTCTGGTTATTATAGTGGGAAAGCTAAGATCACTTGCAGCATTTATTTTTCTCCTCAGTGATGTTGTATGCCTGTGACCATAGTAATTTATTCGAGACAGATATATTTATTTTATATAGGCTATGTTAATATTTGTAGCAACATTTTTTTGTTTTGAAATTAATGTGGAGCAATTTACTTTGAGAGGTAATTTTATGCAACCGAGGCTTTCTTTCTTTCTTAAGGCCATCTTGCATGTTTGTCTTTTTGTGAGATTTTTCCAGTGGCTTCCTGTGATTCCATATTAGGTGGACTTGGCACCTTCCATGTTAGAGTTCAGTCCATGGCGTAGAAAACAGCTATTTACAGAGGAAAGTGTCTGGTAAAATTGTAACAAGATGTTAAGGAAAGATGGTAAGAAGAAATGATTAAAAGTACCCTTAGCACAGAAATGAATTTCTTGAAAGTAATAATATAGAACATACTTTAACAAGAAATATATCTTCATGTTAAATTTGGTATAAAGATTTGTGTCTCTTAGTATATTTAATTTAGTTCATAAACTGTGTATTTTCATTCACAAGCAACTGGGTTAAATTTTATTAATTGCCCCCCTGCAGAGTTAAATAGAGGGCATTTTCAAAGTGACAGTAGCTTCTATTAGGTTGCTTCGCTTCCTGTGGATTTTAAGGCAGAGGAGCATGCTGGCAGAGGGTAGGTTCTTAATGAAACTGTGTGTTTTACAGAGTATGCAGAATTGCCCTATATTTAGTGGAAAAGGGCACATATAGTCTGTGTGGCCTATTGTGGCCCCTGCATGGTCCAGGCAAATATTATTCATTCTACATGATAAAACTTTCGTGTGGAACCATTGAGTGAACGTGGATAGAACTATATTCAGGGAGGACAACTCTAGGTTTATTTTACATGCACATTTAGAAAATTGCATAATATTTTAAAATAATGATATAGCCCTTTGGCAGCTCAAGCATTTGAGTGAATTCATAACATAAAAGAAAGCTCCTGCTATTAGAAGACTTTCTCTGTTCTGAGTAATTTTTATTTATGAGGGGTAATTTAGAAAGGAGTAGAACTGAACTACTTCTTTCACATCCTTCTTATTACAATAAACCTAATTAAAAAAAAAAAAAACCAGAAAGCTCAGTGTATGTACCTTGGCCAGCTACTGCCGTTATTTTGCAGAAAAGTAAAGCCTGTGTCTACGTCGAAATAGCGTCATAACCCTGAGATTATAAAAAGGTATGCTATTTTATGGTTTGCATCTTTAATCATTGACATAATAAGTCAGCTATCCCAGCTGTTCAGTCACCAGCAAAATCAGTTTGTGCTTGTTTACTGTAGCTTTCAGTTTCATCAGTAGTTCTGAGTATTGGCTTCTCCCCAAGTCTAAAATATCCTGCGTGTGTTTCCGCCTTTTCATGTGGACAGAGTAGGAGTGGAGTGTGACCACGCAAGAGAGGTTGATAGTGAACCTCTCTGAAGTCTCAGCTGATAAGCCCAGAGCTGAATGGGATTGTTCAGGAAGCAGAGCACCATAGTGGGGGAAGCAGGGATCTGAAGCCCAGCTCTTCTTTTTGCTAACCAGAGAATATCAGGAAAGTCGTTTCTTCTTTTTGTTTCTATCTATAAACTAAAAATACCTCTTTACCCCATAGATTTGTTGAGGGGGTGGGGGTGGAAAGCTTAGGTATGTAGATAGCCACTCATGCTGTGTTGATTTATATCATTCAGTGTAGTCAGAGGATATGACAAAATGTTCAGTGACTATAATGCAGTGTGGGACAGTTAATTTAAAACTCGTCATAGTTACATGTGTTGGAGATGATTTTAGATGTTGTCTCCACCCTTTTCTTACTCTTGCTACTCACCTAAATAATAATAATAACAATGTATTAATTTTTTATTGCAGCTGTAGTAAGTTCCCATAAAATTACCATAAAATTAGTGGCTTAAAATAATACTATTTTTACTATTTCGTAGTCCTGTAGGTTGTATGTTTAACATTGGTCTCACTAGCAAAGTCAATGTGTTTGCAGGGCTGCATTCCTTATTGGAGATTCTGGTGGAGAATCTGCTTCTTACTCAGTGGGATTGTTGGCTGTTAGTTCCTTGTGGTTGTAGGACTGAGTTCCTATTTCCTTGCTGTTGTCAGCCAGGTCTTTGCTCCTAGAGGCCTCTCTCAGGTCCCTTGTTGTGGTCCCCTACATTTCAGAGCAAGCAATCCACAATATCCCTTTTGTCATAAAAGATAGCATATTCACAGATTGCAGGGTCTAGGATACAGATGTCTTTGCTGTTAGGGGTGGGACCAAATGGGGTGTGAGAGTGTCGGCAGCATTCTGCCTACATCAGAGATTTTCAGTTAATAATTGACATGGTGATATATATTGATTTTTTTCAAGTCTGTTTCTATAGGCAACCTTATGGATTTACTGTGGTGTATGTGTGGGTATGTGTATGAACATGTAATTTCCTAAGATTAGGAAAATTTGTAAATTGGACAGTTTTTGTGTTTTGCTGGAGAAAAATATAATGTATAGTAAATTAATTATGAATTGTATTAAAAGACAAATTTTAACTTTGAGAATGACCACATTTGTTTGTCTTAATCCTTTGTGTTTTTTAATTCATTCTAAATGATAACTGTTTAAAAAACAGTTATTTTTCACAAGTGATAATGAGTTATACATTTAGGGGGATAATTTTTTTTTAACTGGCGTACTCTTTTGTAGTTGAAGCACTGGGAAATGACTGCTGCTTTACCTGCCGCATGTTGATTTGTCTATGTAGAAGCATCTGATAAAGTGTCTGGTGCAGCACTAATTAACATAGGGTAGAGTGAAGAATCTCAACTGGTAATATTTTGTATATTACAAACCAATGTTTCTGTTTCCATAACTTAGAAAAGAGCTGTTACAGGAGGTTATTTTTTAATTAAAAAAATAATTTTGAAAAGATAACCCCACGTTCACCAATAATTTTGGTGGTCTTTGTTTAGCAGCCAACAGGCTGGTTAGGGACCTTTTAAGCCATTCAAGTGACTTAATATGGATGGGGAGAGAGTTCTGTTTTTCCAGGTAGAGCTTGTCTGTTGTATGCCAGGCACTGTGTATGTTTCTGTGAATTCGTTCCTTGGAGGCCGAATTGTTTGATGGGAGCCAGAAGTGAGAGTAGTGTTGGCACTGCCGAGCATCCAGGACTGCTTCCTTTGCTCTTGGCTGCTTCACCGCTGGTGGCATCGCTGGAGCAGGATGGGAGATGGGGTTTCTGTGGATTTCCTTTGAATGTATTACTGATCTCTTGGTATGTGGTATTTGTTCATGAAACCTTCCCTCCATTTAAGGTATAGCTAACATTGACTAAAAAGAACATCCATCCCAGTATTTGTGCTGTTCCCAAATACTCATCTTCCAAATTCCAGCAGATTCTTTAACCTTTGATGTTCTCAACTAAATAATAATAGCAACAATAATAATTATTATATGTGGATATTCCATTGCCTGTCAGTGTATTCCCCATTTTTCAGCACTTAATTCAGATGGCCTTTTATTATAGTATCTACCCAAACTCCCTCATCTCTTATATAAGGCTTCTTTTGTGCTTAGATTGTAGAACAGGTCTTCAGAAAATGGGTATAGGTGTGAGCAATGACAACAACTTGACTATCCTTGTTTCTAAAAATTTCTGCTAATGCCCCAAACTTTGGCATTCCTCTTGTTCCTATCTTTCCATCTCTTTTCAGGATCATTCAGCTCTTTTTTGCCTTGACCTGCCAAATATAGCAAATCAAATCCTGCAAGATATTGCAGAAGAGAATAGCCTTGCCTTAAGAGGACCCACCTACCTGAGAAAGTGGTTCTGTAACTCTTTCTCCTCATTTCATTTATCAGAATTAAGGTTTTCATTGAAAAAAAAAAAAAAAAAGGAATGTTCTAGGTGGCCTTGTGCCCATATGCCAGCTATCAGGCAGAGTTCAGCTTTGGTGAGTGCCCCATGAGTTTCTTCTCTGAAATAGGAATTGTGCTACACGCTTGTAAAAGGAATTGTTTCTTTGTCTTCAAAGAGCTTTCATAATGAGCAGAAGGGCTTTTAATAAACCTCTTTTGCAGAGCTGTAATATGAGTGGAACAAACCATCCAGTTATTTTAGGCATCTTTCTAGCTTTGAATATCAGAGTAATCTAGAGTGAAATACTGTATACTTTTTTTTCTAGTAGATTTAAAAATATCCACCAGATTGCATAGCAGTTGAACTAAGATATTTGTGCATATTCGAGGTGAATGTTTTCTGCTTCTGGAGCGTTCTTTCTTTCTGTGGTGAGATGGAGTCCGTGGTTACTTATGCTCAGCAGCTGTGGTAGCATTCACAGGTCTGCTTCCTGGCTAGGTTGGATCAAAGAGCTGGCCTGCAGGTTGTATTTCATTTTTCCGTTTGGTGGGATGAAGTGCAGTTGTTTTGATGTTAGGTTTGATGGATTTGTTTGCCACTGCATTCATTAGCTTCACATCAAAAAACTGACAGGCTGTTAAATGAAACTTTGGCTTAGATTTTCAGCTTGACTGTTTGGAGACATTTGTGAGGATATTTTGTTTTTGTGTTGCAGCAGCCTCCAGCACTGTGATTGTCTCTAAGGGAAGAAAAGTTATTTACTGTACTGATTTTCTTGAGTTAAAAAGAATCATTGTCTGGGGGACAGTCATATCTAGGCTACACCATCAGAAGCGGTGTATTTATGACAGTATGTGCAATGTGAGAGACTTATCTACAGCACAGTAAATAACGTTATCTTCTTGGAAGGAAAGGTAATAGTTGGTGACTCCAGAATGATATCTCTTATTTTGCATTAATTTTACTTTAAGTGATAATCTATTAACATGATATGCTAGAAAGTTGAAAAATTGCATTGCAAAGCTGAGAATGTTCTCTTATGAACTCCAAGAGAGTTACTTCACCATCTAACTTGAAAGCATTCTGATATTTGAATCCTCAAACTTTTGAACAAGTTTGAAAAGAGATGATAGAATGTTGAAATTTATTTCTTTTTAATCTGAAAGGAATTTCAACTATTAAATTGTCTTGCATATAAGAACCATGATATGGGTTTATCTTTTTTTATATTTCAATCATTTTCTAAAATTAAATTTGTTTTTTCCTAAATTAGGTAGCATTCATCCAAAAAAATCTTTAATCTTGGGGTGGTCTTTGTTAAAGCAATCAGGAACCATTTTAACAGCGAGTCTCTAGGTTATATTTTAATATGCCTTAGATCACAGAATACTGGTACAGTGACATTTCTCTATTCCTACAGCTTGTGAAGTAAAGTAAATGTGGACTGTTGAACATTGCTCATTTAACAGTTCTTGGCACTCTAATTTTAGTGTCTGGTATGGCACATAAAATATGAACTTCGAGAGTTAAGTGGTTTCATATTCTTCATTTTATCTTTTTACCTTCACTTGGCTTCTGTTGCTTGGGTCCTGGTGGTACAACACAGCAGTGCTGATCAGTGGTTGTCCTCTGCCTCCCCCCCTTTTTTTAAACAAAAGCGTAAAGGGAAGAAGAGAAAATACCATATAGAAAAAAAGAAGCATATGAAGTCATGTCCTTAGGAGTTTGTACTCAAACTGGGGAGTTTGTATTTATGTATTTAGAAGAGATTAGGGTTAGGTTCACATTATGTCCCCATTTTATTCTAAAAAGTATTGTTGGATTCAGAAAATCTGAGACGTCAAGTAGCGTACCAGGAAAGCCAAGTGATTAATATAGATTGTGTCTGCAGGAGAGACATTTGGGGTTTTCAGTCCTCAGGAATGGGGATCCTGATTTCATTTAGTGCTCATTTATTAATAAATTTGCTGGATTATGGGATTTGAGTGGAACTAGGTAAGTAATCGGAGAAGGCAATGGCACCCCACTCCAGTACTCTTGCCTGGCAAATCCTATGGACAGAGGAGCCTGGAAGGCTGCAGTCCATGGGGTCACTGAGGGTTGGACATGACTGAGCGGCTTCACTTTCACTTTTCACTTTCACGCACTGGAGAAGGAAATGGCAACCCACTCCAGTGTTCTTGCCTGGAGAATCCGAGGGATGGAGGAGCCTGGTGGGCTGCTGTCTATGGGGTCGCACAGAGTCGGACACGACTGAAGTGACTTAGCAGCAGCAGCAGCAGGTAAATAATTTCAGAGAAGGCAATGGCAACCCACTCCAGTATTCTTGCCTGGAAAATCCCATGGACGGAGGGGCCTGGTAGGCTGCAGTCCGTGGGGTTGCGAAGAATTGGACACGACTGAAGCGACTTAGCAACAGCAGCAGGTATATAATTTATGATACTGATGTCTAATCACTAACTCGAAATCAAAGTAATATCTGTTTTTGAGGCTTTAGTTAACTCTATACCTTAAAAAGTAAGTTGACATTTTGAATAACATATTCACTGTACTGAGAAAAATTAGTTTTTAAATCATTCTTACTTTCATATGGTTTGATAGTAGTAGGATCGGACATTGATTGTTCACAGTGTGCTAGACCTGATGTAGGGCACTTTATATATGTTACTTGCCATCTGTGCTGGTCCAGAGATAATTGGGTATCTTCTGTTCTCTACTGGGCTTCCCCAGTGGCTCAGTGGTAAAAGAGTCCACCTGCAGTGCCAGAGATGCAGGAGACATGAGTTCAGTCCCTAGGTTGGGAAAATCCCCTGGAGTAGGACATGGTAACCCAGTGCAGTATTCTTCCTGCGAA
This sequence comes from Oryx dammah, assembly GCF_014754425.2. Classification (NCBI taxonomy): domain Eukaryota; kingdom Metazoa; phylum Chordata; class Mammalia; order Artiodactyla; family Bovidae; genus Oryx; species Oryx dammah. The sequence goes on along the minus strand of NW_024080444.1, from coordinate 10,115,545 downwards.
AATACTGTGGACAGAGGAGCCTGGCAGGCTACAATCCATGCGGTCATAAAGAGTCAGACACAACTGAAGCGACTCAGCATGCACTGTCCTCTGCTAGCCCCCTTTCTCAAACCAAGGAGTTGGGATGATGCAGAAAATGAGGATGGTGAGGCTGAGATTGGATGCAGAAGGTTGGCCCCCTAGTACCCTGTACCCTTCTGGACTCATTTCATTGGATGTGGTGGATTATTTAGGTGCCAGCCACATAGTGCTTTTTCTTTCTCAGTGAAAGAGCTACGTGTGAATTTTCAGACTTCTTAAATAAGGCATGCCAACCAAGGTTACTGTTCCCTTTCCTTCAAGATACACATTCTTTGCTGACAGAACAAAGGTGACATGTGTATATGCCCAGTTTGAAGTTTGTTGTGGGAATCTTGCTTCTGTGATCATTTGATATGACCTCTTTGAATCAAAAGAAAGCTTTAATGGAATTTCTCTGAGGTCAGTGGCCATAATGAGACTTAAATCTGTGGATCCGTAGTCTCTCCTCCCTCTGCTCTGAGCAAGATGATAGGAAGTGGGAACACACCTCTCTTCGTAACTGCTTGTCAGAGTTATAGCCTGAAAATTCTCATGGGGTCTGTAGCCCTGGAGCTATCTCATGCCAGGACCCCTCCTTAAGCAGAAGGTTGAAAGTAGTGAAGGTAACAGCTGAATAGGGTGTTGATGTTTAAATATCAAAGGTAATAAAGAATGGGTGAAGAAACCCTTGATCTCTTAAGATTAAGAAACTCTTAATCTCTATTACTGTTTTAATAATTCTACACTTTGGCAATTATAAGAATCAGAGTGTTAGCCAATTCGAAGAGGAAGGGTGTCCCTGTTTGGCAGATCGTGAAAGCGTCCGATACAATAAAGAAGCCCAGTGCTTGGTTCTCCCTCTTTCAGCCATGCCTAATATTTTAAATTTACTCTGCTTTTATTCCCTACAAACTGTGCCTAGTAATATATTTTTTGCCTCTTTTTAAAACAAAAAAGGTAAAACCAGAGTGTCTTCTGAACTGTCCAGATACTCTGGAGGGATGATTTCCAACGTGATAGCTTAGAGCACTGATTGATTCTCTGTGGCGCTGTTTGTGAAAGTTAGTGCTCACAGCTAATTCTGTCCATTATTTTTGTTTTTCATTTGTATTGATCCGTTTGCATTTTTCCAAGTGCTGTCCTTAAGTGAGAACAGTGTCAATATTTGTATGCCTCTTGCTTATAATGCTGAGTGTAGTTTTTATGATTGCCTTATATCTCCCTTATTGTTTGATATTTTGATTTTTATCACATTTGAGTATGAGAAATGAGTAAGTAGTTGAGTAAGGGAAGTTTCAACTTCATGTTGTAATGTCATTAAACATATGAAGAAATGAAATGTTAATCTTGGGGAGTGTCTTTTTTGTAATCATAAATAAGTATTTATGTTAAATAAGAGCCAAGGATTGTATGTATGTATTTTACCATTATTGCTGTTATTTTCTAGTCTTTTTGGAAAAGGCTAGAAAAACATTAAGGATGAAAAATTTAGCATGCTTAATGTTCCATTTGTAATATCAAAGTTAGTCTTATAAAATTAATTATATCTTGCATTTCCCTTCAAGATGCTTCATGAGAAATAAAGCTCAAGCAGTTACTGAGGTTCCATGGTCTGCTTAGTATTTGGGTCACTCAAGGGATGACACAGGGTGATGGAGGTGGTTGGTGCTCCAGAGAGTTACAGACTGTCTTGAGTCCCTTTCAGGTTGCATGCCATTCTGCTGAGCTTCATTTTCCTCATGTACTAGGGAAGCATTGTTGTGCAGTGGTAAAGGCGGATAAGTTCAAGGGTTGGCCAGGCTCTGACTTATGGACAGGGAGGCCTGGCATGCTGTGGTCTATGGGGTCACAAAGAGTTGGACACAACTGAGCAACTGAACTGAACTGAATGTTAAAAATACCTTTTCCCCATATGTAAAATGGAGATTATAGCTTCTTCAGAGTTGTGCTGAAGAATAACTGAAGTTAAATCTATAAGGAGTCTGGCACAGTTGGGGTGGGGACTGGAGAGATGTGTGGTGGGTTAGCTTGTGCATCTTTCTTTCAGAATTCCAGTTTGGGGAACTGACCTTTGCTCAGAGGTGGGCCTGGCAGGTCTAAGAGAACTTCCATTTCCTTTTCCAGCAATGATGGATCAGATTAGTGGGCCGATCTTGGCCACATAGAAAGGAGGGTATGGTTAGTGGAACCATAGAGGAAAACTCCAGCTTGCCCTTAGAGAGTAACAGGAGGCTTGTCTCTGTAGAAGAGGACAAGGAAGCACTGAGGTCACTAGCCTATGATCATAAGGGGACCAGACCTAGTTTAAAGCCCATGCTTTGGACACAGAGACCAGATTAAAGATCAAAAGTATTCTGTTCAAATTCAAAGCCTAGAGAAAAGCCAGTGTTTTATTTTTCATAACTCTGTCAGAAATACAAGTGTTCATTGCTCAATTTCCAGAGTATTTCTTTCCTTGCTAAAAGTGTTTTGGTGGCTAATTTGAGTGCAAGCAAGCAAAAACCCAACCCAATCACATAGGCCTGTGTTAGAATTCTGGTTCTGTGTGGGGTGCTTGGATAACCTGCCTCTTTAGCCATAGTTTCCTACCTGTAGAGAAGGCTTTAACTGGTGCCTCACTAGGATGGGGTCCACAGTGGGTCAGGCACCTAGCAGCATGCCTCTCTCACTGAGCACATTTTGAAAGCCATTCCTCGTGGGCCATTTCTAAGTCAGGGAACTCCTTGACACTGTGTGGGGAAGCCTGGTGGAGTTCAGGCCCGAGGTGCTCAGCAGCAGTGGCTGTGGGGATAGTATTTGTAGCAGACGTGCTTACAGCAGGCCTGGCAGATGGATTGCTTTATATATTACCACTGAATTCTCACATCCATTCACTTTTACTTTCTGCCAAACTGAGGGCATCTGAAAAGAAGTGACATCAACTGATAGTATTTGGGGTTCTGTAGGCCAGATTGCTGGGAGGAGGAATTTGAAGGAGCTGTTGCTTATGTGTTCACAGACATACTGTGGCTCTCAGGCTCTATGTTGAATTTGAAAGACCATGTGTTATAAATCCTTGGAAAGAAAACCATCATGAATGTTGTAGATTCCTATGCTAAATTTGACTCCAGTTCACACGTGACTTTTACATACTTCTTACGTACTTGAATTAAGATAAAAGAATAGGTTGTTTCCAGCAGTATTGTAAATTTTCATAAACTATATTTTTTATGGCCTAAAAATAATTTTCAGTGTTTCTTGTTTGCCCAGTTCTCAGGAGTATATATTCTGTCCTTTAATTTTAAGCATTAATTAACATAAAATTGGATTATTCTGATGATTGTTGAAATAGTGTGAGAACCTGTTTCTTTGAAAACTGAAAAATTGTTCAGACTTCAGTAGTATTCCGAGTAATAGTGAAAGATTTCTTTTTCTTATCATATTAGTAAAGACCAAAGGACAATTCTTATTACTCATGAGAAAGTACTTGTTAGAGTGAGCACTCTGCTTTTCTGCTGGGTGTGGTATGATTGTGATATGCATCCTGAAAAGCAGGAAGGGGGTGTGTATCAGTAACCTTTAACATCTTTAAGCCCTTTGAGCCATTTCTTACACTCCTAAGAAATAATTGGAAAAAGTATGTTTACAAAAACAAAAGTACACTTACTGAGGTGATGGTTGCAGTGCTAGATTTATTAGCAAAAATTGAATTATAACTAATAAGTCCAATGATGGGGAAATCATTGAGAAAATTATGATGTGCCCATGTACTAAAATCCTTTCACAGAAAATTATTTGAAAGGAAGTCACAATGGCTCTTAAGTATGTTATCCCTTGTTGAAATGTATTAAAAATTAATATATGTCCATGGCTAAAAAAATTAAAGCACAGAAAAATATGTAATGGCACCCTTTTCAGTCCTTTCCTTAAAGGTAAAACCTTTTTTAACAACTCCTTATATATACTTTCAAAACTATTAGCATATGTCTGTATCTTTTAAAAAATTTACACAGTTAATATTGTTCACATTGTTTTTCAATGTCTTTTTTTTTTTAAACATCTTTCCTTTTAATGCATCTTTCATTTATGGTAAGTAAAACAATTTTACAGTATAGAATTTTACTAGGAACATCTCTCTTATCCCAGTGGAGTATGACAGGTGGTTGCCATGGATTTTTTTCTGAGGGTCTCCATAGAACCACAGTAGTACGTACAAGTTCATTGCACAGATCTTGTTAACAAGTTAGGACTTAGAAAACAAACACCTCAGTTCACTGTTGTGTTTCTCTTCCCCCCACACCGACCAGATGGCTAGGTGGACCTGGTGTACTCACACGTTTCCAGTCCTGTCTTTGTTGACAGGCCCTGCATGCACCAGCATCTCAGCTTATTCCACCACAGTCGATACTGGAAGATAATGCCATCGAAGTTTCTGTTTTACTGAATGACAGCATTTCTAACTGTGTCCTCATATTTGAAGGATTGGATTGGTTAAATAAATTTTAATAAGTTCCTTTAGAATTGCATTTCTCTGTCCTCATAAAGGATTAGCCCAGTGAATTTGGAAGACATGACAGAAAAAAGTAACAGAATGACTTTTGTCAACAGTTCTGTGATAATGGGAAATTGAAATAGGAATGGCACAAAGAGGGATAAAACCCAGCCTGGTTGCTCAGTACAGATATAGGCAAGAAGGGCTACATAAAATAAGAAAATGCCAACTGCAATAATCATAAAGGATACTCTAGATTTAAAACACGTACATGAAGTAAAACAATCAGGAAATTATTGCCCATTGTTGCAAGAGAGCAGATGGTGCTTAAAGTATCCCTTAATTTTATGTCATTCTTAAAATCAAACAACCAAAGAGCATATACCATCTATGTTTAAAAAGTTAACTTGCAAACTTTTCTATTTTGGGAGGATGCTAGAGTAGAGTTGAAAAAGAATAAAAACAGCATTACTCTGCCAGTAAAGAAACAAATTGTAGGCTGTCTTTGCAGGGGATTGAAGGCATAGATGAAAGATTTACCAAGAAAGTGGTTTTCCAAACCCTGCTCAACTTCTGTGTGAGACTCTTCTCTGTTACATATTTTCCTCCTCATTGGTTCTAGAAAGTGACTTGATGGTAAACGTTTAATTTCTGAAGTGTCTAGATTATGTCTCTAAAACCACATCCATTTAGGTACATGGTCGTAATTTTTGGAAAGCATAGCATCATGCTTTAGTATTTCACATTTGATTAGAGAAAATTTTAGAGAAGTTTTTTGAATGTTGATACTATTTACACTCAGGACCTTCCAAACTACAGCTAGATCCTAGATCCTAAAACATTTAGTTTGAATAAGCATGACTAAGACCTCTTAATAGATAAACTGCTGATCTCAGATTTGTGTACAGGTTTAGTCTATAGCAGTGTGTCTTAAAACGCATTTCTGTAGTGTAGGTGCCTTATGGTCAATTCATGGTACTTTTTCCCTCAGTTACTACACAGATGTATTTGCTGGTGCTATTGCAAGGGACGGTGTCTGTGGCAAAGTCAAGTCAGTCTGTGATGTCCTCGGCCAATCGGGGCTGGACTGAGAAGTGTTGGTGCTGAACACAGATTCCTTTACAGGTCCTGTTAGCACTTTACTGTTTGTTCTTATTGGTGATCTCACCTGGTAGATGGAGAAGGCAATGGCACCCCACTCATGAACTCTTTCCTGGAAAATCCCACGGATGGAGGAGCCTGGTAGGCTGCAGTCCATGAGATTGCTAAGAGTCGGACACGACTGAGCAACTTCACTTTCACTTTTCACTTTCACGCATTGGAGAAGGAAATGGCAACCCATTCCAGTGTTCTTGCCTGGAGAATCGCAGGGACAGGGGAGCCTGGTGGGCTGCCATCTATGGGGTCGCACAGAGTCGGACACGACTGAAGTGACTTAGCAGCAGCAGCAGCACCTCGTAGAGCAGCCTAAGTGAACATGGAAACAGGGAATTGGAAACTCAGGTCCGTATTTCTAGAAGGATCTGCTCTTTGAGTTGTGTAGTGGGGAATCTGAAGTCCATCCTCAGTCACTGAATAACTGATGTAGCTACTTACCAGGAAAATTGGAGTGATGCAATTCACTGTGTTTTAGAAGAAACATTTTGAGGTCGGGTAGTTTACAAAACCTAGAATTTCAATAGGCATATGTATACTTAAATATTTTTTAGATTGGTAAAATGCAATTTGGGTTGATTACATTATGTGAGCATCCCTTCTACCCCTGTCTTACCTTTTGGAAATGATTGACATAATAGTGGATTGATTGAATCAGACTTTATGAATCTTGTTGTTGTTCAGTCACTCAGTTGTGTCCAACTCTTTGTGAACCCATTGATTACAGCATGCTAGGCTTCCCTGTCCTTCCCTTACCTCCAAGAGTTTGTTCAAGGCACGACCATTGAGTTGATGATGCCATCCAACCATCTCATTCTCTGTCGCCCCCTTCTCCTCCTGCTCTCAATCTTTCTCAGCATCACAGTCTTTTCCAATGAGTCAACTATTCGCATCAGGTGGCCAAAGTCTTGGAGCTTCAGCCTTAGTCCTTCCAATGAATAGTCAGGGTTGATTTCCTTTAGGATTGATTGGTTTGATCTCCTTGCAGTCCAAGGGACTCTCAAGTCTTCTCCAACACCACAGTTTGAAAAGCATCACTTGTTTGGCACTCAGGCTTCTCTATGGTCCAGCTCTCATATCCATACGTTACTACTGGAAAAACCATCAGTTCACTTCAGTTCAGTTGCTCAGTCGTGTCCAACTCTTTGCGACCCCATGGACTGCAGCATGCCAGGCCTCCCTGTCCATCACCAACTCCCGGAGTTTACTCAAACTCATGTCCATTGAGTTGGTGATGGCCATCCAACCATCTCATCCTCTGTTGTCCCCTTCTCCTCTTGCCTTCAATCTTTCCCAGCATCAGGGTCTTTTCGAATGAGTCAGTTCTTCACATCAGGTGACGAAAGTATTGGAGTTTCAGCTTCAACATCAGTCCTTCCAGTGAACATTCAGGACTGATATCAAGAATCTTCTCCAACACCACAGTTCAAAAAGCATCAATTCTTCAGCACTTGGCTTTCTTTCTTTTCTTTCTTTTTTCCAACTCTCACATCCATATATGACTACTGGAAAGACCATAGCTTTGACTATATGGCCCTTTATCGACAGTGATGTTTCTGTTTTTTAATAACACTGTCTAGGTTTGTCATAGCTTTTCTTCCATGGAGCAAGGGTCCTTTCAATTTCATGGCTGCAGTAACCATCCACAGTGGTTTTGGAGCCCAAGAAAATAAAGTCTGTCACTGTTTCCATTGTTTCCCGTCTTATGCCTTGAAGAGACCAGATGCCATGATTTTCACTTTTTGAATGTTGGGTTTTAATCCAGTTTTTCACTGTCCTCTTTCATCTTCATCAAGAGGATCTTTAGTTCTTCTTCGCTTACTGCCGTTAGGGTGATGTCCATCTGCATATCTGAGGTTATTGATACTTCTCCTGGCCGTCTTGATTCCAGCTTGAGTTTTATCCAGCCCGGCATTTCACATGATGTACTCTGCATTTAAGTTAAATAAGCAGGGAGACAGTATACAGCTTTGACACTTGACTCTCCCAATTTGGACCAGTCTGTTGTTCCATATCTGGTTTGAACTGTTGCTTCTTGACCTGCATGCAGGTTTCTCAGTAGGCAGGTAAAGTGGTCTGGTATTCCCATCTCTCTCAGAATTTTCCACAGTTTGTTGTGATCCACACAGTGAAAGGCCTTAGCATTGTCAATGCAGCAGAAGTTGATGTTTTTCTGGAATTTCCTTGCTCTTTCTGTGATCCAACGGATGTTGGCAATTTGATCTTTGATTCCTCTGCCTTTTCTAAATCCCAAAGCTTGTACATCTGGAAGTTCTTGGCTCATGTATCGTTGAAGCCTAGCTTGAAGCATTTAGAGCATTACCTTGGAAGCATGCGAAACGAGCGCAGTTGTACAGTAGTTTGAACACTCTTTGGCATTGTCCTTCTTTGAGATTGGAATGGAAACTGACCTTTTCCAGTCCCATGGCCAGTGATGGGTTTTCCAAATTTGCTGACATATTGAATGCAGCACTTTAACAGTATTATCTTTTAGGATTTGAAATAGCTCAGCTGGAATTCTGTCACTTCCACTAGCTTTGCTTGTAGTGATGCTTCCTAAGGCCCACTTGACTTCACACTCCAGGATGTTAGCTCTAGATGAATGACCACACCATTGTGGTTATCTGGGTTATTAAGACGGAATACCACCTCTTCTTAATCTCTTCTGCTTCTGTTAGGTTCATACCATTTCTGTCCTTTATTGTGCCCATCATTGCATGAAATGCCTCCTTTAGACTTTATGATTATTAAGGTTTGAAGTAAATGGTATTTCTTATTTAAGGAAATTCCACAAGATAAAGCCAAACAGGTGTCACTATGGGAGGAGTTGTCTTTAGTGGATGTCGTGTGTCCACCTCCCAGCTGCTTATTGTCTCAGTCACTCAATAGGATCTGTGGACAAAGATCCCAGTGTAACAGTGGATCTGGCCCCTCGGTTTCAATGCATCTGTGTCTGAAACAGAATTGTTGTCAATTTATTAAGAGACTGGCATTCAGTTTAATTCAACATCTGTTAGTTACTTGCTGTGGAATGACCTGTGATGGACTTTTGGGAGGAGGCACCAGACCTGTTTTCTAGTTATCTTGAACTGTGGGTGCAGACAGAGTTGATTTGATGAGATCTTGGACCCACTGCCCTAAGCTAAGCTTTTTGTCACGCATATAAGAATATTTTTTAAAAATGGAGTATTATCAGATATGTAATTTTACATTTTGCCTGTATCTTTATCATTTGTAAATATTTTCTCATACCACTTCAGAATTCTCAAAAATATAGTTTAAAATAGCTGAGCATTTAATCATATGAATGTACCCTAACTTAACTGTTTGCCTGTTGTTTTGAAGTTGGGTTATTTACAAGTTGCAAATTACAGATTATACTGTAGTAAAGAGCTTTATGCATGAACTGCTGTTCAACTTCCTTTTTTCTCAAGACATATGATTTTAGAAGGGTAATTATTGAATCAAATAGTATTTGTATACATGGTGTCAGATTGTTTCCAGAATTTGTATTCACTCAAGTAACACAAAAATGATTTTTTGCCAACACTGAGATTGTTATTAAAATAATTTTCCTTTTTTAAAGAAGTATAATCTTATTTTTTATTTTCATTTTAAAAATTACCAAAGAATTTGAATAATTTTAATTGCTTTTATTTTCTGAAAATATTATTATGACTATTATTATAAATTAAGGACAAGAACTTTTGGCTTTATTTTCCCCAAATGTTATTCCTAGTTTGTTTGCTTTTAAATTGTACTGGAGTATTTTTTTCTGTTTTTATTTACAGGAGTCAGTGTTTGCCTATGACCTAAGATTGAGCCTGTGTCCTTTTTTTCTTCTTAGCTGCCACTATACACTGGCCTGCTTTTCTTCCAGATACTGACCATGAAACAGATGTAACCTTCCTCATTCCCACTGTTCTGCAGGAAACTGTAGATGTCCTTTTCATCAAGACTTACACTGCTAGTGACTTCAGGGAAACGAGACTGACAGTCACACTTTGTGGAAGTCTCAGAGGTTTTAGGTGGGATGAGTTTGAGTGTACTCCGGGAGTTGGTGATGGACAGGGAGGCCTGGCGTGCTGCAGTTCAAGGGGTCGCAAAGAGTTGGACACGACTGAGCGACTGAACTGAACTGAACTGACGTCATATCTGCCTTATGTCAGGGGATAAGGATGTCTTGCCCCTGGTGCCTCTGTCCAGGCAGTTGAACAAGGAGGTCTTCACTGTTTCCAGATTCTTGACCTGTTCTTTTGCCCACTGTTTACCCTCTTATGCTTCAGTTTTACTTTATTGTCCTGTTCCCTAAACAGGTTTACATTCTATACGTTATTGATTACATGTATGTAAAGGAACTGCACTGAAAGATGTCTTGAGAAAGCTTCAGAAAGAAACTAGCATCCTTCAAAGTTCAGCTTAGTATCCCTTCTCTCCCATGAAACTATCTTTCTTGGGGCAGCTGTATTCCTTTAATTGTGTCCTTGCTTATCTCTGTTCCCTGGACCTACTACAGTTAAACTGATGCTTTTTATTGGATTCATCTTTGCAGAACAGGACATGTTATCATGTCTGAAGGTGTTTCTCTGCCTGCTGTTCCCAGATTCAGTGACTGTGAAACCACACCCAGTCCAAACAATGGTCTTGACTTGAGATAAAAGCTGGGAAAGCGAACAGTGAGGAAATAACAGTTTGGGGGAATCAGAAATAGGACATAGAAGGAAATGGGTATTGAGTGTAGTCAAAACACAACTATAAATGTTCATACATTCACTAAGCTATACAGTTAACAGAGGATGATAAACTCTTTGGGACTGGGCAGTTTGCAAGAGGGGAAAACTTGTTAAAGATCAGTTCCAGTCTCTAGATGTGTGGTTTTACAAAGCCTATATAGTGTTTCTGTAAATTTAATAGGAGTAGCCTGATGACAGCTTGGGTATTTGTGACTGTGCTATTCACTAATAAACCTTCAAAGTAAATTTATAGCTAAGTGAAAGGAGGCGAAAGCTAGCCTATTTTATGCCACTTGTATGTTATGATGTAAGTTGCAGGGCAGAACTAATGACTGGAGTTGTATGGATTACTGAATAAAGAAGGAGGTTAACTTCAAGGAAAGATGCTATTTATAGAGTTAACTTGTGTTTTCAGTTGGGGATTTTAGCTGTGGTGTAAAATGAAGGCATATAATGAAGAAAGATCATTGGGATGCTGTATGGTTATAAAAGAATGTTACTTAGGCTCATTATTTTTATGAGATTTTGATAGTTCTAAGTGCTGGGCTTAGTTGCCCAGTTGTGTCTGACTCTTTGTGATCCCATGGATTGTAGCCCATCATGCCTCTCTGTCCATGGGGATTCTCCAGGCAAGAGTGCTGCAGTGGGTTGTCATGCCTTCCTCCAGGGGATCTTCCCAACCCAGGGATTGAACCCAGGTCTCCCACATTGCAGGTGGATTCTTTACCATCTGAGCCACTAGGGAAGCCTGAATACTTTTCAAAATAATTATATTTATTTTTAATTGATTGATGATTGCTTTACAATATTGGTTTGATTTCTGCCATACATCAACATGAATTAGCCACAGGTATATATATGTCCCCTCCCTCCAACGTAATACCCTTTCTCACCCCTCTAGATTTTACAGAGCCCAGTTTGAGTTTCCTGAGAAATACAGTAAATTTCCATTGGCTATCTATTTTACATATGATAATGTATATGCTTCCACGCTACTCTCTCCATTCAGTTTACCCTCTCCTTCCTTTCCGCAGCCCTTGTCCATAAGTCTGTTCTCTTTCTCTGTGTCTCCATTGCTGTGCTGCAGTTTCATCAGTATCATCTTTATAGATTCCATATGTATGCGTTAATATACAAAATTTGTTTTTCTCTTTCTGACTTATTCACTCTATATAATAGGCTCTAGGTTCATCCACCTCATTAGAACTGACTCAAATGCATTCCTTTTTATGGCTGAGTAGTATTTCATTTTATACACACACACACACACACACACACACACATATACATAGACATATATACCACAGCTTCTTTCCATTCATCTGTCAATGGACATCTGGTTGCCTTCATATCCTATCTTTTGTGTATAGTAGTGCAGTGAACATTGGGGTATATGTGTCTTTCAGTTTTGGTTTCCTCAGGATATATATATAAGGAAAATACTTATAAATAGTAAAAAAAAAAGTAAAATAGAACCATGATTACTTAGTGTCATTCACAAAAGAATAATGTGCATTTGCCCTCTGTATTGGTACACCTTTTGGTTTTAAAGATTTTTCCTTGAGTCACTGAAAAGGGTTGGCATTCCAAGTTTCCATGTAGATAGTTGTGTACAGTTGTAGGCTCAAATGAGTTTTAAAATAAGTTTGCTTCTACATGTTTGGCAAAAATAAAAAGTGCCCTGCATTTGTACTATGCCCCTGCTAAAAGCAGTGGAATACCTCTGTATGTAGTGGTATGACTAAGAACTTCAAAATATATCATTAAGTAAAAAGCAGAGAGCTAGTTAATGTGTATTTGGCACAGTATGAAGCTATAAAAGAAATGAAAGGATTCCTATGGTTAATTATTGGGGCCTTTGCCCTGTGGAATGAATTTGAGGTGTGAACGGTCAGGGACCTTCATCTTCTATGTGCTCTACTTCTGTGTTTTTGGAGATTTTTTTCCCTTTCTCTTTTTTAAACAAGACTGCTTTCATATATTATTTTGTGCTATTTACAAAATATCCAATACAATTATTTCTTACAGATTTCAGAGGTATCTTAATATGGAGAGCCATAATGTTTAAAGTAATGTCTAAATGTGTCTCATAGGTCATAGTAGAGATGTTCTGAAATCTATGCGTTTCAGGATATTTAGCTTGTAACCAAAATTTCACTGTGAAGGAGGAGGTGATAAATATATGTGTCTCTGCATGCTCCTAGTAATTTTAAAATGTTTAAAACTTTATTGATTACTGATTGATCTCTGATTAAGATGATATTCCTCATTGATTGAAAAATGTAAATAAACAACATTGATACACATTATTTAAACAATTGTTGAAACAATTAAAGTAGAATTTGCTCAGAGACTATTTTCAGATAGTGTTCTGTATTTGTTGTTGTAAAAAAGCCTGAAATTGCATAGACTTTTTCTAAGACGTATACCTTGAGTGTATTTGTCATTCCCATATAATCCAAACTCACTAGTATATTCTGTAAATTGTATCTTGGACAATGGTGCTTAAAAATAACTGTATTTCCTTTTGTTCCCCAAGAGTTGTGGACAGTGTGTATCATTCACCAGCAGAGGGCAGTGTCTCGCCACAATTTTTTTTTCTGGAAGTCCTTTGAAATGAATGGATTTCCCTTGTAGTATTTCACCCAATTTGACACGTAGAGACAAAGAAGATATTTACTGCTTATGAATTTGTAATGGATATATTTTATATGGAAGAAAAGATGATAAAAGCAATGTAACTTTATATTGTTGTTAAGTTGCTAAGTCATGTCCAGCTGTTTATTTTCTTGGGCTCCAAAATCACTGAAGATGGTGACTGCAGCCATGAACTTAGAAGACGCTTGCTCCTTGGAAGAAAGGCTGTGACAAACCTATTAAAAAGCAGATGTATTAGTTTACTGACAAAGGTCTGTCTAGTCAAAACTATGGTTTTTCTGGTAGTTGTGTATGGATGTGAGAGTTGGTCCATAAAGAAAGCTGAGCACTGAAGAATTGAGGCTTTTGAACTGTGGTGTTGGAGAAGACCCTTGAGAGTCCCTTGGACTGCAAGGAAATTCAACCAGTCAATCCTAAGGGAAATCAATTATGAATATTTATTGGAAGGACTGATGCTGAAGCTGAAACTCCAATACTCTGGCCACCTGATTTGAAGAACTGACTCACTTGAAAAGACCCTGATGCTGGGAAAGATTGAGGGCAGGGTGAGAAGGGAACAACAGAGGATGAGATGGTTGGATGACGTCACCAACTCGATGGACATGAATTTGAGCAAGCTCTGGAAATTGGTGATGGACAGGGAAGCCTGGGGTGCTACAGTCCATGGGATTGCAAAGTGTTGGACACAAGGAAGTGAATGAATTGAACTGAACTGAAGGTATAAACAACTTATTTATCAAATTGTTCATTTTTCTGTCTGAAGGCAATATGCCTGGACTTAACATTTTCAGTAGTATGTGGTGAGATTCACAGCTTCATGTGTTAACTGATTTTTATGTTGTATTCTGAAGACATTTCTTTTTGTTTTATACATATATATGTTTCCTTTTTCAGATTCTTTCCCATTATAGATTATTACAAGATATTGAATATAGTTTCCTGTTCTATACAGTAGCTCCCTGTTTTTTATCTTTTTAGTGTATAGTTGTGTGTATCTGTTAATTCCAAACTCCTAATTTGTTCCACGCTGCTCCCCACCCCCCACCCCCAGCATCCCCCTGTAACTGTAAGTTTAGTTTCTGTGTCTGTGAATCTGCTTGTAAAGAAGTTCATTTGTATCATGTTTCAAGATTCCACATATAATTGATAGCATATGATATTGGTCTTTCTCTGACTTAACTTCCCTCGACATTTCTGTTTAGATTAAGAGGTATTTCTTTCTCCAGTTACTGGATTCCAGCCAGAACAGCAGGTACTAGTGTCTTCTGAACCTCCAGTTGCTCCCAGAGAAGTGTGTGCTTCTGTGAGTTTCAACAGGATGTTTTCTCTTTCTTTTCATACTTACTTTGTTGTTGAGAAAAGAAGGAAAAGAATACATTTTCTCACTAACATTTCTACTGTTGATGTTTCAAGAATTGTGATATTCTATTCTTGGAGTTTTTTTCATATGGTAACTTTTCCATATTACTGCAAACCAGTGGGTATTTACCGTATGTTGAGAAAGTTAACAAAACAAAAATACACAGCAAACAGAAACACTGACTGCTTCTGTCCTTCCTCTTAAAAGAAAAGGGACATGAAGATTGAAATGCTTGAGATACAGCCGTACTTCAGTCACTGACAGTTTCGGTTCTGTCAGTTATTTGTTTTCAGATAAACAAACACCAGCTCTCATACTGGGGAAAGACAATGTTCAGATTTTTTTTTTCTAGGTAGTATAATTTGATTGTATTCTTTTAAAATTAGCTGCCCAGGGATAGGGATTGAAAAATAAAATTCCTGAACAAAAATGTTTCCCCAGCATTAAAACTTAAATGCAGGCAAATGCATTTAAAACTTAAACAAAACAGGTTGAGGTGTTCTTGAAGCATATGGTGAAGCAGACACATTTGTTGTAATGTAATGCACCATTTAGGGAACCTAATACACTGTTGTAGGCTCAGATTTGTAAAATGGATTTTTATGGAGTATATCTTTCTTTAGTCCCTGCCTAGTGCCAGCTGAGGAAGAATCCATGTCACATTCTCAGTGCTTCCCCAGTGGGATTGGGGAGAGGCAGAGAGAGGAATGTGACTGGCCAGCTCCTCTTGGAGGTATGGGGCCCTGGACTTCACCTTCCTTTCTGCCCTGGGGGTGGGCTTGGCGGAGGCCCCTCTGGAGTGCTTTCAGCTCTGCAGGATGCCTGGACAGCCTGTCCACTTGCCTTCTTTGCTTCTCTTCCTTTATTCTCTTCTTATCAGCAAAGCTAGCACTTGGGAAAAATTGAACAGGCTTTACTTTATTATGAGAATACATATAAGCAGAATTGAAACCTCTCAGATAAAAGTTCATACAGTTACTAAAAACAAACAGCTGTATTTGATATCTCTTGAGGCCAACTGATGTCAGAGTTTCTGACACTTTGTGCAATATTAATTGAAACATACTACTTTTAATATAGAAGAAAAAGATCTCATGACAGGTGTCTTGTGTGCAGGTAGTAAATTAAGGATTAAGACTCTAAAACTCTTTTAGGAGCAATCATGCTTTCTGCTTTCCTTTCCATTTGAGTTTCGTTCCATTGTCCTGGTTTGCGGTTTAGAGCCCAGTTCTGATCTTTGTTGATACGACTTCTTATTTTTCCATTCAAACTAGGATTGTTATTTCCTGGCCACTTGTGGAAATACCGTTTTGGTGTGCTGCATACTTTTGGTAAAATGAGTGTGTATAATGAAGAATGCAGAGGTATAGGGCCCATTTATGATGTTCCTTGACATGAAAAAAAATTTCTTCCTGTGACTTTTTGATTTTGCTACTGACTTTTCTGTTTTGAGGATTGTGTTAGGCACCTTAGAGGAATGGGCTACAAATATGAAGTTCTGGAGTTAATTTAACTTTGTTTTCAGAATGAATATTCTAAAAGCATCTAGAATGATACATTTTTTTTTTTTAAATGAAGTGCTTTTAAGCTTGGGAAAGTTTCTTCACTGCTTTTAAGATTTATCATCTTATTAATTTGCTAGAAGGCATCATACTTTTATTTTTTTCTCATGGTAGAAATTTGCAGGAAGCACATTATCTGTACCTGCTGTTTAGATATGCAAAATGGTTGTTTCATCCACCTACTAGCATTTGTCTCAGGGTCTTCACGTTTCCTTGAGGAGGTTAGGGGTTGCATAGTAAAAAAAGATAGAAAACAAAAGAAATTGACCTTTCTCTGAAGCAGTCATGTTCAGTGCATTCTTTTCTAGCTACCACCATGATGAGAAATTGGAGATGCCTGACATTTTGATGTTGGAGGTTAAATTCCCTTTCAATTCCAAAGAGACAAAAATGATTGTTACAGTCCAGTCATTAAGAAGTCATTGTCCTCCTTGTACTTGGCACTTTTTATACTAACCCTTAGAAAGAGAATAAGAGTTTGAGGGGAATATCCATTTGTCTGTCTCAAGAATAAAGAGACATCTTGGTTTGGTTTTCCTTTCCTTGAATGGTTCAGCAATTTATACATCTTCGACTTGGACCTTGTAGCTTTAATCCTGGTGAGTATACATTTCATCTAAGGTATAGTTTTAGAAAAACAAGGAAAAGGCTATTTAAATGCTTTCAGTTTTCATTGAATTTAGTCCCTTGATAGAATTAACATCAGCTTGTGGTAGTGGAAGGACCTATGCTGGGTATGAAAAGCTCACTAAGACAGTTTTCTTTGGCACTTTAATATGTAAGAGGCTAGTCTATTATCACTGATAAATACTGTAGCAAAGGTACAAGATAATACAGGAGTATAGGATGGGGAGAGATTAATTCCAACTCGGCAGGGATCAGAAACTTTTTTTTTTTTTGAGAAGTCTGATAATTGAGCTAGTGAAGGTTAGATGGGATTTTGGTGGTTTGAAAGTATGTGTCTGAAAGGGGATCAGCAGCAGCATGAGAGAAGTCTTGGAGGCAAGATGTGGAAGGAAGTTTTTGACAGTTGTCTCTGTGTGCTTGTAGAGTATGTTTAAAATGGTGGGTGGAACGAGGCTATGGAACACCTAGAATGTTAGGCAGAGGCATTTGGACGCTTTAATTCTGTGTGATGGGCACCCAGTGAACATTTTAGAGAAGAGTTTCAATATAAACTTTTTATAAGGCACAGAAGTGGAAATACAAGAGATATGTTTGCAATTTAAATTTTGATCTCCTTTTAATATTTTCATTTTGGGCAAGCAACTTTCAAAGCAGCAGAACTGCGTTTGTGTGGATGGCCAAGTGACTGCAGTATCACAGTGGAAACAACCTAGTTCCACTTTTTTCTCTGAATTTTAAGAAAGATATAATTGGAGAGGGGTTCAGTGTCCATCCCTTAAAGATTATTCAGGTCATCAGGTTTTTTAATTTAAGTGCAAGAGTGAAAAAGATTAAATCACTTACACAAGTATGAATTATTTTCATTGGCAGGCTTAGAGCACGGGTCCCCAGCCTCTGGGCCATGGACCAGAAGAATGTCAGATCAGCGGTGGCATTAGATTCTCACAGGAGCATAAACCCTACTGTGAATTTTGCGTGTGAGGGATCTAGGTTGTGGGCTCCTTAGGAGATTCTAATGCCTGATGATCTGAGGTGGAACCGAGGTGGTGCTAGCACTGGGGAGTGACTGCAAATATAGATTATCATTAGCAGAGAGGTTTCTCTGTACAGAGACAATGATAAATCAATTGCTTGCAGACTCATATCAAAACCCTATCAGTGAGTGGCAAGTGACAGTTAACAGCATAGTGTGGCAGGCTTTGTAGTGGTAAGTGAGTTGATGCACTCCAGTTGTACAGCTGCATCTGGCATTGGGCTTTACCTCAGAATCTGACACTTTAGTCTATGTGTAGCCCACTCAGTATTTTATTTACCTCTAGGTCTTGTAACTTTAAATGTCATCTATATACTGCTGACTGCTAACTAATAAGTTTGTATCTTTAGCTTGGACTTCTCTTTGAACCTGCAAACTCCTGCTGGGTAATCCAGACTGATTACTTGGCATCTTCGCTTGGATGTCTGATAAGTTTTGCAAACTTTAACAAGTCCAATAACTGCTCTTCCAGGTTTCTTCATCTCGTTTAATAGCAGTTCTGTTATTCCAGTTGCGCAGACCAAAAACTCTGGAGTTTTCATTGATATCTCTCTTTCTCTTTAATTACACATCAGTTGTGTCCACAGTTTTCCACTTTCCAAATCTATGTGAAGTGACCACTTCTCACCACACTCACTATTGCTACTCTGGTTCAACCAGTGTATCTGGTCTGAGTTATCCTAATGCTTCCCAAAGTCTCCCTGCTTCTGTCTATTCTTTATTCAGAGGCCAGAGTGTTGCTTTAAAAACCTTCATACAGAGTGTACACTTCCCTGCCCCAAATCCCCCTTGTGTGGCTTCCCATCTCACTCATTACAATCTAACGTTCTTCCTAGGTATGCAAATGCTGCATGGCCACTCTGTAGCCAGCACCCACCATCTCCAGACATAGAGACTCCACCCCTCTGACTTCCTCTGCTGCCTCCATGCTCCTGACCCACTTGACTACAACATGTGCCCCCGACCCTTATGTCCCAATAACCCTGGATTCCACGATCCCTTTGCTGCATTCCCCCCACCCCGCCCCACCTCCTGTAGCTTGTTCTCTCACTTCCTCTCTTGTGTCACCTTTTCACTGAGACTTTTCCTTAATTTAAATTGGAATCTTTTCCACAATGCCTGGGTCAGAAAGATCCCTTGGTGAAGGAAATGGCAACCCACTCGAGTATTCTTGCCTGGGAAATCCCATGGACAGAGGAGCCTGGTGGACTACAGTCCGTGGGATTGCAAAAGAGTCGGTCATGACTTAGCAACTAAACAGCAGCAGCAACTACCACAATCCCTACAGTCCCTTCCCAGTGTAATTTTTTCCCATAGTGCTTACCACTTGACATGTCCTTCAGCTTGACTTCCTGGTGGCTCAGACGGTAAGGCGTCTGCCCGCAGTGCAGGAGACCCGGGTTCAATCCCTGGGTCAGGAAGATCTCCTGGAGAAGGAAATGGCAACCCACTCCAGTACTCTTGCCTGGAAAATCCCATGGACGGAGGAGCCTGGTAGGCTGCAGTCCATGGGGTCGCAATGAGTCAGACACGACTGAGCGACTTCACTTTCACTTTCAGCTTGTTTATTGTCTATCTTCCCCAAATTGCAAGTAAGCTCTATTAAAATAGGAATTTTTGTGTATCTTATTCCCACCTGTATCCCCAGTACCTGGTGTCATAATTTGTACGTATTACTTCATAAATGGCTATGGAATGAGTGAGTACAGTGACAAAATGAAGAATATAAACTTAAATCTGGCACAGTTTAGCCCAAGCTTAGCTGATGCTGGTAAGTTTTGTGAATTTCTATCCAGTTTTCACTTTTTACTTTTTATTTTATAGCTATTAATAACACTGAACATTTCTCATTTCTGAGTGCCCTTTGCCAGTGTCCAAGTTCGTATTACTGTAGTTGTAATCATAAATAAGACAACTCTTTTAACGCTGTTCCCTACAAGTTCCACATTACATTTATCAAAGTACAGCTCCCACTTTCCATGAAAAAAAGAGGTGGAATTCCTGGAAATAGCTCACATCTAAAACAAACAGCTTCCCCCACTTCCAGAGGAGTGAAATTAAAAATGATCGCTGGATCATTTCATCGGCAGTAATCACTGAAGTTCAGCCTGAAGTCAGTGATGGGATGTTTGGCTCTCCCTCCCTGGCTCTAATGTTTTAACTGTGCATTTGCTACAGAAATGAATGGCATGTTGGATTTATTTCCACAGTGATATTTTATTTTAACTTGACAGTTTCATAAGGAGATTTCTCAATAAATTGCCTTATTTCTTGGTTTGTCATATGCTTTAGCTTCTCAGGTGTGAATTTTCTTCTTTCTGAATGTGTCTTTTTTAGGATATTTATTTGATAAAGCCTGTATGATTTAATATTTGTACTCTACTGGATTTGGCAGACCCCTCCCTTTCTACCTGTTGGCCCAGACTATAGTTACATGCTAGCTCTTTTATTGTCATAGAGCATTTGAATTAGATAGATTCTTACACTGTTCAGAAAATTCTCCTTTAAAAATGTTGCACTGGTGTTGCACCTGACTCTCCTTTCTGATTAATGTGATGAAAATTGGGCCACTAATATGGTTCATGTTTGTGGTTTTTATTGGAGCGTTTTTTTTTTTCCTTTGTGATGCTGAATCATTTTATACTCACCTTATGTTTTTTTGTTTTTCTTTTCTTGAGTGGCTAGCTTACAAATGCAGTTGAAATCTTTAGAGTCCATAGTGACCACAGTTTAAGTTTAGTGTGAATGTACATTGCAAGTGAATTATATTCTTCTGTTTATTTGAATGAGTGAATGAATGAATGAACAATTGCTGTGACAGAAGGAAGGATGAAAATGTTAACCTTACACTGAATCCAAGAAATGTCTTCTTGAATGTATGTGCTTAGGCCCATTGAGTGACAGAATATGGAATAGCCAAATGTAGTAAGCTAGTTCTGAGTCTGTGGGGTTTGATATCTGGCCTACTTGTTTATAATTAAATGATCAAAGAAAAAGATGTCCATATAACCATAGCAAATGCTCTTATCTTTGTTGTTGTTTGTTTCAGATGTTTTCTGTGTTACTGACTACACAACACAGAATTATGCTTTTAGGGGCAGAGAATCAAAGGGGTACCACTTTGTCTGTGGGCATATCAGTTTCAGTCTTCACTTGTAGTTAAAGGAGCAGAGTCTGAGGAGATAACTGGCGCTTCTGGGAGCTCTAGCCTTGCAGGTGGGACATCTAACTCCTTTCTTTCCTCTGATATTTGGAAATTCCTTGGTAATTTGGGGAAACATTTCTCAGCCTGTCTCTCTCAGGTGCTTTAGGCAAGAAAGTATTTACTTCTTAAAAACCTGAAGTATGGTAATCCAGAATCTTCTTTCACACAGCTGCTGGCATTCTCTCTCTCTTTTTTGTTTCAGCTCACTGAGAGTGTGGGCTAGTTAACTATACTGTAACAGGATTCCTGCCTCCAGGTGTGCTTTGCCCAGGTAGCCACCCTGCTGGCAAGTGTGGCCAACAGCAGACTCAAATTCCAAGAGCCCTTTGGTTCCTAGTTGGAGGCAGGCAGTGGGGGCAGGCAGGAGACTGGGGCGAGGTGGGGCGAGGGCGGCCCCCACTCAGTGTCGCCTCCAGCCCTCCTCTAGGGACTCTCCTGGATTCTGAAAATTGCTCCCTCAGACCTTTTAGACTGAACTTCAGTGAAAGCTTGGCTGTTAGCAGGTCCAGGGTACTACTCTTGTCTCTCTTGTTCCTTTATATCCTGCCTCTACCTGTATTGTCCGTTTATTCAAATTCTTCCAAAGTTTCATTTTAGTCTATTTTCTGCTGGGACCCAGACTTACACAGGAAACTCCTGTGGATTTTGGCTGAGGAGTTTTTATTAAATTAAACATAAAAACTGTAAATGTTTAAGGTCATTCTTCATAAAAGCTGTTCTTTCCTTTGGTCTCTGGATTCCAGTTTGCTATTGATGTGGACACAAAATAGGTTCCTGTATGTATTTGTTTAATTTAAAAATTAAGGATGGTAGAAAATCCTGTTGCCTTCAGATATAATAATATATTCTTTCTTTCTTTCTTAGAAACACGTTTTGGTACAAAGGCTAGACTGTTGACGCTTTGCGGTTAGTAAGGCTTAATCTTCTTGCTTTGAGGTTTTGAAAAGAACCGTGTATATGACAGAGAACATTCAGGGAAACTTATATCCTTTTAACTGTTTAACATTCTAAACCATTTTTGAGAGCTCAGTATGCCATTTGAAGCTTGCAAAGCATGGGTTCTTAATTTCGGATGCGTTTGTGGGTGCCTAAGGTGTGCTTTGTTGAGACTTGTTAAGATCATATGAAAATATTCCAGGGCTGCCACTGCTGCTGACAGATCTCAGCCAACATTGTGGAGGAGCTTCTGATGGAATAATTATGATATGAACAATGTTTTAGGCGGTTGTTACCATAGGAAAACATGGTATGGATCAAATAAAAGAGTCACAAACTTTGATAAATTGATTGATCTTGCTTGCTTTTTTTTTGCCCAGGATAAGCTCAATTCAAGAACTGTCCTGGCCTGGTGTAGTGCAATGATGGTTTACATTCTTCACAGGCTTCTTCACTGTTTTTGAAAAATACTGTTATGAACAGATTTTTAAGGAATTTTTTTTTTACAGTGAGTTATCAGTTTCATTTCTCTGTCCATCTTTACCACCATCCCCATCGGCCTCAGTTAGCATGCTAGTAACTTAAGTTTTTAGATTTGATGTTCAGGAGAATGAATGAAGTTCAAATCTCAGTCAAGATTCAAGTGTTTTTCTCTTGAGATTCAGTTCAAAGACAAGTTTTGTTTTTGTTTTTCATGGTAGCTGAAATGATGTAGTATGCCACCTGTTGAGAAGTCTACAGTTATGTTTTATAAAAGAGCATTGGGATATGAAAAGGCACTGTTGTGTGTGTGTGTGTGTGTGTGTGTGTGTGTGTGTGTGTGTGTGTGTATTGAGCTGCAGTTTAGCCTAGGTTCCTGGGATTACCAGAGATCTGGAGCAGATCTTTGCAGATGGATCCTTCAGTTCGGTTCAGTTAGGTCTCTCAGACATGTTCGACTCTTTGTGACTCTGTGGACTGCAGCAAGCCAGGCTTCCCTGTCCATCACCAACTCCTGGAGCTTTCTCAAACTCATGTACATTGAATCAGTGATACCGTCCAACCATCTCATCCTCTGTTGCCCCCTTCTCCTGTCTTCAGTCTTTCCCAGCATCAGGGTCTTTTCCAAGGAGTCAGTTCTTCACATCAGGTGGCCAGAGTATTGGAGTTTCAGCCTCAGCATCAGTCTTTCCAATTCAGGACTGGTTTCCTTTAGGATTGACGGGTTTGATCTCCTTGCAGACCAAGGGACTGTCAATAGTCTTCTCCACACCACAGTTCAAAAGCATCAATTCTTTGGTGCTCAGCTTTCTTTATAGTCCAACTGTCACATCCATACATGACTACCTTAATGGACCCTAAATTCCCCTTTCTTGCATTACTAGAGAACAGCTTTCTGAGAACAGCCATTGTGAGCAACAAAAGCTGTGGTCAGAGACATCCTATATGGGTATCATGACTTCAGTTTGCTCTTAGTGACTAGCTGGTGACAGTGAAAATACAGCCCTCCTCCCCACTTTTGGATGGTGCTTTGTTGATGAACCAGATTTCTCCTCTTTGTGAGATTATCCAGTGCAGTGGTAAGTGGGTATCAGGCATTGGATCTTATGAGAAAACATTGCTGAAGCCATGGGCTCAGTGGGAAAAGCATCTATGGTGCTAATGACAAGGAAATAAAACTGGCCTTCTTGGAATTTGATAGATTGTCCCACTCAGGTCTTTGCTCTTCGTTCAGTTTTACCATTGCTTGTATGAGAATGTCTGTAAAATGTGTTGGTATGAGGATTAAACTCTTAAGGGAGTTTGTAAATGTAAACAAGTATGACATGGTGTTAGAGAAGCAAATGTAAAGAGAAAATCTGCAACTGAGAGATGAAAATAAAAATGAAGGAGAGAGAAATATTAGGTGAAGGTAGAATATTATTCTCTGAGAGCTTGTTTTGATTTTTGCCTTGATAAGATTTTGTAGCCATATTCAGTTCTTTTTACATAATCCAAATTATTTCCTGTGAATGCCAGTTACAATATAAAACTGATTATATTGTGAAAAGAACTGACTCATTTGAAAAGACCCTTATGCTAGGAAAGATTGAAGGCAGGAGGAGAAGGGAATGACAGAGGATGAGATGGTTGGATGGTATCACTGACTCAGTGGACATGAATTTGAGTAAACTCCGGGAGTTGGTGATGGACACGGAGGCCTGGTGTGCCCGCAGTCCATGGGATCACAAAGAGTCGGACACGACTGAGGAACTGAACTGAACTGATTGTGAGAAGCCATAGGATCTTTCTAGTAATAACTTCGGACCCTCACTTTTATCTCATTCTACACTCTAGGGTGAATAAGACTGTTGCTAAGAATGCACACTGGGGAAAACAAATGCCTCCCAATGCTGCTTATCACAGATATGGACTGTGGAAATGAGTGTTCAAAATTCCAAAACAACAAGAATATTTTCAGTAGTTTACAAATTATTAAAAGGTCTTCCGGATGTTTTGACTTGTCAGGGAGACTCTATATTATGGGGGTTTAGAACTTGTAGTTTGGCATTGCAGATTCTGTTCTGATGATCTGATCATTCTCAGTGGCATTGCTGCCTTTAAACTACTGCTCTCTTTAATATTCATAATTGTACCAATATTATTGGTATGTGCAAAAAAATATATAGGTGTTCAGTTGTCTTAATTCTTGTTTATGTGATTGGTAGAAAATGTATTAAATGACTATAGCTTTTTGGTAAAAATCAATGTAGACTTTTACCATTGTTACTAGAAGAAAGTAAATTATTTAGGGCTTTATACTTAGTAATGTCTTTGATCATTTTGACCTAGATTCTAAAGTGATGGCAGTAAAGGAACTGATGTGAAACAACTTTAACTAGAGTATTAGCTGTATCATATTTACCTCCCAAGTCAAGAAGCTTCCCTTTGAGGTGATCATCCATTCTGTGTGTGTAGGCTTCTGGTCCTTTCAGGGCACTCATCATCCTTTAGTCTGTCTACCCCAATTGCTTGCAGCATTGGCCTGTACCTTGAAAGTGAAAAGTATTAGTGAAAGTGAAAAGTCATGTCCGACTCTCTGTGACCCCATGGTCTGTCCATGAATTCTCCAGGCAAGAATACTGGACTGAGTTGCCATTCCCTTCTCCAGGGGATCTTCCCAATCCAGGGATAGAACCCGGGTTTCCTGTGTGGCCTGGATCTTAGCACACCTCAACAATTCAGCCTTTTTTTTTTTTAAATTTGAGCTTTTGGTAGCAGGGGGCTCTTATGAAAAACTTTTTTATCTTGTCTCCTACCCTCTCACACTCTTGGAAGGAGTCACACTGTCTGATTGCTTCTTTAGCACACTCATACTGAACTGTCACAACACCCTCTTTGAAGGTCATCTCTGGGCCAAAGCCAGTAGCAGTTTTCCATCCTCACTTTGCTTAGCCCCTCAGCCTCTCCAGTCTTGAACCACTGTCTTCTTTTCTCCCCATATCACCATACTCACCTGTTTTTCTTCTAACTCTATGTCTGTTTCTCGGCCTTCTTCATCAGCCTTCCAAATATTAGAAGGCCATAGAGCTGTCTGCTTGGCCCTCTTCTCTGTCTTCAGGTTCTTTATCGATTTGGTTGTCTTCCCTACCCAAGGATGTAAGTCCCTTGCGAGCAGGCACTTTGATCTGTCTTGTTTGTGCTGGTGCCTAGAGCAGAGCTCTGCAGGTGCTGCTGACAGCATGGCCCTTAGCCATTCTCCTCATTACTTGGATCTGTGTGTCCTGGTTCCCTGTAGTTTCACAGAGACTATAGTCAGTGGTTCTGTGATCACCTTGAACTTTACTTGAGTGTCATGGGATACAGTTTATATAGTTTATTACTTCACTTGACCTATGTCTTCTTTTTCCAGTAATGGTACTGCCACTTTGTGACAGGTTAAAGTTGAGGCCTTTTGCTATGTTATTGATGCCGCTCTCATTTTTTATCCCCTATGGTCAATTCCTTTACTTACTGCATTGTTACCCACATGTTTCTTTTCAAACTTTTATTTTTTTAACAACCTTGGAGGTTGATGGTTAGTTATACTTTGTCTCTGCTGCTGCCGCTAAGTCACTTCAGTCGTG
Source organism: Oryx dammah (assembly GCF_014754425.2). Lineage (NCBI taxonomy): Eukaryota > Metazoa > Chordata > Mammalia > Artiodactyla > Bovidae > Oryx > Oryx dammah. The sequence continues at coordinate 10,089,660 of NW_024080444.1, read as the reverse complement.
TCCAACTCTGTGCAACCCCATAGACTGCAGCCCATCAGGCTCCTCTGTCCCTGGGTTTCTCCAGGCAAGAACACTGGAGTGGGTTGCCATTTCCTTCTCCAGTGCATGAAAGTGAAAAGTGAAAGTGAAGCCACTCAGTCGTGTCCAACTCTCAGCGACCCCATGGACTTTGGCCCACCAGGCTCCTGCGTCCATGGGATTTTCTAGGCAAGAGTACTGGAGTGGGTTGCCATTGCCTTCTCCACTTTGTCTCTGCCCTCCCTATTAAGATCTGTCAGATTATCCCCAGAATGCAAAACTCTGAAATTCCTTTAGGAAAGAAAGAATTTTGAGCAGGAATGCCAGTTGCCAGTGTTCTGAGTCTCAGCTTCCTTACACAGATGTTCAGTTGCCCTCTATAGCTTGTCTGTAGCCTGTTTTCCAGTCTGTCAGCCCAGCACTGCCTATATGCTGTGCTTTAGCAAGACTGAGTTACCTTGTAACTCACACCGGGGTTTCTTCATCTCTCTGCTTTGTCTGGTGCTGTTAACCTGGAATATGATCTTTATCCAAACTCCATATATACTGCAAAGCCATTTCAGCTGTTTTCTCCTTTGTGAAGATCTGTCTGCTCATCCTAAGCTTGAAATATTCTCTCTCTATTGTGAACTCTCTAGGTATCTTTACCTTAATTATAGTGCTTAGACTTCTCTTTTTCTGTGTTTGCTTATGTCTCATATCTTGTAGGTCACTGAAGACAAATGCTTAGCTCTTGCCTTTTGTTCAATAAATATTGAAGGAATAAAAGAGACTTGAACTCATGTAAAGAAAACTAAGTGCCCTTTTGCTATTTACTTACCTATCCTGGGTGTCAGTTCTCTTTAAATTATGTTTATTCTTCCATTTCCAAGTTAATAACAGCTAACATTGAGTGAAGTGCTTCACTTTTCACAAAACTTTGCACATTTATCCTGCTTGACTACCCCCTGCCTCCAGTAGTTCAGTAAGGAGATGGTGTATGTAAACCGTAAAGTAAGGTACAGATGCTCTTTCTCTGGTTAAGTGTTACTGTTCTCCAGTCACTGGTCTGTGAACTTTTCCTCTACTATTGAGCGGACTCTTCTTAGCAGCCCATTTCCCCCCCTAATTATTGAGGTGTAACTGATTAATGGTATTATAGAAGTTTCAGGTGTACATCATAGTGATTCACAATTTTAAAAGATTATGCTCCTTTTATAGTTATAAAATATTGGCTATATTCCCTGTGCCGTACAGTATACTCTTGTAGCTTTTTTATTTTATACACAGTAGTACAGCTGCCCTAACTGGTTCTTCAGTCAGGTTTCCAACTCAGGTATATTCTCTTGGGATATGGGAGAAAGAGAAACATTTTGTGCCAAAAGAGAATATTTAAGAAGAAGAAATTGTAGAGATTTTCTCTCAGATGTTTTCTTTGATTCTTAAGGATTAAAATAGACTTGATTCCTACAACCCTCTGCCACTTCTTTCTTTTATGGCTCATAAGAGTCTCAATTCTGAAATGTCATTAATTTTATTGGTCCCTGAAGGATGTTACTCACGCTTGATGAGTCCTGAGGGTCTTTGAGATGTTAGTCTCATTTTAACTCTTCCTGGTGTAATCGGATCAGTGTGGTGCTTTTCACTTACTTGGTTAGAGTTTGTCAGAGGAGAAAGACATTCTCCTTGGTGCAGTGCTAAAGTGTCTGTGTTCCCAAGACTCCCGACAGAAATGACATTGTTCAGTGTCAGCAGCTCTTGGGCTTCTTGAGGTGAGATGCAGCCACTGATGGGAGATTCCTCAGGCAGCCACAGGTAGGTTTTTAGGGGTATGCGTATTGAACTCTCACATCCTCAAAATAACTTCTGTCCCATCTGTCAATATTTACAGAATTATCAGTATGAGTTGCTTTGCTTTGACATCCCAGGTGGCACTAGTGGTAAAGAACCTGCCTGCCAATGCAGGTTAGATGTAAGAGACACAGGTTTGATCCTTGGGTTGGGAAGATCCCCTGGAGGAGAGCATGGAAACCAACTCCAGCATTCCTGCCTGGAGAATCCCATGGACAGAGGAGCCTGGCAGGCTGCAGTCCATAGCGTCACACAGAGTTGAACACGACTGAAGTAACTTGGCATACATGCAAACATTTTGCTTTTATAAATTCCCTCTGTAATCTTTTCATATAAATTCATTTTTTAAATTGAGCAACTAATATGGAGAATGCATAAAAAATAAAGCAGTTGTTGAACTTATTTAAAAGTATATTTTCAAAGGCTCTCCATGGCATACTTCCTTCTTAGCTCTTAACTAAATCAGTATTTCTCTGAATAATCTCTTGGACTTTCCTGGCCATCCAGTGGTTAACACTCCAGGTTTCCAATGCAGGAAGCATGGGTTTGGTCTACAGGAGACATGGGTTTGGTCCCTGGACAAGGAACTAAGATTCCACATGCTATGCAGTGCAGCTAAAAAGAAACAAAACCAGAATGATCTCGCTAACCACGTAGTCCTCTCACTTTAGTGTACGTAGGAAAGCTGGAGAACTTGTAAGAAGTACGGAGGCTGGTTTTACTCTTCCTCCATTTTTCAGGAAGCACCTCAGAGAATTCTGATGCCTGTGCTCCTCCGAGTACATGTTGAAGGTACAGTACTAAAGCCTCACCTTTCTTTGCCTGTGACTGCTGTTTTCTTTTGCCCGCATCCTTCGGGACAACACTGACATTTACATAGTTGCTTCACTTCTTGACGCTTGGGTGTTTGAAGGACTGTGTCTCCCGCGTCCCCACGCACACCTTAGGCATTAATCTCTTGTCATGAGTGCAGCAGGCATGGTTGAATATTCCCCTTGTTTTTTCACCTGGGAAACCCTCACCCCAGCGGCACACACACTGTGTGAAACTGCCATCACCTCACTTCAGTAGGTTTATAGTTGTTTGAGGGGATGACTATTGAACAAAATAATTTAGTGAGAAATATTAGTTGACAACTACATGCACAACAAATAGAGTTACTAAATTTAAAAGTTTTAAGGTCACAGTGATAGTGTTTTCTTAATATTCTTTGATTAGTAGGGTTACTTTCTGTACTCAATTGATGGCTCTCAACTAAAAGTCATGCTTAATAATAATTCCCTCCACATTTGTGTGAATATTACTCTTGAACTTTAGTCTTCTTGGGGCTGTGGTTGTCAGTAAGCACTGGTCATATCTTAAGGGCCACGTTATCTGAGAAAGGAGCTTACTGTGTAGCTCTGTGTAAGATGTATACCAACGTATAAGAACATTGATTTCCATTCTCTAAGCTAGCTGTACAATTAAAAAGAAATCTTAAGTAATAATGTGACTGGGTCTCTGGCTAGGCCCTGAAGGATAGACAGAGGAGTACGAATAGAAAAGGCACCAGAGGTTTAGTAGGGAAATGAGTCTGATGGACTGTATCCATCACGGAGTCATTCATGCCCTGAAGAGTACAAATACTAGGAGAGAGATTTCACCATAATGCTTAGCGAGAGAGAGAGAGATGATTCAGATGCCATCAGGAAAATACTTTATGAAAAATGCTGGAATCTAGCAGGTGTGTATGTACACATGTGATGGAGTTATATTCCCCTTCAGACAAGTCAGAGCTGGAGTACAGAGCAGGGAAAGTATGTGATGTGTTTCAGTGACAAGAGATCATCCTTGTTCTCTGATGCATAGATTATGGTAGGTAGTAGGATTTGGGATCATATACTTAGAGTCTGCAAGCCTGAGCTTTTAGGAGAGCTCTTTAAGTAATCCATAAACCTAGTAATGCCTTTCCCCCTTAAAAATTAGTTTTATATCACAAAGAAAGCTTTTTTTGGAAAGTACATATATGTAGCTTAGGGAGTCAGAAGTAGTGTTCTTGTGTGTGCACTCGGTTGTGTCTGAATCTTTGAGGCCCCATGAACTGTAGCCTGCCAGACTCCTCTGTCCATAGAATTTTCCAGGCAAGAATGTTGGAGTGGGTAGCCATTCACTGCTCCAGGGGATCTTTCCAACCCAGGAATCAAACCTTATCTCCTGCATCGGCGGGCAAATTCTTTACCTGGGAAGCCTAAGAAGTAGAGAGAGATGCTACAAAGTATACAGTCATAACAGTCCTAGCAGTAGTCAGTTCTTTTCTCCTTTAATCCTTACCAGTTATTTGAGGGAGGATAGATTGAGGCAGAGGTGACATGTCTCTCCCTGGTGCACCCAGAGGAGCACAGACTGCACCCTGCATGTGGCCGTCTCCACTAGTCTATCAGTTCTGAACTCTGGGATGATCTTGGCCCTAGGGAACATTTGACAGTGTCCGGGGACATTTTTGGTTGTCATGAGTGGGCTCCTTGCATCTCGTGAATGGCAGTCATAGGTGCTGCTGATGTACAATGCATAGGACAGTGCCCCCACAAAGAATTACCTGTGCTCAAATGTCAGTTGTATGGAGATGGCACTAACGGTACTACCAGAGAGATGGTCATCACTGTTTGTGTAGACCTTGATCAAGTTTTCCTTTAAGCTGCAGAGCTAATTTAAGAGAAAAAGTTTGTTTTATTCTTAGTTTTTTGATTGTGCAAGAGGTATAGTGAGTTCATATATATGCCTGTGGTAGTAAAATCTTAAAGTATTTTAGTTCCGTAAGAATTTGTATCTCCTTTACTAAGTAATATTATATTTTACTGGCATCAAATAGATGATCAGCATACATTGAATCAGCTTTTCTAAAGCACATTCTGGAATTCTCCTGTGGGAGCAATAAGTATTAGGATGTTAACTTTAGAAGGCTTCTAGTAGATTCTGACAGGTAATTATGCCTACAGTTTTCAAATCCCTTGGTTTCTTTAATTCTGCATGAGATGCCATTTGCTGAGGGAAAGATAAATACCAGCATTTCCTGCCTATCTGAAGCAGATCCTAGTTATCTGCTGCATGCACTGCCGGTTGAGGAGCATTGCTCCCAGTGGTTGAAATGAAACAGATTTAGGGAAGGAATGTCTTGGGCCACATTCAGGGTTGACTTTCCTTATGGAGAAAAGTAATCCTGATGATCAGTGATGTTCCCCTGGGAATCTGACTCTACAAATAACTTTCAGGCTAAAATTTTATATATAATTTAAGAGAGAATATTAGATAGTAAACTTAAAAAGGGCAAATAAAAGCCCCGACAGTACAGTTGAATTTGGTGGTAATTTGATTAATATTTTGCCTATATATAATTTTAATATACATCTAAGACAATGTAAATTAAAAAGAATAAACATTTAAAAAATTATATAAAAATTTTTATTTTATAAAAATAAAAATGTTTATTCAAAAAGAATAAACATTGGAGTTAAGAACATAAGGGGCTTGACAGTCAAGTAAGGAATACAATATGATGGTAAGGATTTTGGGATGTTTGTTTCTGAAATGAATAGTTGTTTGAATTATAATTTTTCTATATCTTCCACATTGTAGAATTTATTATCAACATTAGAGTTGGATAATTTTTCCAACTGATAGAATTAAATTTCTAAAGTATCTTATACAAGATGATCCTTTTTTTAAAACTTAAAGTCTTGGATATACACTGTTTGTTGTTGTTTAGTTGCTAAGTCATGTCTGACTTTTTGTGACCCCATGGACTGTAGCCTGCCAGGCTCCTCTGCGCATGGGATTTCCCAGGCAAGAATAGTAGTGTGGGTTGCTATTTCCTTCTCCAAGGGATCTTTGCGACTCAGGGATCAAACCCACGTCTCTTGCAGTGGCCGGTGGATTCCTTACCACAGTCACCTGGGAAGTCCATATATACACTGTGCTGTAGTGTGCTTAGTTGCTCAGTCATGTCTGACTCTTTGTGACCCCATGGACTATAGCCTGCCAGGCTCTTCTGTCCATGGGGATTCTCTAGGCAAGAACACTGGAGTGGGTTGCCATGCCCTTTACTACGTATAAAATAGATAACTAATGAGAACCTACTGCACAGCATGCTCTGTGGTGACCTAAATGGTAAGCACATCTGAAAAAGAGGGGATATATGCTTATGTATACCTGATTCATTTTGCTGCACAGCAGAAACCAACACAACGTTATAAAGCAACCATACCCCAATAAAAATTAACTTAAAAATAGATAGAACATTAGGAGAATGGTCTAAGGGATACAAGAGATTTTTTTCTTGCTATTTTTGTAACTTTTCTTCAGACTAGTTTAAAATGAAAAGCTAAGAAAAGAGAGCAATATGGAAGATCACTGATCACAGATCACCATAACAAACATGTTAATAATAATAATTAAAAAGTTTGAAATATTAGGAGAATTACCAAAATGTGAAACAGACATGACACAAGTAAATGATGTTGGAAAAATGGTCCCAGTAGCCCTGCTCCAGGCAGGATTGCCTCAAATCTTCATGTGTAAAAAGTGAAGTGCAATAAAATGAGGCATGTGTAGCTAAATATTGTTGCTTTACTTGGACTTGATTTGCTTAGCAAATCAGTGCATAGATACATTTATCCACAGATAACAGAGCTTGAGAAAAGAACTTTGACATTGTATATTTAATATTTTCACTCTTCATTTCAATGAAGCCATCATCTCTTTTGATAGTCCAGTAAATTAGATAATACTGTCTTATGATAAATGAAGGTTTCCCAGTGGAAATTGTTCAGTCCATTGGTTGAGCTTTCTTGGTTGCTCCTGGTGCTATAGTTGACTGGTTCAGGTTGAATACTCAAGCATTCTGATAAGAGAGAATGACCTTTGCTTTAATTATTTAGAAAATGGAAGTGTTTGTTCTCTGGGAGCCAATGTGTAGAATGGCTCCCATGTGGGAATAGTATTCTGAGAGGTACTAAGTATAGTGGTTATAAGCAAAGGATTTGGAGTAACAGCCTTTAACTCTTATTTCTGCCAATTAATAACTGTATGCTCTCATTTAAGGTACTTATCTCCTCTGTTCTTTAGTTTCCTCATCTGAGATAATACCTACCTGGTAAAGTTATTCTGAAAGCTACCTTATGTAAGGATTTTAGCACAGTGCCCAGTGCTTAACACTGCGGAAATGTTACTTAAATGTTTGTTATTATTGACCTGGTTTCAGGTACTGATTCTAAAACCAGAAACATGTAATTTCTTAACATCTTTTGACTGTTCTACTATGAAGACTGTGTGGAAATCATAGACACTTTTGTCAGAGAAATGAAGAAGGAGAAAATTACAACTACTTTATTGTTGCAGTCAATAGGCAAGAGCTGAAGGAAAAGTTTATTGGTATTCTCCTTGTTCATCATATTTACAAGGCTTAATGGTCTCTTTACATTGCTTTATACCAAATAGATGGGAAACAAAGGAAACAGGGACGGACTATTTTTGGGGGCTCCAAAAATCACAGCAGATGGTGATTGCACCCGTGAAATTAAAACACGCTTACTCCTTGGGAGAAAAGCTATGACTAACCTAGACAGCATATTTAAAAGCAGAGACGTTACTTTGCCAACAAAGGTCCATCTAGTCAAGGCTATTTCCTGTGGTCATGTATGGATGTGAGAGTTGGACTGTAATGAAAGCTGAGCACTGAAGAAGTGATGCTTTTGAGTTGTGGTGTTGGAGAAGACTCTTGAGAGTCCATTGGACTGCAAGGAGATCCAACCAGTCCATCCTAAAGGAAATCAGTCCTGAATATTCATTGGAAGGACTGATTCTGAAGCTGCAACTCCAGTACATTGGCTACCTGATGCGAAGCACTGACTCATTTGAAAAGACCCTGATGCTGGGAGGGATTGGGGGCAGGAGGAGAAGGGGACGACAGAGAATGAGATGGTTGGATGACGTCACCAACTCGATGGACATGAGTTTGAGTAAGCTCCGGGAGTTGGTGATGGACAGGGAGGCCTGGTGTGCTGCAGTCCATGGGGTTGTAAAGAGTTGGACACGACTGAGTGACCGAACTGAATGGTCTCTTAACTATATAGCTTAAATGATTTTTAAAAAGGAACTGTACAGCTTTCTAGATTTTAAAAACAAAACATCATCATTATCATTAAAAGTTAAAAGTTATTCATATAAAAGCAGTAGCATCTATAATTTCTATCAAAGACTTTTGCTAGCTTCATAGTTCAGCACCTTGTAGAAGGATACTGTTTGTAGCTATAATCTAAGCTCTGTGTACTTTCAGGATTTAAACACTGATCAGTAAAAAATAGATTTTAAGTGGAAGAGTGTAACCCTGATTTTGTGTTTCTAATGTTAAAATGAATTTGTTTGAATTAGAAATTCTGTATTAGTAATTGAGAATATCACTTGTGTGTGTATGTTTGTGTGTGTGTATGTGTTGAATCTTAACATGAGAGTTCCAGTTAGACTGCTGTCATCGAGGAATAACTTAAGAGCCTGAGATGTTGATGTGAGGTGAGTAGGAAAGACTCCATAAAAAAGAGCAAAAAAGGATCAGATCAGGATGTATAATATAGTTTTCTAAGGAAGTTAGAACTGGCCATCTATACACAGCCTTTCCTATTTCCTCTCATTGTTTTTCTTGCAAAACTAAAGTTTAAGAGTGAAAGTTAAAAGTTAAACTCTGAAAACAGAGAATATGGATCAGTTTTTTTTAATGGATGGCTGTGTGGTTTGATTAGTTGAAAGGTGCATGTTAGATCCTCCTGTGGATTGTATGGGGCAGTGTACCCCTTAGGAGACCATTTCCCTTAGAAGTGTCTTCATCCTATTAGGGTGAGCTGTGGGGATAATGCCATGTGTTCAGTCTTTGTATTCATAAATAGTAAAGTTATTCTTGTGACTAAAAGTAATCTTTTCTGCAGTGCTGTATATTATTGGGTATTGACCTCTCTTGCAGCAGAGGGAACAGTTCTTACCTCTTGTGCCTGTGTAGCTCTCCCTTGCTAAGAGTCCTTCTGGCAAATTGAGATACAGGATAGTATACGTTGTCTCCTGAGTTCTGGGAACACCCCTCCCCACCTTTCTTCGCTTCTACAGAATACATGTTCTAAATTTATTAATATCATCTTAGACAATTTCTTTCAACATTGCCAGAAATTGATGACATATCTAAATTGGACAAAACAGAGTAATATTTATATACAAAGGTATTCTCCAGATCTCCTTCACTTCTTTTCTCAGTCAACAGTTTCCATGTTTGCACACATGTTGTGTACATGTGTATGTATATATAATTTAATATATATTTATATATCACATTGAATATGTCATATTTATATACTTGATATATGTATTAGATATATTTATTTCATAGCTTCATTCCCATGTCATCACACCCACTTTAAGAGGATTGCTTGTGATCATCCAGAGAATATTCCATCTGGATAAGGAAGGTGATGGATTTACGAAGTGAGTAAACTCAGGTCTAAAACTTTTTCATGGAAACATAAAGAAACAGTAAGTCTTTGGTTTTCTTTTAAAGGGATTAATATTTTCTTTGCTCCTCCTGTGTAAAGGCTGAAAAGGTAGCTTAATAGTGTCAAAGAAAGAGACAGTTGAAACCAAAAGAGGCCTTATTTTACTAATCATTATATTTTAATCAGTTAAAGAAATGCAAAAAAGCAAAATGGCTGTCTGAGGAGGCCTTACAAATACCTGCGAAAAGAAGAGAAGTGAAAAGCAAAGGAGAAAAGGAAAGATAAACCCATTTGAATGCAGAGTTCCAAAGAATAGGAAGAAGAGATAAGAAAGCCTTCCTCAGTGATCAGTGCAAAGAAATAGAGGAAAACAATAGAATGAGAAAGACTAGAAATGTCTTCAAGAAAATTAGAGATACCAAGGGAACATTTCATGCAAAGATGGGCACAGTAAAGGACAGAAATGGTATGGACCTAACAGAAGCAGATGGTATTAAGAAGAGGTGGCAAGAAGACACAGAACTATCCAAAAAAGATCTTCATTACACAGATAACCACAATGGTATGATCACTCACCTAGAGCCAGACATACTGGGATGCGAAGTCAAGTGGGCCTTAGGAAGCATCATATGAACAAAACTAGTGGAGGTGATGGAATTCCAGTTGAGCTGTTTCAAATCCTAAAAGATGATACTGTGGAAGTACTGCACTCAATATGCCAGCAAATTTGGAAAACTCAGCAGTGGCCACAGGACTGGAAAAGGTCAGTTTTCATTCCAATCCCGAAGAAAGGCAGTGCAAAGAATGCTCACACTACTGCACAATTGCACTCACCTCACATGCTAGTTAAGTAATGCTCAAAACTCTGCGAGCAAGACTTCAACAGTACGTGAACTGTGAATTTCTGGACGTTCAAACTGGATTTAGAAAAGGCAGAGGAACCAGAGATCAAATTGCCAACATTCATTGGATCATCAAAAGAGCAAGAGAATTCCAGAAAAACATCTATTTCTGTTTTATTGACCAAGCCAAAGCCTTTGACTGTGTGGGTTACAACAAACTGTGGAAAATTCTTAAAGAGATGGGAATACCAGGTCACCTGACCTGCCTCCTGAGAAATCTGTTTGCAGGTCAAGAAGCAACAGTTAGAACTGGACATGGAACAACAAACTGGTTCAGTTTGGGAAAGGAGTACGTCAAGGCTGTATATTGTCACCCTGCTTATTTAACTTATATGCAGAGTACATCATGCGAAATGCTGGGCTGGATGAAGCACAAGCCGGAATCAAGATTGCCTGGAGATATATCAATAATCTTAGATACGCACATGACACCACCCTAAGGGCAGAAAGTGAAGAACTAAAGAGCCTCTTGATGAAAGTGAAAGAAGAGCGTGAAAAAGTAGGCTTAAAGCCCAACGTTCAGAAAACGAAGATCATGGCATCTGGTCCCATCACTTCATGGCAAATAGATGGGGAAACAGAGACTTTATTTTTTGGGGCTCCAAAATCACTGCAGGTAGTGACTGCAGCCATGATATTAAAAGATGCTTACTCCTTGGAAGAAAAGCTATGACCAACCTAGACAGAGACATTACTTTGTGAATAAAGGTCTCTCTAGTAAAAGCTATGGTTTTTCCAATAATCATGTATGGATGTGAGAGTTGGACTATAAAGAGAGCTGAGTGCCGAAGAAGTTATGCTTTTGAACTGTAGAGCTGGAGAAGACTCTTGAGAGTCCCTTTGACAGCAAGGAGATCCAACCAGTCCATCCTAAAGAAAATCAGTCCTGAATGTTCATTGGAAGGACTGATTTTGAAACTGAAACTCCAATACTTTGGCCACCTGATGAGAAGAGGTGATTCATTTGAAAAGACCGTGATGCTAGGAAAGATTGAAGGTGGGACAAGGGGACGACAGAGGATGGTTGGATGGCATCATCGACTCAATGAACATGAGTTTGAGTAAACTCCCAGAGTTAGTGATGGACAGGGTGGCCTGGTGTGCTGCAGTCCATGTGGTTATAAAGAGTTGGGCTCTACAGAGTGACTGAACTGAACTGGATCAGTTGTATGTAACACATCCCCTCCCTGTGCAGCCTCCCCCCACAACCCCGCCCCTCTAGGTCATCACAGAGCACTAAGCTGGACGCCCTGTTATACAGAAGCTGCTTCCCACCAGCTGTCTGTTTTACAGGATAGTGTATACATGTCAATGCTACTCTGTCAGTTTGTGCCACCCACCCTTCCTGCCACCCCCCCACCCATCTCGAAGATACTTTAAATGAGAACAGTCTTTGGAAACAGCTGGCTATTTCCTTGACTAAACTATCTGTTTGGTCTTTCAGCTGGTACTGTCTTCAGCCTCTGTGATTTTTATAGCTTCCCCTTGGGAAACCACAGATTCCCAATCATCACAGCATTGCAGAGCCCTTCAAAAAGCTGTGTGTGACTTCAGAAGATTGTGTGTTAGTCTTCCTTTATAAATTCTGAATGGCTTTTACTTCTGTGAAATTTGTGGTTTTGTGAATTTTGGTAAGAAAGAGATTCTGAGGAAAGAAGCATAGCTTTTCTTATATAAGCATTTATTGTCCAGATATACCAGTAATAAAATGGTAACTCTTTCATTGAGGTTAACATCCTCATGTTTCATTTAATGAGGATGCATAAATCTGTTAATCCAAGTAAAATTGTTTTAGATTTTTGAGTTCAACTATTTAGTTATTTTCATTCTTAGCTCAGATTCAGTGATTTTATAGTTTTATTGCAAACATTCCGTAAAGGGTGTTAATGTTAAATTTCTTTCTACTTCATTACATTGATTACAGTTTCTTAGAATGGATTTTTAAAAATTGATGCATAGGCATCAATGTGTTTTTAATGAATGTGTTTGTTTTAAAAGTTAATCATATCTGTAAGGATACATTTTAATGTCATCATATGGTGATCAACAGGTGACTTCCACCATCTCTTGTAGCTCACTTTCTCTCTCATATGTGTGTGTATGTGTAGATATGTGGATACATACACATGTAATGTATTTTGACATAGAAAATAATTGGCAAAGAGTTACACTTTATCCTGTGTGTAGAGGTCACATTTCTTGTTCATGTCACATATGCTCTAAGCAGAGATAACAGTTTTCAACCTATTTTCATTTGAGCTTCCAAATATGAACAGTTCCTACACATTATTGTCACTACTGTAGAGAGCAAGATGAGTACATTTTTTCAAAAGTCTTTGTGGAAATCATGACCATTCTCAATTCCAGTTACAAAAATAGGCCTGAAGTGTTAGGGGATTAATACTAATGCAGATAAATACTTGAATTTGAAAGACTCACAATCATACACAAGGCAGCAATAGTCTTTAAAGTCATGTCAGCTCTAAAATTTCATATTTATATTGAAATATTGGGGAAAAATTTACATAATTTAAGCTTTCATTTCCATTATGTATTTTATTTGCTTTGTATTTGAACCAAATGCTCCTATTTTACAGGTACATATGTATACATTTATCAGTAGATACCACCTTCCATCCCCAGTAATTAATTGCTGTGTTATCATTTTAGGTTCTCTCTATCTTCATAGGGTGAGCTTTATAAAATAACTTGGTTGTGAAACCTCAAAGTGTCCTTCCTTCTTAGATGGCTCTTGCTATCTCCTCACAGAAATTAGATTGCCAAATAAAAACTTTTTAGACAAATGTTACAGACTGTCTTGATGTATTGAGGATGAAAGTGCTTTTGCTTTCTCTTGAAAAACAGTGCTCAATAACTCATAAGAGTTAATAAAAACTACTAATCTAGTAAAGATGTGAATATTGATTTTATTCTTCTTTCCTTGATGAATGGGGTCATGGGCAGCTAAGAAAATACATTTTTCTTAGATGAGATTAATGGCTGGTGAAGGATGAAATTACTGTATTTGTACAAATTTTATCCTAAAATATAGGTTGGGTGTGATTTTCTGTTCCATGAACAGACTCTTAAAGAAGGAACCTTATTCATTTTGTTGTAAGTCAACATATGTGAAATTTTACTATTTTGTTCTATCATGGACCCAGCATAGGATATTGGATGCATTTTGTTTATTCCATTTGCAATTTCTGCTGTTAGAAATTAACTTGTTTTGTTTTGTGGTATTAGTATTTTTTTTAATTGACGTATAGTTGATTTACAATGTGGTCTTAGTTTCACGTGTACAGCAGAGTGATTCAGTTATACGTACATACCTCTGTATATCTATTCTTTCTTAAAGATTCTTTTCCCTTATAGATTATTACAAAACATTGAATATGGATCTCTGTGCCATATAGTAGGTCTTTATTGGTTATCTGTTTTATAGAGAGTGGTTCAGTTTAGTCGCTCAGTCGTGTCTATTTGTGACCCCATGAATTGCAGCACGCTGGGCCTCCCTGTCCATCACCAGCTCCCAGAGTTCACTCAAACTCATGTCCAAGTCGGTGATGCCATCCAGCCATCTCATCCTCTGTCGTCCCCTTCTCCTCCTGCCCCCAATCCCTCTCAGCATGAGAGTCTTTTCCAATGAGTCAACTCTTCGCATGAGGTGGCCAAAGTATTGGAGGAGTTTCAGCTTTAGCATCATTCCTTCCAAAGAACACCCAGGACTGATCTCCTTTAGAATGGACTGGTTGGATCTCCCTGCAGTCCAACGGACTCTCAAGAGTCTTCTCCAACACCACAGTTCAAAAGCATCAATTCTTCAGCACTCAGCTTTCTTCATAGTCCAACTCTCACATGCATATATGACCACTGGAAAAACCATAGCCTTGACTAGACGGACCTTTGTTGGCAAAGTAATGTCTCTGCTTTTGAATATGTTATCTAGTATGGTCATAACTTTCCTTCCAAGGAGTAAGCCTCTTTGAATTTCATGGCTGCAGTCACCATCTGCAGTAATTTTGGAGCCGCCCCAAAATAAAGTCTGACACTATTTCCACTGTTTCCCCATCTATTTCCCATGAAGTGATGGGGCCAGATGCCATGATTTTCGTTTTCTGAATGTTGAGCTTTAGGCCAACTTTTTCATTCTCCTCTTTCACCTTCATCAAGAGGCTTTTTAGTTCCTCTTCACTTTCTGCCATAAGGGTGGTGTCATCTGCATATCTCAGGTTATTGATATTTCTCCTGGCAATCTTGATTCCAGCTTGTGCTTCTACCAGCGCAGTGTTTCTCATGATGTACTCTGCATGTAAGTTAAATAAGCAGGGTGACAATATACAGCCTTGACGTACTCCTTTTCCTATTTGGAAGCAGTCTGTTGTTCCATGTCCACTTCTAACTGTTGCTTCCTGACCTGCATACAGGTTTCTCAAGAGGCAGGTCAGGTGGTCTGGTATTCCCATCTCTCTCAGAATGTTCCACAGTTTATTGTGATCCACACGGTCAAAGGCTTTGGCAAAGTTGATAAAGCAGATGTTTTTCTGGAGCTCTCTTGATGATTCAGTGGATGTTGGCAATTTGATCTCTGGTTCCTCTGCCTTTTCTAAACCTAGCTTGAACATCTGGAAGTTCACGATTCACGTACTGCTGAAGCCTGGCTTGGAGAATTTTGAGCATTACTTTACTAGCGTATGAGATGAGTGCAATTGTATGGTAGTTTGAGGATTCTTTGGCATTGCCTTTCTTTGGGATTGGTATGAAAACAGACCTTTTCCAGTCCTGTGGCCACTGCTGAGTTTTCCAAATTAGCTGGCATATTGAGTGCAGCACTTTCACAGCATTATCTTTCAGGATTTGAAATAGCTCAACTGGAATTCCATCACCTCCACTAGCTTTGTTCATAGTGATGCTTCCTAATGACTTCACATCCCAGGATGTCTGGCTCTAGGTGAGTCATCACACCATCGTGATTATCTGGGTCATGAAGATCTTTTCTTGTACAGTTCTTCTGTGTATTCTTGCCACCTCTTCTTAAAATCTTCCGCTTCTGTTAGGTCCATACCATTTCTGTCCTTTATCGAGCCCATCTTTGCATGAAATGTTCTCTTGGTATCTCTGATTTTCTTGAAGAGGTCTCTAGTCTTTTCCATTCTGTTGTTTTCCTAGATAGTGGTATGCACATGTTAATCTCAAACTCCTCATTTATCCCTTCCCTGCGCTTCCACTTTTGGTAATCATTAAGTTTGTTTTCTGTGTCTGTGGGTCTATTTCTGTTTTGTATATAAGTTCGCTTGTGTACTTTTATGTTATTTTTTAGATTCCGCATATAAATGCTATCATGTGGTAATTGTCTTTCTCTGTCTGGCTTATTGCACTTAGTATGATTATCTCCAGATCCTTCCATGTTGCTGCAAAAGGTATTATTTTACTCTTTGATGCCTGAGTAATACTCCATTGTGTGTGTGTATAGCATATCTTCTTTAGCCATTGATCTGTTGATCGACATTTAGGTTGCTTTCACATGTTGGCTGTTGTAAATAGTGCTGCAGTGAATTTGGGGTGCATATACCTTTATACCTTTTTGAATCATGGATTTCTCCAGATATATGCCCAAGAGTGGGATTGCAGGATCATATGGCAGGTTTATTTTTAGTTTCTTAAGAACCTCCTTAATGTTCTCCATGGCTATACCAATTTACATTACCAGTGTAGGAGGGTTCCTTTGTCAATTAATTTTGCCTCTGCTTCTGTCTGTAAAGTGTCTTTATGCTGTCTTCTGGAATAGTTTTTCTCTGATTCCTATGGCTTACTATCATAAAGGATTATTTTCTAAAGCATTGTAATTTTAGAAGTGAATGTACAATAGCCCTCAAATTATATGAAACAGATTCATTCTGAGATTATTAATAGAATATATTCATGAAATAATGCAATGTAGAAGCTAAAAAACAAAAAAACACCTGTTTCCCTTGAGTGTTATCAGAACAGAGCATGCTTGTAGCCAGAGAAGCAAGAGAAAGAAAATGGAATGACTTGTTTGTTATCACATGCATCATCAATATCTTCATACTTTTCCTTATAGCAACAGAGCCAGTGATGGCTGTCAACTAAATCACCCTGCTTTTAAAAAAAAATTATTTTTGGCTGCACTGTGTCTTTGTTGCTGAGGGCTTTCTCCAGTTTCTGTGAGAAGGGGCTACTCTCGAGTTGTGATGCATGGGCTTCTCATTGCGGTGGCTTTTCTTGTTTCAGAGCACAGGCTCTTGATCTTGGGTCCATTAGTCATGGTGCACAGGCCTAGCCACCTCAGGGGAATGTGGGATTTTCCTGGACCAGGGATCAAACCTGTGTCCCCTGCATTGCAAGGTGGATCCCCAGCCACTGGACCACCAGGGAAGCCCACAAAGAGCCCTTTGAAGGGGATTGTGGATATTAATTGACAATAAGTTTTTCTGCTTCTGTCTTCTTTAGGAGAGGTTTTACCATATTGAGTTTGGAGGAAAATGTAATTGCCTGAGTTTCAGGAAAGTAGTAGAGTGATTCTTTAAGGTGAAAACTGGTTTATCTTTTACTTTTTTAAAAGTATGTTTGATGTACCATGTTATGTTAATTTCCTCTGTATAGCAATGTGATTCAGTTTTATATATATACATATATATTTTTTAAAAGTATTCTTTTCCATTATGGTTTATCACAGGAGATTGACTATAGTTCTCTGTGTTTTCTTTAGGACTTTGTTGTTTATCCATTCTATATATAATAGTTTGTATCTGCTGTCCCAATCTCCCAATCCATCCATCCCCTCCCGACCCCCTTGGCAACCACAAGTCTTTTCTCTGTGTCTGTGAGTGTGAAACTGGTTTGTTTTAATTATCAAATGCATACATCCATTTGGTTTCCTTTGCTCTTCTTTTTTATTGTCTGTTTTGCCGTGTCTGTTTCTGTTTCAGTCATCAGAATATTTTTTCCCTCTCTGTAATTATTCTCACACCTAGTAACCACTAACACTTGTCATTTAAGTGGTTATGTTCTGAATCTTATGGCTATTACTTTTACATGAGACAGCGCCCACTAGTGTTTTATAGCATGTCAGGAACAAAGCTAGTGGAAGTGATGGAATTCCAGCTGAGCTATTTCAAATCCTGAAAGATAATGCTGTTGAAGTGCTGAACTCAATATGCTAGAAAATTTGGAAAACTCAGCAGTGGCCATAGGACAGGAAAAAGGTCAATTTTCATTCTAGTCCCAAAGAAGGGCAGTGCCAAAGAATGTCCAAACTACTGCCCAGTTGTACTCATTTCACATGCTAACAAAGTAATGCTCAAAATTCTCCAAGCTAGGCTTCAACAGTACGTGAACTGAGAACTCCCAAATGTTCAAGCTGGATTTATTTATTTATTTATTTTTAAAATTAATTTATTTTTTATTTTACTTTACAATTCTGTATTGGTTTTGCCATACATTGACATGAATCCACCACGGGTGTACATGCGCTCCCAAACCTGAACCCCCCTCCCACCCCCCTCCCCACAACATCTCTCTGGGTCATCCCCACGCACCAGCCCCAAGTGTGCCATATCCCACATTGGACATAGACTGGCAATTCGATTCTTACATGATATTATACATGTTTCAATGCCATTCTCCCAAGTCATCTCACCCTCTCCCTCTCCCACTGAGTCCAAAAGTCCGTTATACACATCTGTGTCTTTTTTGCTGTCCTGCATAAAGGGTCATCATTGCCATCTTTCTAAATTCCATATATATGTGTTAGTATACTGTATTGGTGTTTTTCTTTCTGGCTTACTTCACTCTGTATAATCGGCTCCCGTTTCATCCATCTCATCAGAACTGATTCAAATGTATTCTTTTTAATGGCTGAGTAATACTCCATTGTGTATATGTACCACAGCTTTCTTATCCATTCATCTGCTGATGGACATCTAGGTTGTTTCCATGTCCTGCCTATTATAAAAAATGCTGCGATGAACATTGGGGTACATGTGTCTCTTTCAATTCTGGTTTCCTCAGTGTGTATGCCCAGCAGTGGGATTGCTGGGTCATAAGGTAGTTCTATTTGCAATTTTTTAAGGAATCTCCACACTGTTCTCCATAGTGGCTGTACTAGTTTGCATTCCCACCAACAGTGTAGGAGGGTTCCCTTCTCTCCACACCCTCTCCAACATTTATTGCTTGCAGATTTTCAGATCGCAGACATTCTGACTGGTGTGAAGTGGTACCTCATTGTGGTTTTGATTTGCATTTCTCTAATAATGAGTGATGTTGAGCATCTTTTCATGTGTTTGTTAGCCATCCGTATGTCTTCTCTGGAGAAATGTCTATTTAGTTCTTTGGCCCATTTTTTGATTGGGTTGTTTATTTTTCTGGAATTGAGCTGCACGAGTTGCTTGTATATTTTTGAGATTAGTTGTTTGTCAGTTGCTTCATTTGCTATTATTTTCTCCCATTCGGAAGGCTGTCTTTTCACTTTGCTTATATTTGCCTTTGTTGTGGAGAAGCTTTTAATTTTAATTAGGTCCCATTGGTTTATTTTTGCTTTTATTTCCAGAATTCTGGGAGGTGGATCATAGAGGATCCTGCTGTGGTTTATGTCGGAGAGTGTTTTGCCTATGTTCTCCTCTAGGAGTTTTATAGTTTCTGGTCTTACATTTAGATCTTTAATCCATTTTGAGTTTATCTTTGTGTGTGGTGTTAGAAAGTGATCTAGTTTCATTCTTTTACAAGTGGTTGACCAGTTTTCCCAGCACCATTTGTTAAAGAGATTGTCTTTACTCCATTGTATATTCTTGCCTCCTTTGTCAAAGATAAGGTGTCCATATGTGTGTGGATTTATCTCTGGGCTTTCTATTTTGTTCCACTGATCTATATTTCTGTCTTTGTGCCAATACCATAGTGTCTTGATGACTGTGGCTTTGTAGTAGAGCCTGAAGTCAGGCAGGTTGATTCCTCCAGTTCCATTGTTCTTTCTCAAGATTGCTTTGGCTATTCGTGGTTTTTTGTATTTCCATACAAATCTTGAAATTATTTGTTCTAGTTCTGTGGAAAATATCGCTGGAAACTTGATAGGGATTGCATTGAATTTGTAAATTGCTTTGGGTAGTATACTCATTTTCACTATATTGATTCTTCCGATCCATGAGCATGGTATATTTCTCCATCTATTAGGGTCCTCTTTGATTTCTTTCATCAGTGTTTTATAGTTTTCTATATATAGGTCTTTAGTTTCTTTAGGTAGATATATTCCTAAGTATTTTATTCTTTTTGTTGCAATGGTGAATGGAATTGTTTCCTTAATTTCTTTTTCTACTTTCTCATTATTAGTGTATAGGAATGCAGGGGATTTCTGTGTGTTGATTTTATATCCTGCAACTTTACTATATTCATTAATTAGCTCTAGTAATTTTCTGGTAGAGTCTTTAGGGTTTTCTATGTAGAGGATCATGTCATCTGCAAACAGTGAGAGAGTTTTACTTCTTCTTTTCCAATTTGGATTCCTTTTATTTCTTTTTCTGCTCTGATTGCTGTGGCTAAAACTTCCAGAACTATGTTGAATAGTAGTGGTGAAAATGGGCACCCTTGTCTTGTTCCTGACTTTAGGGGAAATGCTTTCAATTTTTCACCATTGAGGATAATGTTTGTGGTTGGTTTGTCATATATAGCTTTTATTATGTTGAGGTATGTTCCTTCTATTCCTGCTTTCTGGAGAGTTTTTATCATAAATGGATGTTGAATTTTGTCAAAGGCCTTCTCTGCATCTATTGAGATAATCATATGGCTTTTATTTTTCAATTTGTTAATGTGGTGAATTACATTGATTGATTTGTGGATGTTGAAGAATCCTTGCATCCCTGGGATAAAGCCCACTTGGTCATGGTGTACAATCTTTTTAATGTGTTGTTGGATTCTGATTGCTAGAATTTTGTTGAGGAGTTTTGCATCTATGTTCATCAGTGATATTGGCCTGTAGTTTTCTTTTTTTGTAGTATCTTTGTCAGGTTTTGGTACTAGGGTGATGGTGGCCTCATAGAATGAGTTTGGAAGTTTCCCTTCTTTTGCAATTTTCTGGAAGAGTTTGAGTAGGATAGGTGTTAACTCTTCTCAAAATTTTTGTTACAATTCAGCTGTGAAGCCGTCTGGACCTGGGCTTTTGTTTGCTGGAAGATTTCTGATTACAGTTTCAATTTCCATGCTTGTGATGGGTCTGTTAAGATTATCTATTTCTTCCTGGTTCAGTTTTGGAAAATTGTACTTTTCTAAGAATTTGTCCATTTCTTCCAAGTTGTCCATTTTATTGGCATATAATTGCTGATAGTAGTCTCTTATGATCCTTTGTATATCTGTGTTGTCTGTTGTGATCTCTCCATTTTCATTTCTAATTTTATTGATTTGATTTTTCTCTCTTTGCTTCTTGATGAGTCTGGCTAATGGTCTGTCAATTTTATTTATCCTTTCAAAGAACCAGCTTTTGGCTTTGTTGATTTTTGCTATGGTCTCTTTTGTTTCTTTTGCATTTATTTCTGCCCTAATTTTTAAGATTTCTTTCCTTCTGCTAACTCTGGGGTTCTCCAATTCTTCCTTTTCTAGTTGCTTTAGGTGTAGAGTTAGGTTATTTATTTGACTTTTTTCTTGTTTCTTGAGGTATGCCTGTATTGCTGTGAACTTTCCTCTTAGCACTGCTTTTATAGTATCCCACAGATTTTGGTTTGTTGTGTTTTCATTTTCATTAGTTTCTATGCATATTTTGATTTCTTTTTTGATTTCTTCTGTGATTTGTTGGTTATTCAGAAGCGTGTTGTTCAGCCTCCATATGTTGGAATTTTTAATAGATTTCCTCCTGTGATTGAGATCTAATCTTAGTGCATTACGGTCAGAAAAGATGCTTGGAATGATTTCGATTTTTTTGAATTTATCAAGGTTATATTTATGGCCCAGGATGTGATCTATCCTGGAGAAGGTTCCATGAGCACTTGAGAAAAAGGTGAAATTCATTGTTTTGGGGTGAAATGTCCTATAGATATCAATTAGGTCTAACTGGTCTAATGTATCATTTAAAGTTTGCGTTTCTTTGTTAATTTTCTGTTTAGTTGATCTGTCCATAGGTGTGAGTGGGGTATTAAAGTCTCCCACTATTATTGTGTTGTTGTTAATTTCCCCTTTCATACTTGTTAGCATTTGTCCTACATATTGTGGTGCTCCTATATTGCGTGCATATATATTTATAATTGTTATATCTTCTTCTTGGATTGATCCATTGATCATTATGTAGGGGCCTTCTTTGTCTCTTTTCACAGCCTTTGTTTTAAAGTCTATTTTATTGGATATGAGTATTGCCACTCCTGCTTTCTTTTGGTCTCTTATTTGCATGGAATATCTTTTTCCAACCCTTCACTTTCAGACTGTATGTGTCCCTTGTTTTGAGGTGGGTCTCTTGTAAGCAGCATATAGAGGGTTCTTGTTTTTGTATCCATTCGGCCAGTCTTTGCCTTTTGGTTGGGGCATTCAATCCATTTACGTTTAAGGTAATTATTGATAAGTATGATCCTGTTGCCATTTACTTTATTATTTTGGGTTCGCGTTTATACTCCCTTTTTGTGTTTCCTGTCTAGAGAATATCCTTTAGAATTTGTTGGAGAGTTGGTTTGGTGGTGCTGAATTCTCTCAGCTTTTGCTTGTCTGTAAAGCTTTTGATTTCTCCTTCGTATTTGAATGAGATCCTTGCTGGGTATAGTAATCTGGGCTGTAGGTTATTTTCTTTCATCACTTTAAGTATGTCTTGCCATTCCCTCCCGTCCTGAAGAGTTTCTATTGAGAGATCAGCTGTTATCCTTATGGGAATCCCCTTGTGCGTTGTTGTTTTTCCCTTGCTGCTTTTAATAGTTGTTCTTTGTGGTTGATCTTTGTTAATTTGATTAATATGTGTCTTGGGGTGTTTCGCCTTGGGTTTATCCTATTTGGAACTCTGTGTTTCTTGGACTTGGGTGATTATTTCCTTCCCCATTTTAGGGAAGTTTTCAACTATTATCTCCTCAAGGATTTTCTCATGGTCTTTCTTTTTGTCTTCTTCTTCTGGGACTCCTATAATTCGAATGCTGGAGCGTTTCATATTGTCCTGGAGGTCTCTGAGATTGTCCTCATTTCTTTTAATTCGTTTTTCTTTTTTTTCTCTCTGATTCATGTATTTCTACCATTCTATCTTCTATTTCACTAATCGTATCTTCTACCTCCATTATTCTACTATTTGTTGCCTCCAGAGTGTTTCTGATCTCATTTATTGTGTTATTCATTGTATATTGACTCTTTTTTATTTCTTCTAGGTCCTTGTTAAACCTTTCTTGCATCTTCTCAATCCTTGTCTCTAGGCTATTTATCTGTGATTCCATTTTGATTTCAAGATTTTGGATCATTTTCACTATCAATATTTGGAATTCTTTCTCAGGTAGATTCCCTATCCCTCTTTTGTTTGGTTTGGTGGGCATTTCTCCTGTTCCTTTACCTGCTGAGTATTCCTCTGTCTCTTCATCTTGGTTATATTGCTGTGTTTGGGATGGCCTTTTTATATTCTGGGAATTTGTGTAGTTCTCTTTATTGTGGAGCTTCCTCACTGTGGGTGGGGTTGTATCAGTGGCTTGTCAAGGTTTCCTGGTTAGGGAGGCTTGTGTTGGAGGTCCGGTGGGTGCAGCTGGGTTTCTTCTCTCTGGAGTGCAGTGGAGTGACCAGTAATGGGTTATGAGATGTCTAAAGTTTTGGAGTAACTTTAAGCTGCCTGTATATTGAAGCTCAGGGGTGTGTTCCTGTGTTGCTGGAGAATTTGTGTGATATGTCTTGTTCTGGAACTTGTTGGCCCTTGGGTAGAGCTTTGTTTCAGTGTAGGTATGGAAGCGTTTGATGAGCTCCTGTTGCTTAATGTTCCCTGAATTCAGGAGTTCTCTGATGTTCTCAAGCTTTGGACTTAAGCCTCCTGCTTCTGATTTTCGGTTTTATTTTTACAGTGGTCTCTAGACTTCTCCATCTATACAGCGCCGATGATAAAACATCTAGGTTAAAGATGAAAGGTTTCTCCACATTGAGGGACACCCAGAGAGGTTCACTGGGTTACATGGAGAAAAGAAGAGGGAGGGGGTAGTTAGAGGTGACTGGAATGAGATGTGGTGAGATCAAAAGAGGAGAGAGCAAGCTAGTCAATAGTCACTTCCTTATGTGTGCTCCATAGTCTGGACTGCTCAGAGGTATTCACGGAGTTATACAGGGAAGAGGAGAGGGAGGAAGTAGACAGAGGTGGCCAGGAGGGTAAGAGAGAGTAATGAAAAGGAGAGAGACAAGTCCAGCCAGTAATCAGTTCCTTAGGTGTTCTCCACCATCTAGAACACACAGAGAATCACAGAGTTGGATATAAAAGAGATGGGGGGTTGGGGGGGAGAGACAGAGGCCACCTGGTGGAGAAAAAGGAGAGTCCAAAAGGAGGAGAGAGTGGTCAAGCCAGTAATCTCGCTGTCAGGTAAAATTGGGTTTTGAAATGTACAAAATTGACAACAAAAACCGAAAAGCAAAGATTAAAAAAGCTAGAGTAGAGGTTGGATTTTCAAAAATACAATATTAAAGAGAAGAAGCAGAAGGAAGAAAGAAAAAAAGAAAAAAATAATAAAAAAAAGAAAAAAAAAACAAGATTAAAAAAGAAATACCAACAACAACCTCATAAAGACTATATATGGTGTTTGCCTTAAAAAAGTAGTCTTTTTTTTTTTTTGAAAAGTAATAGTTATAGAAATTAAAAATTAGAGGAGAAATAGAAGACTTAACAATTTTTAAAAAAGTTAGGGAAAAAAAAGCAAAAAAAAAAAAAAGGAATGATTGTAAAAATAGTGAAGATATATCTGGCCCTTCTCTGATGTTATGGGCCGTGTGAGGTCACTTCCAAGGCGGTTCCCTCTGTTTGACTTCTTCTGTTTGCTGGTCTCTTCAGTGTCTGAGTTCCGTCCAGACACAGGGGGGCGGTGGTGGACACTTTTTGTTTTTTTTTTAGGCTCACTAGTTCAGACGCGCTGTGGGGAGGGGGGGATGCTGCAAACAAATAGCACTGTCGTGGGCACACAGCGTCTCAGCCCCGCTGGACCTGTCTCCCACCACAGCGAACAAACCGCTCCGGCTCCAGGGTGCTCAGCCAGGAACAGTCGGAGGCCGGCCCCAGGCTGCGCGCACCTCCCCAGTCCAGGCCGCTCAGGTTTGGCGCCCAGGTAGCCCTCAGAGGCACAGACTTGGCTGGGACTGCGCCCTGCGCCCCTCCCAGGTCCGAGCAGCTCAGGAGCTTGGCGAGCGCGGTCGCCGCGACTTGTCCCCTTCTCTGTCTCTACTGCTCAGTTTTCTGGGTGTACTGCTGGGGCTCCTCGTGAGGCAGATGGTGACTGTCCAGCACCCCCAGAAGTCTCAGCAAAGAAGCCTGCCTGCAGTTTGTTAGGTAAAGTCTCTCCGGGGCTGCGATTGCCCCTTTCCAGCCCTTACGGCTCTGGCTGCCTGTCCCTGGCGGGGGATGGTCTGCAGCCGGCTATTTCCATTCCGTCCTTTGTTCTGTGCGCGGTCCTGGCGGCGTTTTATGTTCGAGAGCTTTTCGCGTGGTAGCTATCCCCCAGTCTGGTTTGCTAGCCCAAGTTCGATCGCTCTGGTTACGCGTGGGGCGTTCCTGCCCGATTGGAGTACGGCAGCCCGCGCCTCCCGCACTTCCCTGCCCTGCCCCCATTTGCTAGTGGCGGATGCAGGCGTCTGCGCTGCTTTTCCGCTGGGGGAGTTACTGTTGGGCTTGTAATCTGTCGGTTTTAATTATTTATTTGTTTTTCCTTCCTGTTATGTTGCCCTCTGTGTTTCCAAGGCTCGCCACAGACCCGGCAGGGAGAGTGTTCCCTTGTATTTGGAAACCTCTCTTCTTAGAATTCCCTTCCCGGGACGGGCTTCCCTTCCCGGGACGGAGCTCCCTCCCCACCTCCTTTGTCTCTTTTCTCGTCTTTTATATTTTTTCCTACCTGTTTTTGAAGACAATGATCTGCTTTTCTGGTTGCCTGATGTCCTCTGCCTGCATTCAGAGGTTGTTTTGTGGAGTTTGCTCCGCGTTGAAATGATCTTTTGAGGAATTTGTGAGGGAGAAAGTGGTCTTCCCTTCCTATTCCTCCGCCATCTTCCAATTCACTTTCACAAGCTGGATTTAGAAAAGGCAGAGGAACCAGAGATCAAATTGCCAACATCCGCTGGATCATTGAAAAAGGAAGAGAATTCCAGAAAAACATTTACTTCTGCTTCATTGTCTACGCTAAAGCCTTTAACTGTGTGGATCACAACAAACTGTGGGAAAGTCTTAAAGAGATGGGAATACCAGCCACCTTACCTGCTTCCTTAGAAACCTGTATGGAAGTCAAGAAACAGCTGTTAGAACTGGACATAGAATGATAGACTGGTTCCAAAGTGGGAAAGGAGTACGTCAAGGCTGTATATTGTCACCCTGCTCATTTAACTTATATGCACAATACGTCATGAGAAACGCTGTGCTGGAAGAAGCACAGGCTGGAATTAGGATTGCCAGGAGAAATATCAGTAACTTCAGATATGCAGATGACACCACCGTTATGGCAGAAAGTGAAGAGGAACTAAAAAGCCTCTTGATGAAAGTGAAAGAGGAGAATGAAAAAGTTGGCTTAAAGCTCAACATTCAGAAAACGAAGATCATGGCATCTGGTCCCATCACTTCATGGGAAATAGATGGGGAAACAGTGAAAATAGTGTCAGACTTTATTTTTGAGGGCTCCAAAATCACTGCAGATGGTGACTGCAGCTATGAAATTAAAAAAGGCTTACTCCTTTGAAGGAAATTTAGGACCAACCTAGATAGCATATTCAAAAGCAGAGACATTACTTTGCCCAGAAAGGTCTGTCTAGTCAAGGCTGTGGTTTTTCCAGTGGTCATATATGCATATGAGAGTTGGACTATGAAGAAAGCTGAGTGCTGAAGAATTGATGCTTTTGAACTATGGTGTTGGAGAAGACTCTTGAGAGTCCGTTGGACTGCAGGGAGATCCAACCAGTCCATTCTAAAGGAGATCAGTCCTGGGTGTTCATTGGAAGGACTGATGCTGAAGCTGAAACTCCAATACTTTGGCCACCTCATGCGAAGAGTTGACTCATTGGAAAAGACCCTGATGCTGTGAGGAATTGGGGGCAGGAGGAGAAGGGAATGACAGAGGATGAGATGGCTGGATGACATCACCGACTTGATGGACATGAGTCTGAGTGAACTCCGGGAGTTGGTGATGGACAGGGAGGCCTGGCGTGCTGAGATTCTTGGGGTCGCAAGGGGTCGCAAGAGTTGGACAGGACTGAGCAACTGAACTGAACTGAACTGGGTGTGTGAACTGTTTATTTGTATTTTTCCAAGCTTGTCAGGAAATTGTAATATGTATGAGATCTGACAGGGTAATATGTATCCGATTTGAGATGATAATATTTATCAGATCTGAGAGGGTAATATGTATCAGCACTGAGATGGTATTATGTATTAGATCTAATAGGGTAATATGTATCAGATCTGAGAAGGTAATATCATCAGCTCTGAGAGGTAATAGTATCAGATATGAGAGTGTAATATATATCAGATCTGAGAGGGTAATATATATCAGATCTGAGAGGCACTGCTGTAAACACTGAGAATCATTTGCATTTGTGCCTGAGTTTTCATTTTTTTATTGGTCTCTTCATCCCATAGTTGTTTCTTACCCATATAGCTTTGCTCATTATTAGGCTTCCAAATGTAATTTGATTTTCTTTTTACTCTGGGAGAGATGCTGTATTTCCTTTATTCAGTTGAGTTTCAGTCTAGCAGTATAAATTGAATTACCATTATGGTTACTTCTGAAAGGAAATAAAGTTACCTTATATTAATTGTAATATCACTCTTTTTAATCTGTAGTTTTAAGAGTTACTAACTAGTTGCTAACTAGTAACTAACTAGTAACTAGTTATTTACCACTGAACCACTTGGGAAGCCCTAAAAATTGATAATCTTTGCTGATACTTAAGAAAAGGCAATGGCACCCCACTCCAGTACTCTTGCCTGGCAAATCCCTTGGACGGAGGAGCCTGGTAGGCTGCAGTCCATGGGGTCACGAAGAGTCAGACATGAATGAGCAACTTCACTTTCACTTTTCACTTTCATACATTGGAGAAGGAAATGGCAACCCACTCCAGTGTTCTTGCCTGGAGAAAATCAGGGACAGGGGAGCCTGGTGGGCTGCCGTCTATGGGGTCGCACAGAGTCGGACACGACTGAAGCCACTTGGCAGCAGCAACTAGTTGCATTAAAATAAAAGTTTCTGTTTTGTGGTTTATGCAAAAATTGATTTTTTTCTGCCTAAAGTATTTTATTAAAAATTTTGTTCCATTTTTATTGAGATGTAATTAACTTTAAACACTATATAAGCTTAAGGTATTCAGCATGATGATTTGATTTTCATACATCATGAAATGCTTACCATAATAAATTTAGTGAACATCTATTACATCATGCAGATATAAAATTAAAGATATAGAAAAAAAAAAGTTTCTCCTCATGGTGAGAGTTCTTAGGATTTACTCTTTAGATGTGATGGCAGTGTTAGTTATATTTATCATGTTTCACCTTACATCCACAGTACTTGCTTATCTTATAACTGGAAGTTTGTACTTTTTAATTACCTTCACCTAATTTCTGCTTGCCTAAACCTTGGCTCTCGTAACCACAAATCTGATCTCTTTTTTTTTCATGAGTTTGTTTCTGAAGTGTAACTGAATTAACTATGTTAATTCTTTTTGCACAGCATAGTCATTCAGTATTTCTATACATTTCAAAATGATAAACCACAGTAAGTCTACATAAGATCAAAGATATTACATAATTTGATTTCTTGTTAATATGAATAACTTTGCAAAGCTGCCTAAATTCTACAGGAATTATTAGGCAGCATTCATTAGTTTCAGTTAACTCCTTAGCAGAGACACAGCAGTAGTGGTAATTCCTTGTACCAGATATTTGATACATGTGAACAAAAGAATTAGGCTCTGAGATACATATATATAATTTTATCTATATAAAAATATATATCATGCATATGTCATATATATTATATATAATGTAATATACAATATCAGTTACATGTATATACAATTAAACCTTATAGAAACATAAATGGTAATAATATGGAGATGGTATATATGACTTTTCCATTTTTTTCAATCCTAACTTTTTTAGAATGAAGAGTGAGATCAGTGTTATAAACTGCTGTTCTTTTTGGATTTTGAGATATTGTATTCAACTCTGTATTAATGGGTTAAAGGGAAAGCAGAGGTATTTTATACTTTTATTCTCCCAATATATTACATTTCAGTTAACATACCATTCTCAAACAGGTTCTAGGTATGTTTGGCTTTTTCTAGCCTAGAGGATTCACATTTCTTGATAGTTAATTTTGCAACTTCCAAGGGCACCTATATGCCTTTGAGCTATATAGTAAAAACCCACAATGTAACTTGTTTTTTGGACTCAGAAGTCCAATAGTAGTTCCTTGCAGCTACAATATTTCTATGTTCAGTTTCTCATAGGGAGATTGATAGATCCTATGACATTTGGGCATCACTTATTGCATCTTGTTTGTTATTGGGAGTTGCCTTTCTAAGCAATTGAGGAATGTCTTGGGAACTGGCATCAAGAATGCCTACATATGATGGAGGCTGTTAAGTATTTCCTTTAACTAGAATTGACTAATTGACTATTTTAGCTGTTAAACTGTTGAAACCATGTGCAACCTATAGATCAGTATAATAGGACAGCAACTTATAGGTATAATGTTAGTTAATAAATTGCGTGTAAAATCATACTAGCAGTAACTAGCAATACTATTTAAAGACATGTTATTCATATACAGTTTATGAAAATTGAGATGTTTTTGTCAATTTCAGCATATTTAGATGTCTTCTCTTCGTTCTTTTTATTTTTTTAATGTGGGCAAACTTTTTTATAAAAAGGTATTTGTTTTTGGCTGTGCTGGGTCTTCATTGCTATTCTCTAGTTGCAGCAAGCAGGGCTTGTTCTCTGGTTGCCAGGGGTGGGCCTCTCAGTGTGGTGGCTTCTCTTGTTGGGCAGCAGGGGCTCTAGGGCACTTGCGCTTCAGCAGACGCAGCACATGGGCTCCATAACTGTACCCTCCAGGCTCTGGAGCACAGGCTCAATAGTTGTGGCACATGGGCCTATTTGCTCCGCAGCATGCGGGATCTTCCTGAACCAGGGATTGAACCCATTTCTTCTGCATTGGCAGACAGATTCTTTACCACTGAGCCACCAGAGAAGCCCTCTTTGTTCTTTAAATATTAGGAGCAGAATAATTAACATTTTGAAAATTTGCCTTGCTTTGCTGTCATTTCATTCATAATTTAAGAAATACAACAACTAGAGATTATAAGAATGAACTTGACTTAAAATATATTGCTGGTGACACATAAAGTGTCTTTATGAAAGAAAAGTCACAAAAATGTCTGAAAAATTTTAAAAAGTTGGCATATCCCATGATCTGGCATTTTACTTATAAGAATTTTATCTAGGGAAATAGTTACACATGGAAGATTTTATTTGTAAAGATGTTCAGCTCATCTTTATTTGTAACAGTGAAATAAAGCAGAAACCTGATGGCACTACTGCAGGTAACGGTAGAGGATTAGTAACATGCAGCGGGGCACTGTTAGGTAGGAGAATACATTTGGCCCTCCCTATCTGTGGCTTCAGCATCCATGGATTCAACTCACTACGGGTCAAAAATATTTGGAAAAAGAACCCAGAAATTTCCAAAAGCAAAACTTGAGTTTGCTGGGGCATTTACATTGTGTTAGGTATTATTAGTAATCTAGACATGGTTTAAACTATATAGGAGGATATGTGTAAGTTATGTGTAAGTACTTAAAAAAAAAAATACCCCATTTTTAAAAAGGGACTTGGCACGTCTGTGAATTTTGATACCCGTGGTGTTCGAGGTGGGGTGGGGTTCCGGGAAGGAGAGAGTACAGTGGAGACTGAGAGATGACTGTACTGTGGAACTGTTGTAAAAGAAGCACCAGATGCGATATTATTCTAGTGACATAAGTGCTTTTGTAAAGGTGAATGCAAGAAAACCACATTAAGTGGTTATATAGTTCTCGCCAGGTATTTACTGTTTTCCTCCTGGTATTTTTTGTCACTTTTCAGCATTACTCCAGTGAGTTTTAACTTTGCAGTTGGTGTGGGGAGGCCCAACACATATTTTTTAAAGGTTTTACTTCTTGAGAAGACTAGTACTTGCATTTTTATGTGATTTTTTTTTTTTTAACAAATGGCTGAAGATATGACTATGATAATATGTAATGAAATTTAACATGTTATCTGAGCCATTTTCATGATTAATTGATACTTTTCTATTTTAGGTGTTACAAAGTTCCTTGCCAACTTTTCTCTGTGAAATAGCTGGACTTGGCAATAGATCTTTTTTATTCATTTCAGCACATTTTGTGAATGGATATTTATTATGAAAAGCATCAAGCATCTTCCTTTCACTAAGACAACTAGAGAGTTCTCACTCGAATGAGCTGATGGCTTATAACAGTCTGTTTATTCAATCACTTTTGCTTGCTCAGTAACTTTGATCCACGATGGAGTAAAGGCTCTCCCAGCCTTTATTTTTTGAAGATAAAATTGAAAGATTTCAACATGATTTATTCTGCTTTGACCTATGGTTTGAATTAACTTGGCTGTTTGCATTCATTTTTAAGAGAAACAGTTAATCCTTCCAAAGCAATAATCTAATCAGCTCCTTTGTTTTTCAAATTGCTCTGGAGACAGTCCTAAGCTGCCTAGATCACAAAGCATTCTTTTATTAGAGTATGAAATACAAAATTGACTTTGATAGCTCATTTGGAAAACTGTATTTAAGAGAGTAACATTTTGTTTCAAATAAGTCTCACTGTACGATGTTATACAAACATTTCCCCAATTCATGCTGACCTTTTCCTGCTGATCCTCAGGTATGAATGGTGAACTGTGAGAGAACTAAGGATTTTTTTTTTCCCCAGGTGCTGTTATGGAATTAATTCTGGGTGATGGTAGTAAATACATTGATTTTCCTAATGTTCTACTATCTCATTGGGTATCACATCACATACTTTCAAGTAGTTGTTGGGGTATCAGTAAACAAGATTTCCCGCAGAGGCTGTCTGTGCTCTTTCACTCCATTCTCAAATATTACCTTTTATTCTGTATCCACATTGACGGACCAGGCAGTACCCTTTCTGGCTGAACCTCCCTACCCTTCCATCCTTTCACTGTCTAGCAGTTTTGATCCTTTGTATCTTTCAGTGTCTGCTTCAACTCACTTTCAGTGTCTGCTTCAACCCCCTTCCCCATGAAGTATGACTTGTTCCTGGGACTGTTTGAATATGTACAGTCATTGGTTATATAAATGCCTTTGTTGTTCATTAGTTTTTATGCTCTTAGAAGAATGGGGCTGTGCTTTTATTAACTCTGGGCTTTCTTAGAACCCTGCAGAATTCCTCCACATATAAGCCCTCAATGTTTGTCATATTGAGTACAATTATAGATTTTATGTGATAATGAACTCTTCTGGTAGCCACACTTACCAAGTAAGTTAGACAAAATGCACAGGACATGATCTTCACTCTTCCTTTCAGAAGCATTTAGCCTGGGGTCCAAGGAGAGACCTTAGTGTTTTGTGAAACCTATAAAATTCTATGAAAAATCCTTGTATAGCTCCTATGTATATTTTTCTAAAGTTTAGGTTCATAGCTTTTTATCTGATTGTAAACAGTAACTTTTACCAGGTTAAGAACAGCTACTTTAAATGATTTAGACTTCTAAGTAATTTCTCAAAAGAATATGAGCCCCAAAAGGAAAATCAAAGCCAGCGATTCTTGTTAGGTAGTTCATTCAAAATCTCGTATATATTCTCCATATTTCAAAGATTTTAGAACTTGGAAAAAATCAGAAAATTCTTACTCAGTTCAATTTGAGGTTAAGTAA
Source organism: Oryx dammah (assembly GCF_014754425.2). Classification (NCBI taxonomy): domain Eukaryota; kingdom Metazoa; phylum Chordata; class Mammalia; order Artiodactyla; family Bovidae; genus Oryx; species Oryx dammah. The sequence continues at coordinate 10,057,309 of NW_024080444.1, read as the reverse complement.
GTTGATCAGGAACAGAATATGGCAGCTTAAGAATTGAAGGCTGAATTCTGTTTCTGATTACTTTACTTCCATCTCTAGTAACTCCAGAGGCATCAGGGAATTTCTCTTGAAAGAATGGGAGCTCTTGGTTAATGTGAGCAATCATTCACTCGTGGTGGTTCAGCACTTGATCACTGGGCCTCCTGTTTGTAAACAGGTGAGTATAGTAGGAGTTTAAAGGGCACAGTGCTGGTAACTGAATGATCAGAGTGTCAGGACTTAAGAGTGTAGAGCTTATGTCTGGGTTCCTCTCTATGTTTTAGCAGAAATTCTAGTATGGGTTGAAAGGAGTGGATACAGCTTTAAGGGGATAATTTTTTGATCAGTGTTATGTCCAAACATCATTGATTACAAGAGCAATCAATCAATAGGTGGGATAAAGCATCTGTGTGCAGCTGTCCTTGTCAGTAGGTTTTTGCTGTTCATTTCGAATGGAGACAAAGCTGGCTATTTTGTTCCTTGCCCTTGGTTCACTCTTTCTTTCTCAGGGAGGGCAGTGGACCACGGGGGACTTCCCTGGTGGCTCAGTGGTAAAGAATCTGCCTGCCAGTGCAGGAGATGTGGATTCGATCCCTGGCTGGGAAGTCCCCTGGAGATGGAAATGGCAACACTCCAGTATTCTTGCCTGGGAAATCTCATGCGCAGAGGAGCCTGGCGGGCTACAGTCCATGAGATTGCAAAGAGTTGGACACAACTTAACGACTAAACAACAACACTGGACCATGACTCAGGCCCCACCGAGCCAGTGTAGTGGCTTCTTATCCAGGAGCTGAGCAGAAATTCCTTGACTTGGATTCAGGTAAACTTTTGGCTCTCCCATATTTGGAGATGACATGCTGGCATGTTTGCATGGAATTTGTGCTGCAGCCTTATCAAGTATGCCTCCTGGAAAGGAAGTGTGACCAGTTTGTAGTTAATGGCATGATCACGATGACTTTCAAAACTGGGAACTTGGAAATTTTTCAGCTTCCTTCTTTTTGATTTGTGAAATGGTTACAATCTTTTGGCTTTCCATATTTACCTTACCAGTCAGTAACAAGTCAGTTAACTCAGTTGTAGAGAAAAATACTGTTTTTATATCCAAGTGTCTCATAATTCGATGTATTAACTTTAATTTCCATGGCAAGTCACTAGCCTCGAATGGCATATATGGCTACATTATTATCTAATACAAAATCATTCTCAGTCTTTATGACATGACTGAAAGAGCACGTGGCAGCCAGTTGCCTGTAGCTCAGGTTGGAACAGACCAGAGCTGCACCACCTCACCTCTCTCTGTGCCTCATTTCCAAAGCCTTCTTTAGTTCTTTCAGAAATGGTGATGTGGGAGCTGATAACTCCCTGTCTCTTATGTGTTGACTGCCCATTCAGAGAATCAAGTGCCACCTCATCTGTTTCTCTGAAACTCCATTTTTTTCCCAAGGGTTGGCAACCTATGACCTCCTGCCATTTTTGTGATGCAGTTGTGTTGGAACACAGCCATGCTCATTTGTTTGTGTATTGCCTATGGCTGCTTTTGTATTTCAGTGGCAGACTTGAGCAATGTGACCAAGATCATATGGTTTACAGAGCTTAAAATAGTTACTACCTGGAATTTTTCAGAAAATGATGGCTGTCCCCTTCTCTGTGGGATCCGACTGGGTTCAAATCTTGCATATTCAGATATTGTCTACATAGCTCAGGTAAAGAACCTGCTGGCCTGCTTTATGCTTATTGGTAGCAGGGCATGCATAGTGGTATCCTATTAGTTGGCCTAAGAATCCAGCTGGGGCTCTGTAATGCTCTGTGGCAGTGTTCTCGTCTAGCCACAGCCTTTCCCAGCACGGTTAAGCTTGGCTGTGTTTCTGAAAAGGTATCTTAAGGGTCAGGCTGTTTTGAGGGACACTTCCTCACCATGAACTTTGCACTCTCACACTTGCTTGAGACAGAGAAGGGACCTGCTGGTTTTGCTGACTCATTTCGCCTTGAGGCTGATCAGCATGAAGCATAACTCTTGTTTGTGATATTTTTCAGGCTGCAGCGTACAGAGGTAGAAAATAATGGCCTTGGCACAAGCCCTTTAATTTGTACTACCTTGCAAACACATGTGCAATTCCCCCTGGCACAGAGCTGCTAAGGAAGATTATACTCTACCTGATGCCACCCGTCATCACTTTTGATACTTGTTCCTATCATAAATCCTTTACTGTGTTTTATAATAAACCTACCACTCATTTTCTTTACCAAATGAGTACTTGGAAGACTGAAGTCTGTGTCTTAGCTTTCATGGAGATTTTTGCCATTTGCCTCTCCATTCATCGTTGAAACCTTTCTTAGGGGACTTTATTCCCTCCAGGCAAAAGAGAGCTGCATTATGGCCCATTTGCTGCTGCTGCTGCTGCTGCTAAGTTGCTTCAGTCGTGTCCGACTCTGTGCAACCCCTTAGATGGCAGCCCACCAGGCTCCCTGTCCTTGGGATTCTCCAGGCAAGAACATTGAAGTGGGTTGCCATTTCCTTCAGTGCATGAAAGTGAAAAGTGAAAGTGAAGTTGCTCAGTCGTGTCCGACTCTTCATGACTCCGTGGACTGCAGCCTACCAGGCTCCTCCGTCCATGGGATTTTCCAGGCAAGAGTGCTGGAGTGGGGTGCCATTGCCTTTTCCATGGCCCATTTAGAGCTGGTCAAAACCATAATGAAATTAGAGGAAACTTTTTTTCCTTGGTGGTAACGGCACCCGTGTAGCAGTGGTAGTCATGTCATCAAAGAATGTTTGTGGATGTTTATCCCACCACCATAATAAGAGATGAAACACAGACACTGTTGATTCTCAAAAGGGTATACCATTCCATTTTTCTGTGCACAGAGCCACTGTTCCCTCCTGAAAGGATGGTGTTTGCAGAGGATCCCTGTCGTACATGCCTCTGTGCCCCAGTGTTCAGTTTCACAAACTTGGCGCTGTGGTGTGGTGGGTATTGTCTAACAGAGATACAACTTTATTGTCTGCAGTGGAACCAGGAGTGGGGAGGGCCCCTGTTACAGAGGAGACATGTCATACAAGGTAGGGTGATGACAGGGTGCTGTGTGCTCATGTTTGGAGTCAGAGCTCGGCCTCCACACTGGCTCCACTATTTATTAGCTACATTACCTTGTACAAACCACCTAGCCCTTCTCACTCTCACATTCATCTACAGTAAAGTGCATACAATCGGTATATATGTTCATGGTGGCAATAATAAAAAGTACTATCATCAGAAACTTACAGAATCCATGTTCTGGGTCACAGATATGTTGGATGGTGTAACTTTCAAGTATATCACTCATCCTAGGCAAAGAGAACAGTTGTAAACACACAAGCATTAGTGGCATTCAGCTAATCCTGATTTAGCAACCACCATTTGGGCCTTTGCTTTATCAAAGTAGCCATTTGGTTTCTTTTTACTTGTTTGTAGAGTTTCTTTTCATTGAAGGGCAAAGCATGATTTGGTCCATCTGGGTGTTTCCAAAACTGATTCATAATGCTGTCCTTACCCTGTCAGGTCCATAGTCTTGCCAGACGATTAACAATAAGAACAAAATAACTAGGAAAAAAAAAAAAGTGTGTTTTTAGTAGAAATCAATTATTATGACAGCAGTCAGGGACAAATAATAATATTGCTCTGAGTAAGAAATCATTATTTCTTTTCCTGATTGGTTCAGCTATGAAGTTTAGGATACATTTGCCTTCCTCCATGTGTAAGTTTATGATAACATTATGATCGTAGGAGAGAGGAAATGATAGGGGTTTAGTAGAAGGTTTTGTAGAGTCCCAAAGGGAAATCATAGGATCCCTCTGATGCCTTGCTTTCAAAAGCCTAGAGCCTGGAATAAAACATTTACAGTCATTCTCATACTTTGTCTTCCCTTTCTTGAGATATCCAGGAATGCAAAGGCCAGATGAGTGAGCTTGATATAGTCCTACCCTAAAGTCTTTCTCTAAGAGAATAAAGTGAGACAAGAACTGGGGAGCCCCAAGCTTTCTTCCTGGTTTTACAGTCCTTTAAAATATTCTCCTGTCTTGGACTGTTCCTCCTGATGGGGGCACAGATAGAGGACAGGGTGTCAGTTGCCTCTTCTTTCTTCAAAGTGTTGGTCTATTTGTTTGCATCATTGTCATTTTCTTTTGGATTTTAGGCTATAATGTCTGTCAGGGGCTTTTGGAGAATATGTCGTGCATTGTTATTTTTTAACTTTTCTTTGCCTAATAAATGTTAAGTGTTGTGACTATAACTTGCCTGTGGTTACCATAGCACAGTTGAACCTGATGTCACATCTCTACTTTGAACAACTTGAAAAACCATTTAGTGTTTTGTTTTTTTTTTTTTAATACTGGTCAGATTTACCAAGGATGTATGCAGCTTCTGTCGTTCTTTAGATTTGTTTCAATTTATGAGTTTCTATTATAGTTCATAAGACAAGCCCAGAGAGTGTATGTGATATGTAATTTATAGCTATGATATGTTAATTCTGTGAAGTTGTAGTCAACTTACGCTTTACGAATTATGATGGCACTTATAAGTTGTTTACATGAAATAACAGGATAGATATGTGTCTTCCTTTGAATAGTAATAAAAAGAAATGCCTGTCAACTTAATTTATCACCAGACATGTTCATATTTAAAGCCCTTTACAGTGAAATAAAAGCTTGACCTAAAGATTATGGTTACTGCAGACTTGCCAGCAGCTGTGACTGTGGCATAAAATACTGTAAGGGCCTCAACTGCCGTAATAAAAGCGGGGTAGCTCGTGTGAAAAGCTGTTACAGGAGGCGAATGTTCTTGGATAGAGAAACGATTAAAGTAATCCTTCCAGTCGGAGATTTGAAAGGTCATCTGGTTCGAGTCCCAGGAGGTCCCCATCAGGTCCAGAGCTTCCCTGCTGCGCCCACCCTCCTCGCCCTCCCTTCCCCCCGCAACCCCTCTGTTTCGGGGCAGAACTGCAGCCCTGACATTCTCACAGGTGATCAGTGTCTCATTCTACACCTCTCTGAGGCAGTAGAAGGAAGAAAAAATGCCAGAAGGTCCTTAAAGAGTTTCATAGGGTAAAAGATAGCTTTAAATTCACACTGACATGAATTTTCATGTACACAGGAGTTCATTGGTCCCATACTTGGCTGCCTGCCTGGTGCCCAGCAGCAGGGTGAAGCAGAATGATGCAGGCACCATTCTCACATAGCTTAGACTTGTGCACGGTTTCTTGTGCAAGGTGTTGAGTATTACCTTACAAGTTTATCACCTAGTATTTATTATTAATGACGTACTAGGTCTAGCTATCGAAAGTTATCCACCTACTTTTCATAAGAGATAGAAGTGATTGTACAAACTGTCAACAAAAAAAATCCATAAAGTTTCTTTTTCTATAAGAAATCACATTTTAACTATTATTTAACTATTATCATTTAACTATTTAACTATTATTTAACTATTATCATTTAACTATTTAAGTATCATTTAACTATTATTAACTATTAACATTTTAACTACTATTTAACTATTATCAGAAAGAATGTAACATTTATGGATAGCATAATTCATTGTTATTTCGTTAACTGTCTTCTCATATCTTCTTATATCTTAAACTGTTACTTAAGTGAAAAGTTACAGTAGTGATGTCCATCTTTAGAATTCAAACTTGCAGTTGTAATGTGCAAAGCTTTGTGTCCCTCTCTAACCAAAATAAAAATAAAAACTAGTAACCTCTTCGGTGGTGTTTAACATTGCTATTTTTGGTTGTCTGTTCACTGCCATAGTTATTTTTCCATGTAACTGCTTTTCCCACGTAGAAATTGCCGTCATTTCATACTTTTTTCCCTACTGGCCCATAGTGTTTGAAGGCTGTTGTAGGTGCAGCATTTGTGCAGTGCTGAATGCATGCATTAATCAGAGAATATGAAACTCATTCTCTCAAGTTCATTTTACAAATCATCATAAATCATAACCAACCTACTGGCTAGGTTTTGTTTGCTAATATTCACTTAGTTAATATACTTACGTCTCTGTGGTGGGGAACTGTGGAGTCATGGTCGGATACATGACAAGCGCGGGTAGCTCCATGGGGTATGATTTTGAAGAAAATGAAATAAATTGATGAAAACAAGAATAGGACCGATGGTGATGAAATGTCTTGTACCCAGTAAACACTCAGCTGAGCCTGCGTCAGCTGACTCTGAATGGGAGGCCTTTACATCATAGCATCACTGCCTTTCCTATGGCAGTGTTTGCTCCAGTTAGAAGTGTTACCCCCAAAATCATTCTACTCGCCTGACTGCAGTAAAACCAGCGTAGTGATGCCCGGCTGTGGCGAAGAGAAGTGTAGCATTTCCTCAGGGTGCTGAGTCAGGAGTCCAGGTGGCTGATGTTCAGAAAGCCAGAACTCCCCCATGGCCTTCAGGGCAAAGTTCGTAAAGACAGGGTGAGAGCAGGGGAGTGTGAGCTATGTGATCAACTTGCGGACATTCTTCTGACTGGTTGGTGGTGAGGTGATCCAGAGTCAACAACATCAACATTCTAGTTCCAGCTGGTGTGGAGTCTACGTGCCCATGGGCAGCATACCATTAACCTCTTCTGGTAGGGGTTTCAGTATCTGCAAACAACTCAAAGGATATGGCTACAAATGTTATCTGTAGTTCTTGAGGAGGAACTAAATGTCTTTAAATTTGTGTAATGGCTAACCTGTCATACTTGACTGTTTCCCTTTTCACATTTGTCTCACTTCACTAATATGTTCTTTGGAACTAGGGAAAGACCTGGGAGCTAAAGTTTTTGTGCAAACAAGAGACAGGTAGAGGATGGGATGTCGTAGGAGTGAGGGTGAGGGGATGGAGGGGTGGAGCAGTTGGGGATGGATAGGGAAGGTCTGTCCCAGGAAATCTCCGTAGAGTCCTGCACAGTTAGAGAAGTAAAGTAAAATTTGTATCTAATGCATTTGAAGACCAGATGTTGGATAACCCATTCAGTTTTCTAGTTTCAGAAATACAAACTGACCTTTAGGTACAAAACCTAAGGTCAGATGATTTAAGGATAATTGAGATTTTTCAACTTTCATGGTAATCACGTAGACAATATGAAGCCTTCTTTTTAAGAGGTGTGGTTTCTTTTTTAAACAAAGTATGTACAATTATCACTTTAATTGGTCTGATTTTATTAAAGGAAAAAGATGTACTATAAATGCTTTTAGCATTTACATTTTTGCGTAGTAAATCTTTGATAGTCAGCATGAGAGATTCAGTAAAATAAGATGATTATTTCTTTGTTCCATTGAAGAGGGGGGAAAAAAGGACATTAACTTAAACAACTATCTCAACCCTGATGTAGATTTATTTCTATTTCAGTGAATCCTCTGGGCATTAGCATTGTACTGTGTACAAAGGAATAGATAATATGAAAAATATTTGTTTCTTCTTAAAATCTGGAGTAATATTTTTATTACTAAAAACAAGGAAGAGCTCAGCATCGAGAATCAGTTACTTATATTTTCCTAATTCACTGTACATATAAGAGACTTTCAGAGCTAAAACGTGACATCCTAGACCGCTTATATAATTTACAGGATCAGTTCAGTTCAGTCACTCAATCGTGTCCGACTCTTTGCAACCCCATGAATTGCAGCACGCCAGGCCTCCCTGTCCATCACCAACTCCCGGAGTTCACTTAGACTCGCGTTCATCGAGTCAGTGATGCCATCCAGCCATCTCATCCTCAGTCGTCCCCTTCTTCTCCTGCCCCCAATCCCTCCCAGCATCAAAGGCTTTTCCAGTGAGTCAACTCTTTGCATGAGGTGGCCAAAGTACTGGAGTTTCAGCTTCAGCATTATTCCTTCTAAAGAAATCCCCGGGTTGATCTCCTTCAGAATGGACTGGTTGGATCTCCTTGCAGTCCAAGGGACTCTCAAGAGTCTTCTCCAACACCATAGTTCAAAAGCATCAATTCTTTGGCGCTCAGCCTTCTTCACAGTCCAACTCTCGCATCCATACATGACCACTGGAAAAACCGTAGCCTTGACTAGATGGAACTTAGTCAGCAAAGTAATGTCTCTGCTTTTGAATATGCTATCTAGGTTGGTCATAACTTTTCTTCCAAGGAGTAAGCGTCTTTTAATTTCATGGCTGCAGTCACCATCTGGAGTGATTTTGGAGCCCCCCAAAATAAAGTCTGACACTGTTTCCACTGTTTCCCCATCTATTTCCCATGAAGTGATGGGACCAGATGCCATGATCTTCGTTTTCTGAATGTTGAGCTTTAAGCCAACTTTTTCACTCTCCTCTTTTACTTTCATCAAGAGGCTTTTTAGTTCCTCTTCATTTTCTGCCATAGCCTTTAACAGACACTGTTTTCCTAGCATTGTCTTGAAATTAATTAGTCATGGTGTATGGAACCGGGCTGTTTGGGTTTGAATCTTGACTTCACTAAAGACCTTGGGCAGACTAAACTTTTCTGTGTGTTGGTTTTCTCATTAGTTAAATGGGCAAAATAAGTATGCCAACCTTGTGCTTAGAACAGTGCCCAACACTCTGCAAGTACCAAATAAGTAAATAAATGTAGACAAATGCTTTTTTTTTTTAGTGTTGATTTATTGTTGAAAATATGTCTAAAGACACATTTTTTCTTTCAGTTTATTAATTCATGCAAAAAGTATTTATTGACTCCTGCCCCCTCAACCCCTTGGTTGAAAGGTGCAGTTTTAAGTAAGGTAAACATGATCTTTGTCCTTTTACAAATAAGACTTAGAGACTGACTTTTATAAAATAATTACACAACTAATTACTTAATTATGATGTCATTTGTGTCACATATTCTGGGTGTGGAGTTATTTTGTAGCAGGAGGAACTGACCTAGTCTGTGTGCAATTAAGGTGAAATAGGAAGGATGTTACCTAGGTTGCTTGGTTATAGCTGGAGAATCAGACTATTTCTAGTATGGGCAGCAGTCCATGGGGAGATTCGTAATGTAACATAGGAATAACAGTAAGAGCAAAATGATAAAACCAGAGTTGATAAAGGTGTTTTTATTGAATCTTAAATTCATAAGATCTGCTCTTTCCCCTGTTAGGTGCCCTGCTGTCTGTCCACCTGCATGTTCTTCCAGAGCTGCATCCTCTTTTCTGCCTTCAGTCTTTCTCGCTGGCTCAAGACTTCCCCCTCCCCCAAGCAGAGTCTGTACATTCTTCTGTTTCATGGTGCTGCCATCATCCTGTTCTTTCCTTTTTTATCCTGCTGTTTTTGCTCTCACTTTTTCAGCTATTCCTAGGTCAGCTACTTACTCCTCAGTCCAAAAGAGTATTTGAATGTTTGAAAAATGGGTAAAAAGAAGTTTCTTTTGCAGTCTGTTGGAGCTAATAATACAGACTCTTTGGACAACAAGAACATAAATCTGATGTTATTTTATTGACTGAGAAAGTCTTAGTTTTTTGCTTATGACCTAAGAAATACTCTAGTTCAGAATTTTTTTTTTTTATTCCTGGTCATTGAAGGACTAGCTTAAGTTAACTTCTGCTTGCATTATTCTTCTAAATGGGTTTTTTTTTTTTTTAATGGGGCTTCCTTGGTGGCTCATTGGTAAAGAAACCGTCCGCCAGCGTAGGAGATGTGGGTTCGATCCCTGAATCATTCTCCTGGAGAAGGAAGTGGCAACCCACTCCAGTATTTTCGTCTGGAAAATCCCGTGGACAGAGGAGCCTGGCAGGCTACAGTCCATGCGGTTGCAAAAGAGTCATATATAACTTAGCAACTGAACAACAACAATCCACATTTTTTAATCTTTTGATCATTGTTTCTCGAATGACAAATCTTAGAAAAATGGGGATTTTTAAGAGACTTCTTTATATGGTTTGTTTCTCCATTACTGCATCTTAGGAATTATTTTAATGAAATAAAATTATTTCCTAATTATTTTAGGAAATAAAAGAAAAAGGTGGTTCTGACTATGTAAGCCTAGGAATGTGTGAACTTCATTAAAGGCAATTTGCAGGAAAATACCTAAAACCACATACCAGTTTCATGTTTCTTTTTTGGTGGGGGTGGGGAGGATTGAGGTGGAGAAATGAAAAACCAAGAGTCTAAAGGCTCAGAGTACCATAGCTTCTCTAGTTGGAGTTTGTAAACAGAGAATAGGTTGAATTTAGGCAATCCAAATATGAGAGTAAAAAGGCATCCACACTAGGCTTTTAATCTGCCAGCTTTGAGATCTTCATGGGTTTTGAAGTCTTTAAATTATGTGCTAAAGTAGCCATACTTTAAAGAGCAATAAGGCAAATTGTATAATCATTATTCCAAAAGTTGGAATGATGGTGTAGGCATGCGTAGTATAATTTAGTTACAACGTGTGATACTATTCCTACTATATAAACATATTAACTTATTCTTTCCTACCTATCTATATACTCAACCAAGTTTTAGTTGAAAAAGAAACCATTCTTGTAGCACTGCTGGTAGTTGACAATAGCCCTTGATAGTCATTTTTATTCTGCTGTAGAAATTATCCTTGAACTGAAAAAAAAGTCCACAATACAGTGTCTAGTCATTAAACACTATCATATTTGTGAAGAGCCTCTTCCAACCAGTTTTACATTTCTTAACAGATATGTGTTATAGCTGAACTCTGGTAAAGTGAGGGTAATTGATGACTAAGTGTTATTTATCTCTAGAACGCAGGTGTACTACTCAGGTTTCTACAGAGCCAATGGGAGATATATATATATAAATTTATTATAAGCAATTGGTTCTAATTAATGGAAGCTGAAGTATCTGAAGTATCCCAGGATCTGTAGTCAGCAGTCTGGACACCCAAGAAGATCTGATGTTTTGGTTCTAGTGCAGAGGCAGTACAAAACCCTTGTCCCAGCTCAATCAGACAAGCAGGAAGAGTTCCCTCTTCTTTGTTCTATTCAGGCTTTCCACTGATTGGATTGAGCCTGCCCACATTAGGGACAGTAGTCTGCATTATTCATTGTACTGATTCAGATGGTCATTTTTGTCATAGAAACACTCTCACAGACACACCCAGAATAATGTTTGACCAGTATCTGAGCATCCCATGGCCAAATCAAGTTGATATGTGAAGGCAGCTATCACAAATAATTTTGGTTTAATGTCTAAAAATCAATCAGTTTAATCCTTCACATTAACAGAATAAAAGAGAAAATATTATTTTACCAAATATAAAAAAAGCAACACTTATCTCAGATAAAAATGCTCAGAGGGAACTTTGTCAATAAAGTAAGTATAAGAAACCTATAGTGAATATCAGACAGCTTGGTGAAACATTAAACAGTTCTTCCATCAGATTTTATGCAAAGTGAGAGCTTTCATTCTTAACCACTGCCGTTTGTTACTTCACTGAAGACTCTGGCCTCTGAAGTAAGTCAAGAAAAAGAAGTCAGGGGTATGAAGAATAGAAAAGAAGTAAAACTTTGTAGAGGATTGTTTATGAAGACTATACCTACATGAAGATCTAGATATTGTTCAATAGAAGAGGAGAGAGAACCCAAAATATACCCACACTTACATGGCATTTAATTTTTGTCAATGGAATCAAAGTGATCCAGTGGGGGAGAAAAGGAGTCTTCTATATTTGTGGGGGGAAAAAATGAACCTTGAGCCCCACCACATAAAAATGCTAATTCAAGATGGATCCTAAACCTGAAAGAGAAGATTGAAGTATGAAGCACTTGGAAGAAAGTACAGGAGAATATATTTATAACGGAGATAGCAAAAGGTTCCTTAAGTCATAGAAAGCAATGATTATAAAAGGCAAATATTGGTGGGTTAGACTTCATTAAAGTTAAAAACCTCCACTCAGTAAAAGACATCATTAAACAGACATCAGTTAGGAGAAACATATATATGTTGCAAGACATATAATATCTGAAAAATGACTGGTATCTGGGATATGTAAAGAACTGGGACAACTCAATAACAAAACAAAACTATGTCAATAAAGAGTGGGCCAAAAATGTAACAGACTCTTGGCAAAGGGAAGATACATAAAATTAAAGCACGTTCATCATGAATGTACAGTTAAGTGTTCCTAACAGTTTCACTCCTTATAGGAGCTAGGCTGCAGCACTGTTCAAGGACAGCAGGAGTGAATGGTTGTGCAGGGAAGCTTTGTGCCCCCAGTGTTCCTCAGCCCGGGCCTGGTGCTGCTGCTGCTTTTCCAGCAGCCTGCTGCTGAAGTCTTTTCTGCCTTGTAATCTCTGCATGTCTCCTTAATATCAGAACCACGTCAGAACTCTTTTGGCACAGGGCAGCTCCATACAGGGAAGCAGTCAGAAGGACTGGGATGGTGGGGAGCATCAGTGCTCTGTATTCTGTACTCTACACAGAGTCTGTTTTTAGGAGCACTGATATGGATGACACAGTGATAGAGGCTCAGGTCATCATTCTGTCACTTAATTAATTCATAACCTTTGGCAGATTATTGATTCTCTGTATCTTACATTAGTAAAACAGGGATATTAATAGTTTCTCATAGGGCTGTGAAGATTGAGTAAGAGAATATAAGCACTGATGCAGTGAGAAAATGCTTTGCATTTAGCACTATGCCTAGCACATAGTAAGCACACAGGAAGTGACAGATGTTTGCTATTATAACCATCAGCTTGAATTCTTTTTAATGATAATCAATTAAAACCCTTTTTAAAAAAACAAGAAATGGTATTTAAGATGTCTGACACTCAAGAACTTAGGAGAGTGGACAAAATGAAAAAAATATCACAAGTAACTTGCCCTTGGACACAGAAAGCCATGTGTACCATTGCTGTATTTAACTGATCATGCTCTTGGTGAGACGGTTCTTCCTGCGGGATCCACTGTAGGAACTTCATGCTGTGTTCAGGCAGGCCTTCTCAGGGTCAGGACCCTGGTCTGTGATTGACAAGATTCTCGGAGTTTGCTATTTGCCAAATGATAATTAAGTTAAACTGTTTCATTAAAAATATAAAAAGAAAGTAGTTGAATATTTAAAAAGAAAGGGAAAAAATTACACATTTACTTTGAACTGCTGGAAGAAGTTGAGAGTAAAATTTCTTTTTTAAATTTGGTATTCCAATAACCTTTGCAGTTCAATACCAATAAATTAGTATTATCTTTTGACATATATCATTCATTTTCAGGCAGCTAGTAATTTTATATCTTTATGGTTACAGGCTGCCTTATTTCTGACGTTTTATTATTAGATCTTTATTTTATTATTATTTATCTTTATTATTAGATCTGAGTATTAAAGTGAAGTTTTATATTAGACCAGGCTTTTAAAATAATATATTTTACATTGGGTTTTGAAAATTTTACACTGGTCCTGGAACACTGGAATATGTAACTTCTGTTGGTTGAACAATACTTAATTGCTATTTTGGTGTTTTTTGATGTTACAGAGACAGAAATGTATTTATACAAGTATAAACTTTTCCTGTTGAAGGCTCTTTTGTGAATTGTGACTAGCATTTAAAATCTTAACTGGTTTTAATAGCCATATGGATTCAAGTCTCCAGATTAAAAACATGGGGCTAATTTATCTGTTTATCCCTTAGGCCTGATATTCTAAACATGCTAATTGACCTCAATGGTTTTGAACATAGGTAAAAGCGGAAATTTGAAATAGTCTTCTCCTCTGGCAAGTTCTTTTATATATACATATAATTTTCTGTACTAATTTTTTTGTTAATTTGAATTTTATGATTTGTTTCTGGCTCATAGTATATGTCTGTTTTATCTGATGACCCATGTCATTTCATTCTGACTGTAAAATCATTTTCTTGTAAGTCAGATTAATCACTAATGCTCTGGTTTCAACTGTAAATACATTTCCAGTAACAATCTAGAAAAGAAGATTCAAAAATTCTTCCTATGCTCATAAGTAATTTTCACTTTTCTTCTGAGTGTATCATGTATTTAGTTAAGTGTGTATATTCTGTCTTAAGATAGTCTCAATGAGTCAGCATTCTCAAAAGTTACAGCCTTCTACCTCCTTTTGGTGCAGAAAGAAAAATAGACTGCCTCCTTGATGTGTGTCTCCAGATATCTGTCTGATTCCTCCTGCCCTACTTTCTTCTCTCTGGTTCTTCTATCATTCTTGACTTCCTTCTGAGGCTCTTGTTTTCCATGTTGTGGTGTAGAGGACTGCTGGCTTTTCTAGGCTAATAGACTAGGACCAAGTCCTGGGAATGAGTCCTCTCTGCCTGCCTGGGTCACATGCCCGTCCCTAACCCAGTCACTGTTGTCTCTGGAATGAAATGTTTGATTGGCTAGTCCAGCCTCACCTAAAACACAAGGCCTGGGCCTGGGAGAGAATTGTTTCCAGAATTCTTTTTAGTCTGAAAGCATCCTAGTGAAGAAGAGTCTTAGCAGTGCATCATGTAATAAAAATATAGTGGTTTAATTCTGCTACATCAATGTCAATAAAATATTTGAATAAACTAATAAATAGTAAATTATAAATAAAAACAGTCCTGTTCAGTTCCACAAAACTTAACCAATGTTGAGAATTGCAAACTTTTCTCAAATTTCTGCCCTCCCTCATGTAGCTGCTTATTTATGAAGTTTGGTCACTATAGTCATACCTCTTTGCTCATATTAGACAGCAGAATGTTTGTAGAATGAATGGTGTCATAGCTTGTTACTCTGACATTATTGCAGGAGCATAAGCATTGGATTGAGAATGGATGTAATTTAATATTTGATTAAAGGACTGGGCCTTCTGTTAGTTTTCTTTTCCGTATATGTTTCACAGAGAGGGGGAAAAAAAACCTGTGGTGGGATAGGCTTCATGATTTTGCACTTGAAAGGGAAATCTTGCCAGTTACAATATGGGGCCAGAGATTGTATAGATCAGGTGGTCTATTTGTAGCAGAATGGATTTCCCAAAGAGGATAGTGGGAAGCCATTTTCAACTTATTTCTTAGTCCTTGGACAAAGTAAAAAGGCAATGGATGAGCAGATACGGTATATGAAAATTATTTATTGCTATAAAAATTCCTCTCTGACTGTTACCCTGTCTTCTAGAAGACCTCAGCAACAGTTCTTTGAATGCAAAAGGGACCAAAACTGAAGTGATGACTATTGTTTTTAACTCTGCTGTCTCTAGGGCTTTGCCTTCCTCCTCTATTTAGTCAGATCACTCCAACCCCATGAGGTTTTCCCATTTTGATTTAAAGGATCACTGCTCCAGCTTGTGTTTATTCACTAGTGAAGGAGGAACATTCCTGATTTTTTATTTCTTGACAATTGATGGATTGTAGTAGGCAGTCACATCTGAGGAAATAAGTGAAACTACAACCCTGAAATTTCTTATTACACATATGGATGCTGCTGGTGCTCCTGCTGTTGCTAAGTCGCTTCAGTTGTGTCCGACTCTGTGGGACCCCATAGACGGCAGCCCACCAGGCTCCTCTGTCCCTGGGATTCTCCAGACAAGAATACTGGAGTGGGTTGCCATTTCCTTCTGCAATGCATGAATGCATGCTAAGTTGCTTCAGTCGTGTCCGACTCTGTGCGAACCCACAGACAGCAGCCCACCAGGCTCCTCTGTCCCTGGGATGCCCTAGGCAAGAATACTGGGATGGGTTGCCATTTCCTTCTCCTCACATCTGGATGAGTAATCTTTATTCTGATTATTGTGTAAGTTGTATAAGTAGGGGATAAGGGGCTGTTTGTTTTTGTTTTCTTTTGGCACCAGAAACATTGTTGGATGGAAGTGTTTTAAAGTGGTCTTGATTAGTTGGCAGGATTTGAGGCTCATATCGGCTATATTTATGATTACTTTCTGGACTCAATCCAGTTTGAATTTAAATACATTAAAAGTGTACGTGAATGTGAGGGAATATAGATCATTAAAATTGCATTTATTATGTAGCCTTTTTTTTTTTAATGTCTAGAGTGATTTATGAGTTTCTTTAGAGTAAAAATAGAGCATTTCCTACCCAATCACTTTCTAGATTTTATTCAGTGGACCCATTGCCCCTGGGTTAGTGTAGGACTTCTCTTGTCCAGAGCTTGTTAATGATTGTTACAACAATGACAGTTCTACATTTTATTTGTAATAACTAAATTCTTAGCAAGTGGGTATGAATTTAGAAATCTAAGTTGTAGTTTGTACCTATGTGTCATTTGCTAGACCAAAAAAAAGCATTCCTTAGTGTTTGTGACATGTTTCCATTAATTAAAGCAGAATCCCCATATTTGCCAATGAAAGACTTGCTGCTGCTGCTGCTAAGTGGCTTTAGTCATGTCCGACTTTGTGCGACCCCGTAGATGGCAGCCCACCAGCCTCCCCTGTCCCTGGGATTCTCCAGGCAAGAGTACTGGAGTGGGACTTTGAGGTCTTCTAATCAAAGGTTCTACATAGCGAAAGGTTGCCATTTCCTTCTCCAGTGCATGAAAGTGAAGTTGCTCAGTCGTGTCCAACTCTTCGCGACCCCACGGACTGCAGCCCACCAGGCTCCTCTGTCCATGGGATTTTCCAGGCAAGAGTACTGGAGTGGGACTTTGAGGTCTTCTAATCCAAGGTTCTACATAGTGAAAGTTGGGCTTCCCTTGTGGCTCAACTGGTAAGGAATCTGCCTGCAATGTGAGAAACCTGGGTTCGATCCATGGGTTGGGAAGATCCCCTGGAGAAGGGAAAGGCTACCCACTCTGGTATTCTGGTCTAGAGAATTTCATGGATTGTATAGTCCATGGAGTTGCATGGGATCCATGGGGTCTTCTAATCAAAGATTCTGCATAATGATCAAGTAATTCAGTTTTTAAATAAATTATGTAAATAGAAATAAAGCAAGTAAACAATTCAGATATAGTAAGGTCAACATTAGATTGCATTTTCATTTTCATCTTACTTTACAGGCAATATTCTAGTGTTTCATAGTAATTCAGTTAGTGTTTATGGAGTACGTGCTGTGTGTTGGTAAAAACAGATCTGAGCCCTGTCCTCACAGAATGTAGGTTCTAGGGCAGGAAGTAGACATTAACCAAGTAGACATATAAACAAACATATGACTAAAATTTTTATAAGTGACCTAAGAGAAAGGAACTAGGTGCTTGGGATGAAACACTTTTGGTTTGGATAAATATAGATAGATCAAGAGTTGAGAGAGAGAAATTGCCTCTTAAGGAAGGGATTCATCTGTTTATGGATATTTCCACTAGAGTATAGGGCTTTAGTCCAAGCAGCCTTCTCATGCCATGCCCACTTCTAGTTGTGCCCACCACCTCTATCCCCACAGCTCTCCCCAAAATCAGATTTAAGGAACTGGATCTGTCTCTCACATGTGTATGTGTATTATATGTAGATAAGCCATATATGTTACATGTATAATCACATATAACCTGTTTTATCCACCTATAGAGTGTACTTTCCCATATCTCTAAATGCTTTCCCATAAATTATGTGTTTTTAAAGCAATACTCTATTGTTTCTAGAATTTTTTTTTAATGTTTTTTAGATCTTTGATGAACATTCTTAAATATAAGCTAGCACTTTAAGTAATTATTTTCTTAGGATAATTTCCCAGTTGTTAATTTACTGGCACAGATTATTCATATTTTAAAAGGTTTATTACATATTTAAAAGTTCTATGTTGCTAAGTTTTTGGCTTGAATTATTCTTAACATGTCACAGATTGATTTAATACAGCTTCACTTTTGCTATTTTGAGTCTAAAGTAAAGCAACTAATAGTAACAGTCATGGAAGTTAGTTCTGCATGTTGGATCCTTGTTGGCCTTAAACTGATTTAAATCCTGTTTTCCCAATCTTAATTTCTTTGAAGAATAATGAATCCTCTTATAGGAAATGTTTTTCCATTGATTTCCCTATTTATGGTGTTCTAAATTTGGCCAGAGAGAAATTGAAGAAATACTTAAAAAATGCATGGTGTGTTTTTCTATCTTCTATTTGTTTTTCTACTGGTTCATATAGAATATATATCTACCTTTTTCCCTTGCTTTAAATAATTTAACAAAATTAATAACAGATAAAAGATAGTAGCCGTGCCAGACATATTCTCACACTTGAGTGGGAATGCAGGATTTGCCAGACAAAATGAATCTGAGATGCTGCATTATTTACTTATAGTGCTGTGGGGTTTTCTAAGGAAGTGTTGCTGAAAAGCTATCTGTTGTTAATCAATTCAAAAACTTATTTCCTCAAAATTGTTTTTCTTTTATTATGTAATGTTAAATTTCTGACCATATTGTTAGTATTAGAAAGCCTGAAATAAATTAGACTTCTTCCTAAAGGCATTGATTTTTTTTTTAATCTAGTTAGCTTTCATCCGGTTGTCTCTTGTTTTAGGAATAGTGCCAGAGGATTTTTTATGTGGCAAGAGATGTGTGATCATATTGCCATGAGTGTGGGATACTGTTTATGACAGGACTGTTAAATAAATAAAGGTTTTATTTTTTTCTTAAAAAACAGATTAAAAATTCAGTATGGCATATAAGATTTAAAATATGGTAACCTAGAATTTATTTGAAAAATAGCAAGTTATTTTTGTTTCTATCAAGTAAGAGCACCCTTAATATATATAGTCAGCTCTCTGAATCCTTGGGTTCTACATCTGTGGGTTCAACCAACTGTGAATTGAAAAGATTAGGAAAAAAAATTCTATAAGTTTCTTTTTTGGCAACTATTTATATAACATTTATAATATAACTGTTTCCAGAGTATCTACATTGTTTTAGGTATTATAAGTAATCTACAAATAATTTAAAGTGTGTGGGAAGATGTGCATAGGTTATATGCAAATACCACCCCATTTTATACTAGGGACTTGAGCATCTCATCTATACAGTTTGGTATCTGAGGGCAGTCCTGGAGCCAGTCCACTAAGGATACTGAGGAACAATGAAACTCTATAGTGCTTCCATTCTGGGGATTACGTTATGCATACATGGCTGTTTCACTGATATTTTTCCTGATTTGTTCCTGTCTTTCCCCTTTAGAAAAATGATAGTACTTTTGAAATCATATTTCCTACATTGGTATTAGTGTTTGAACTGTACAGAAAAGGAGATGTAAGAGGGTTAGAGGTTGTTGCCTTCATCTCCAGCTCCTCAGAAGTGAGGAGATGAACATCTCCAGCATTAGTCAGATGCTTTTTTACCATGGCTAATAGTCTATCATGAAACCTGGGAAATGGCTAATTTCACATTCAGCCCCTTGAATTACTCAATGTGTTCCTGTGAGCTTAGTAGTTGCTCAGTGAATGGGAAGTTGAAAATACCAGAGGTGATGGTTGGTAGGATATTGAAATCTTGCATCACTTGAAACTTTTTTCCCACTCACTGTCCTTGTGACTGGCCTCCCTGGTGGTGCTAGTTGTAAAGAATCCACCTGCCAGTGCAGGAGATGTAAGAGATGTAGGTTTGATCCCTGGATCAGGAAGATCCCCAGGAGGAAGGAATGGCAACCCACTCCAATATTCTTGCCTGGAAAATTCCATGGACAGACGAGCCTGCTGGGTGACAGTCCGTTGGGTCACAAAGAGTTGGACATGACTGAAGTGACTTAGTATTCATGCAGTCTTATGACGTCTTGCAAGTCACTTAGTGTTTTTGTGTCTCAGTTTTTCATGTATGAATTATGATGATTGGAATGGAAGATTTATTTCCTAAGGTTCATTCCACTCCAGTCATCATAATTCATACATGAAAAACTGAGGCACAAAAACACTAAGTGACTTGCAAGATGTCATAAGAATGCATGAGAGAACTTCTAATTGTGTCCAATTAGTCGTTAAAAATATTTAAAATATTCAAAAGTCAGTGTATCTGAACATCATAGAAAGATTATCTGTTGTATACTTCCATGTCATTTCTGTCAGCTGTCTCACATATGATTTTATAGACTCTTAGGAGCAAATCTTTATATTCATAAAATACTTAGATCCCTCAGATTTTGCAGAGCCCTATTTTTATCTCATCTTACCTACATTTTTCTCCCATATAAAGTGTGACATACAACGCATGAATTCAGAACAAAGTAATTTCATCTCTTCTCCGGTACTAAAGAGTTCAGTTTCATGCTGTGTTTTACATGGCACAGTGAAAGTGGATTGTTTAATATCTGCAACTCTGCACTTCCTTAACCTTTCTATGAGAATACTTAGGTAAGTGTTGAGAAACAGAGATTCTAAAAATAATTCCTACAGAATTTTTGAGAGACCCCTGGAGCAAGCTATTTGAATCCATTTCCCTTCTTTCTATATAGTTTTTCTTTGTTTGAGCAGTGTTCCCGTAGGTCAGAAAGATAGAGTTTCTAGCCTCATACCTTAAATTGCTTTATAATTGCCTTACTTTATAAGGGAGACATATCCTGGCATGGTAAAGCCTGAAAATATTCAGAAGAAATGAATCTGAACCTATTAAAAGCAGATGGAGAAGAGGAAACATATTTGGGAAAGTTGTTAGCTAGACTGGATATACTGTGTTAACACAGCATGATGTCATGCGTAAAAAGCAAAAATAATGGGACCCAGGCATTTGTTCTCAACTGTAATTTCAACTTGGTTATGGGTCATAGAAAAAGAAATTTAGAATGGAAAAATATGGCCCACATTTAAATTAAAAACTATTTAAAATGTGTTAAATATGGTTTGGTTTTGAATATCCACAGTAGATTGGTTAAGAGTATGGGAGTTTTTCTAGATTGGAATCTGGTAAGCATCATATTACTTGTTAGTAGTTCGACATTGGGCACACTGAATGCTCTGAGCCTCTGTTTCCTCATATTTATAAAAGGTTATTTATTCAAAAAATATTTTTAGGTGCCTCTAATCCTCTAGGCACCTAGAATGTACTTCTTGAAAAGACACGATGTATATTTTCATGATTTAAAATAGACTGAAAGAGGAAGGTCAGATATGACAAAGGTATCTGAAACATTTCACAATAATGATTTATTAAAATGAGAATAAGAAATTCAGTTCTGGTATCCTACTTTCTTACTATTGACTATGATTATCTTTTTGGCCTTTAAGGGTATTTTAGAGCTACTTTCTTTGCCATGTCCATGAAAACAGAACATTTAGACTTTTTCTCTGGGTGTGTATCCTAGGATTCCCAGAGCCTCTAAGTGTTTTGTACAGTTTGACAAAATCAGAGTTTTGGAAACTCTGCAGACCAGTATGGGGAAAACAAGGAATGTTCCGGTCTCCTTCAGCACTTGCTTCGTTAATGGATATAAGGACAAAGGAAATGACCTTTGCACTCTTTTTATAGTGGGTTTGCTGATTAATATTGATCTCAAAGTTATTTCTTTTCTCTCCCTGCTCAGTCAGTATAAATGTAATTATATAGTTTACTTTTCATGTGATCTGGTGAAATGGCCTTTTACTTTGTCTTTGACTAATGTTAAAAGAAATGTTACTCAGAAAATCAAAATCAAGTGCTATTCAAATATTACTTTTATCTTCAGTTCAGTTCAGTTCAGTTGCTCAGTTATGTCCGACTCTTTGCCACCCCATGAATCACAGCATGCCAGGCCTCCCTGTCCATCACCAGCTCCCAGAGTTTGCTCAAACTCATGTCCATCGAGTTGGTGATGCCATCCAGCCATCTCATCTTTGGTCGTCCCCTTCTCCTCCTGCCCCCAGTCCCTCCCAGCATCAGAGTCTTTTCCAATGAGTCAACTCTTCTCATGAGGTGGCCAAAGTACTGGAGTTTCAGCTTCAACATCAGTCCTTCCAGTGAACACCCAGGACTGATTTCCTTTAGGATGGACTGGTTGGATGTCCTTGTAGTCCAAGGAACTCTCAAGAGTCTTCTCCAACACCACACTTCAAAAGCATCAATTCTTCAGCACTCAGCTTTCTTCACAGTCCAACTCTCACATCCATACATGACCACAGGAAAAACCATAGCCATGACTAGATGGACCTTTATTGGCAAAGTAATATCTCTGCTTTTTAATATGCTATCTATCTTTTGTCTTAATTAATTCTAAATATTTAAAAACTTTCTTATATTGAAATAATAAATTATAAAGTAATTATAATAATTTTCTCCCAAAATTATTTAAGAGGGTACATGTACAAATGAGCAATGAGTGAATAAGTGTACAGATGAAGTAAATCTGTATTACAATGGATATTACATATGACCAAGGGGAGAAGCCCACTTGGGTATATAGTGAGGGTAACCTAAAGATGTTCCATAGATAGAAACGGGTAGGAGGCCTTTTCTGTTCTACTCTTACGTTGGTTTCATGCATTTTTTTTTTCTTAAGCTCATTTGAAGAATGAGCTCAAGAATCATGTGGCTCTACTATCTTTGAAAATCTATTCTGTAAAACATAACTGTTTGAGTCCAGACTTAAACTTTAAAACATTACATTGCTTTACAACAGCATTTTGAGTCTTTTAGTTTTTTTGCGGGGAAGAGAGTTGGGCAGATCATAATCATAATCTTTTTTTAAAGAGCTCAAGTTGATCCTAGTGTATTAATACACTTAAAAATTTTTGAACCCCCTGTGAGAGAGCCAGGAGAACATTTTTATGTGAGAGAGATGATGCAGAGCTCAAGGCTTACCCACTTTTACTCAGCTAATAAGCAGAAGAGCTGTAGTTAGTTTCAACAACTCTAGCTGTAGTCAGAGCAGTGTGGCTACTCCTTATCCATTATATTAAACCTAGTTGTATTCATTAATCAGGTGGAATAATCATCACCAGTGTGAACTTTTTAAATACCTGATTTCTTTAGCTTAGCATAATGTATATTATATTTATCTGTATTTGTCATACTGATTCTGAATTCCCCCTTTTCTAATGTAATTCAGTTTTGAGCTAGCTAACAGTTGGTCTGTTTGGAGTACTCCAAGGAGGGTGAAATTCTGTTAAGATTTGTAACTGTCAATGAAAATTTTATGATAATAGAAAGAATGGACTACAGAAGAAGATTTTACTTAATTTTTGAAATTTATTTGGAATAATTTCAATATAAATAGGTTCCATTACATTTTTACAGTTAATCAGCCCATTAATACAATAAAAGTATTTAACTGTAAATAATAAATACATATATGCTCTTAACTTTATGGTGAACATAAAAAGAACAAGCTTCCTTCAGAAATTTTTGTTGTATCTCAATAGGCTAGATACTTCTACAAATAGCAGAATAATATCCTGTCAATAGACATTGGCTTCATTAACTGTATAATTCATCTGTTTTCTAAAATTATTGTATTTAATGATTAACAGCCATTTAAATTCAGCCATCTTTCTGTTAAAATAATCAGTTGGTTTCATAAGAACTGAGTGACTGTTCTTAAGTTCATTATGTTTGGAACATAATGCCAGAAAATACTGATCAGAAGTACTATCTTAAAAATTTGAGTCGATATTGGAAAATATTGTTCCCCATTCCTATTTGAAATGAGAAAAAACTAAGCATAAGTGTACAGGAATCCTGCAAATATAATGAGTTAGTATTGTGACAGTTTTCCAAAGAGCTGGTCTTTCTCTCCTTTAAGTTTGGTATGATTCTGTGGAAACCCACTTCATTTGTATTGATGGGTATATGTTTATGCAGTTGTGAGATGAAGGTGAAGATTCTGGAGTGCTAGTGGATTGATAGAAGCGTAGTTTGTTTCAATGATGGCTATTTTTTACATGTAGGGGGAATGGAGAGTTTTTAGGCTTTGGACATGACTAAGTTGAAAACAGATAAAAGGGTTAAAAACATAAAAGAAAAAAAGATAAAAGCATTAAAAAATAGGAAGGAATGAAAGAGGTGTAAGCCTAGCAGAATAAAGGATAAATTTTTGATCAGCTGGTTAAAATATCTGGTTAAGAAAGATTCTCCCTTTCCATTGTATACCCACGTTCTATAGTTCAAGATTTCTCTTGATACTCTAGCCTTAAAATTTTCTGAATTAAAAAAAATTTTTAAATACACTTTATTTAACCTAAAACACATATGCATAATTTATATATAAATAGATTCATTTGTACATTTCAATATGTAATGTGAAAAATTATTAACGTACCTTATATCCTTTTTTTTCTTTTTAAGTCTTTGAAATCTGGTGTATAATTTAACACACAGCACATCTTGGTTCATACTAGCCATATTTCAAGTGCTCATGGCCATGTTACCTATGACAGCATAGACTTGGATATGAGGCTACACCAATCGCAGTCACTCATTTCTGTGATAATGTTTGGCACTCACTAAATGGATGGTGAATGTTTAAAGAAAAAACAGGAAGCAAAGACACGTAATAGCATATGTTTGTAGTCAGACCTGTGTGTATACTCACTTTCTAGTTAGATGATCTTTGTTGGCCCCAGTGTCCTTTTATGGGAATGACAGACTTGTTTCTACCTTTCAGAATTATTGTGACGAGTTGATAAACAATTTCCCCCCCAATGAATTATACGAACATACTGAGTATTATCTGTTACTATAAAAGGTAGTTTTGTGGTTTCGAATATAATTGTATTTCAGGCTAGTTACTGGTTTTAACTCAAATTAGTTATTGTCATCAGTCACTTTCTTTGTTAAAAAGAGGTCATTATCCCTAATACTTTAAGTAGTATCTTTGTGACTACTTAAGCAGTAATGAATTGTTGTATCTCATTATGTTAATAACATTCTTAATTCTTATTGTCATGACTAAGGACAGTGTGTTGTTAGAAATCAACGAAATTGAGACTGTTTCTCTTCCTTTTATTCTTTATTTATGAAGTTCTTTTAAAGGGCAAGTTGTAGTGTACAAACTTTTGGGCTCTCAAAGTAAGTGAATGGTGATTCCACTGAATGTTTGGCACTTTCCCATTTGAAACACAGTCCCCTATTTTCAGAGCTTCTGTGTTTGGAGATGTAAGACAGTGTTGCTGAATGTTGTAAACTAATGTAGTAATTTGGTTGCGCCTTGAAGATAACCAATAACCTTCAAAAACGTTAATTTTCTGGGGGAGACTAGATTTTGATAAAAACCTAACTTTTCCAGTTGTTGATTGGAATTTTTCAAGGAAATAGGTATTGATGTGCTATTTGTGTTTCTAAAATATGAGTCATTTTCAATTCTCATGGGCACATGTTACTATACTGACTGCACAGACTGGGATTTGTAGTTGTTCAGTGCAATTAGACAGTTTCTTACAGTGCTCTTTGGTTTTAAGATACACCGACTGCTCATGTGTCAGTAGAAGACTGCAGTATATGCTTCATTGGACACATATATATTCATAACAAGAGCTTGCCACCATTGGCTCTTCTTTTCGATTGTCCAATTCAGTAAATCTGTTTCATCCTATGCATTGGTCCCTTTTTTATATTTGTTGGGAAGTTAATGATTTATGTGAAAAATTTAAATATTACTTATCCTCTTTGGGCTGTGATATTCTGTGACTGACATTCATTGGAACTTTATGTGTAAAAAAGAATGTTTTCCTGTGTATGTACAGAAAATTACTTTTTAACTCTGAGATACAAGTGGATAGCATCTCATGTCTCTTGAAGCTACACACATGGAACCATCTAACACCAACCTCTTATAAGACACCTATTTTGAGGGAATACAATAGAGAAATCAAATGAATTCCACCCCTACACTCACCTTGTTTCTACCTGGCATCTATTGAGCCTTCAGTTTCTGTTGTTTCTCCAAGAGGGGAAGCCAAGGAGTTGTTCTGATAGGAGCCATCCAGGAGCTGGATGTGCAGTGCACTGGGTTCCACCCAGGACAAAGGCGCAGTCCTCTCACATTGTTTCTCAATCCATTACAAGTCCATAGTTGCTCTTGATTCTTGTTTATTTTTTATTTTATTTGTTATTTGTTATTATTTTTTTACAATATTGTATTGGTTCTGCCACATATCAGCATGAATCTGCCACGGGTGTACATGTGTTCCAATCCTGAACCCCCTCACGCACCTCCCCACCAACACCATCCCTCCGAGTCATCCCAGTGCACCAGCCCCAAGCATCCTGCACCCTGTCTCAAACCTAGACTGGCGATTCGTTTCTTATATGATATTATACATGTTTCAGTGCCATTCTCCCAAATCATCCCACCCTCTCCCTCTCCCACAGAGTCCAAAAGACTGTTCTATATATCTGTGTCTCTTTTGCTGTCTCACATACAGGGTTATTGTTACCATCTTTCTAAATTCCATATATATGCGTTAGTATACTGTTTTTCTTTCTGGCTTACTTTGTATAATCAGCTCCAGTTTCTTCCACCTCATTAGAACTGATTCAAATGTATTCTTTTTAATGGCTGAGTAATACTCCATTGTGTATATGTACCACAGCTTGATAATACTAGGAACCTCTGTATTCTTGTGGTCAGACCAACTTAAAGCACTTTGTATAATGCTTATCCTGTTTGGCAGGCTACAGTCCACAGCGTTGCAAAGAGACACGACTGAGTGACTAACACTTTCACTTTCTATCCTATTTAAAACAATAGACATATATAACACTTATAGCAGTGTTGACTAAAAAAAGATGTACAACTTGAGAGTTACGAGCTAAGTTTTATTGGGGGCAAAACGAGGACTGCAGCCCAGGAGGCAGCATCTCAGATAGCTCTGAGAGACTGCTCCAAAGCAGCAGTGGAGGAAAGTCAGTATATAAGGTTTTGGTGAAGGGGGAGTTTGATACCACGAAGCACTCATTTTACAAAAGGTTTTTTGTTAGTCATTAGAATCTGATGTCATGAAGGGATTTATTGCTTCTGTAGATATGAGGAGATGCAAAAATTGAGATAATAAAATCTGTTCCTAAAAATATCCAACTATTAAGACCTGTCCCACCAGATTCCCTGAAGCATAGAGTGCCTCACTGAACTCTGAATTCCCTCAGGGGTTGTTGAAGATCAGCAGCTACAGCAGCATGGGGTTCAGTCTCCATAGAGGCAGACGGCAAATGCCTTTGCTGTTCAGTCGTTGGCAGTGCTCTTCATCTTCATTCAGTTCAGTCACTCAGTTATGTCCAATTCTTTGCGACCCCATGGACTGCAGAACTCCAGGCCTCCCTGTCCATCACCACCTCCTGGAATTTGCTCAAACTCATGTCCATTGAGTCGGTGATGCCATCCAACCATCTCATCCTCTGTCATCCCCTTCTCCTCCTGCCTTCAATCTTTCCCAGCGTCAGAGTCTTTTCCAGTGAGTCAGTTCTTCATATCAGGTGACCAAAATATTGGCATTTCAGCTTCAGCATCAGTCCTTCCAATGAATATTTAGGATTGATTTCCTTTAGGATGGACTGGATGGATCTCCTTCCAGTCCAAGGGATTCTCTCAAGAGTAGATTCTCTCTGGTGTAGTCAATAAAGCAGAAGTAGATGTTTCTCTGGAACTCTCTTGCTTTATTGATGATTCAGTGGATGTTGGCAATTTGATCTCTGGTTCCTCTGACTTTTTGAAATCCAGATTGAACATCTGGAATTTCACAGTACACATACTGTTGAAGCCTGGTTTGGAGAATTTTGAGCATTACTTTGCTAGTGTTTGAGATGATTGCAATTGTGCGGTATTTTGACCCTTCTTTGGCATTACTTTTCTTTGGGATTGGAATGAAAAGTGACCTTTTCCAGTCCTGTGGCCACTGCTGAGTTTTCCCAATTTGCTGGCGTATTGAGTGTAGCACTTTCACAGCATTATCTTCCAGGATTTGAAATAGTTCAATTGAAATTCCATCCCCTCCACTAGCTTTGTTCATAGTGATGCTTCCTAAGGCCCAGTTGACTTTACATTCCAGGATGTCTGGCTGTAGGTGAGTGATCACACCATTGTGGTTATCTGGGTCATGAAGATCTTTTTTATATAGTTCTTCTGTGTATTCTTGCCACCTCTTCTTAATATCTTCTGCTTCTGTTAGGTCCATACCATTTCTGTCCTTTATTATGCTCATCTTTGCATGAAATGTTCCCTGGGTATCTCTAATTTTCTTGAAGACAGTTCTAGTCTTTCCTATTCTGTCGTTTTCCTCTATTTCCTTGCATTGATCACTGAGGAAGGCTTTCTTATCTCTCCTTGCTATTCTTTGGAATTCTGCTTTCAAATGGGTGTATCTTTCCTTTTCTCTTTTGCCTTTAGCTTATCTTCTTTTCTCAGCTATTTGTAAGGCCTCATCAGACAACCATTTTGCCTTTTTGCATTTCTTTCTCTTGGGGATGATCTTGATCACTGCCTCCTGTACAATGTCAGGAACCTCTGTCCATAGTTCTTCAGGCACTCTGTCCATCAGATCTAATCCATTGAATCTGTTTGTTACTTCCACTGTATAATCGTAAGGGATTTGATTTAGGTCATACCTGAATGGTCTAGTGGTTTTCCCTACTTTCTTCAATTTAAGTCTGAATTTGGCAATAAGGAGTTCATGATCTGAGCCACAGTCAACTTCTGGTCTTGTCTTTGCCGACTGTATAGAGCTTCTCCATCTTTGACTGCAAATAATATAATCAGCCTGATTTTGGTATTGGCCATCTGTAGAGTCTTCTTTGATGTCCATGTGTAGAGTCTTCTCTTGTGTTGGTGGAAGAGGGTGTTTGCTATGACTAGTGCATTCTTTTGGCAAAACTCTGCTAACCTTTGCCCTACTTTATTTTGTACTCCAAGGCCAAGATTGCCTGTTACTCCAGGTATCTCTTGACTTCCTACTTAGACATTCCAGTCCCCTGTAATGAAAAGGATATCTTTTTGGGGTGTTAGTTCTATAAGGTCTTGTAGGTCTTCATAGACCCATTCAGCTTCAGTTTCTTATGCATTACTGGTCGGGGCATAGACTTGGATTACTGTGATATTGCATGGTTTGCATTGGAAACAGAGATCATTCTGTCATTTTTGAGACTGCATCCAAGTACTGCATTTCAGACTCTTCTGTTCACCATGTTGGCTACTCCATTTCTTCTAAGGGATTCTTTCCCACAGTAGTAGATATAATGGTCATCTGAGGTAAATTCGCCCATTCCAGTCCATTTTAGTTCACTGATTCCTAAAATGTCGATGTTTATTTTTGCCATCTCCTGTTTGACCGCTTTCAATTTGCCTTTATTTATGTACCTAAGATTCCAGGCTCCTATGCAATACTGTTCTTTACAGCATCAGACTTTATTTGCATCACCAGTCACATCCACTGCTGGGCGTTGTTTTCGCTTTGGCTCTGTCTCTTCATTCGTTGTGGTATTATTTCTCCACTCTTCTCCAGTAGCATATTGGACACCTACCGGCCTGGGGAATTCATCTTTCGGTGTCCTATCTTTTTGCCTTTTCATACTCTTCATGGGGTTGTCAAGACAAGGTACTGAAGTGGCCAGGCTCTTGGTAAGTGCCAACTTGTAGTTGACAGTAGTCTATTTTACAGATACAAAAAGCTTAGTCCTTGTGAGGTAGTTACCATTATTATGCTCTGTTTTTCAAATGAAGTAGCTGAGGCACAGAGACATTTAATAACTTTATCAAGGTTACGTGGCTGGTTAGTGTTGAAGCTGGAATTTGTTCCAGGTTTTAAGTGTCAGAGTATGCTGCATTGTGGGTTTGTAGTTTCTCAACAAACTGTTGTCATGCTTTCTTTTTCTCCTCTTCCAAGGCATTATAATCCAATGTAGAAATAATGTTATTTTAATGTATTATCTAGCATATTGTTGATTGGATAGTAATAATTCGTGGGTTTATGTTATTCAGAAAAATTTAACATGAATGGGTTTACTGCTTTATTGAATACTTACATTGTGCATGCTTAGTTGCTCAGTCGTATCTGACTCTGTGCGACCCCATGGATGATAGCCCAACAGGCTCCTCTGTCCATGCAATTTTTGAGACAAGAATACTTGAGTCGGGGGAGGAAGGGTTAAAAAAAAAAAGGAAAGAATACTGGAGTGGGTTGCCATTTCCTCCCCAGGGGATCTTCCCAATGCAGGGATCGAACCCGTATCTCCTGTCTCCTCCATTGCAGGTGGGCCTCCATTAATATATGTTAAGTAAAACATATGGCAGCATTTTTCTATATGTTCCATATAAGAGTTTTTTTGCTGCTGTAACAGATGTTACAGAGGACTGTTGGCTCAGTCCTCTTCCTTGTGAGTTGTCCTGTTAGTCATTATTCCTTCATTTCATCCTGTCTTTGTCATTTTCAGTTCAGGCTGGCATTATTTCTTCTAACATAAAGCCCTCACAAACTTGGTTGATCTTCTTTGCACCTCAGGGGTATCCAAGCCATCACACAAGAGTATCCTCTACAGGCCTTTCCTGGATAACCACATATCCATTCCTGGCTTCTGCTGAGATGGCTGATCTGACCCATGACTCACATGCCTACTCTCTTTATTTATTTATTTTTAATTTAAATTTATTTATTTTAATTGGGGGCTAATTGCTTTACAATATTGTATTGGTTTTGCCATACATCAACATGAATCTGTCACGGGTATACATGTGTTCCCCGTTGTGAATCCCCCGTACCATCCCTCTGGGTCATCCCAGTGCACCAGCACCGAGCATCCTGTATCTTGCATCGAACCTGGACTGGCGATTCGTTTCTTATATGATATTATATATGTTTCAATGTCATTCTCCCAAATCATCCCACCCTCTCCCTCTCCCACAGAGTCCAAAAGACTGTTCTATACATCTCAAATGTCTAACCAGCCAAACCACTGGCCCAGTGTCCAGAATATACTCTGTGGATAGGCTGAGAGTTTTCCAAACTGGTTTTCTTTTTGCTTAGCCGTTCCTTCCTCAGTTTCTTTCTTTCTTCTCCTGTCTTACAGTAAGCAGACAAGGCAAGCAAAGCTGAACTTTCCATACTTTCATTGGAAATCTCAATTTCCAAGTTTGTAATTTTTAAGTTCTACCTTTCACCCAACATAACACAGCTTTTCCATTTTTCACAACAGGGATCACCTTTCCTCCAGTGTCCAATACTATACTCCTCATTTACCTCCGAGACCTTGCCAGAAGCACATCTAGCACATGTCGCAATACTCTGTTCTTATATATATATATAGTCGGTGATGATGAAAGCCTTCTCTATGCTTTTCCTCCCATAGCCACTCTGCATTTTAAGCTGGTTGCTATAGAAGTGCTGCACTTCACTTCCTAGTTCCAAAATTTTGTATTAGTTCCCTTGGACTGCTGTAATAGAGTCACCAACTGGGTGAATTACAACAACAGAAATTTGTTGCCTCAGGGTTCTGGAGGCCAGAAGTCCAAAATCAAGGTACCCACAGTTCTGCCCTCCCTCTGAGGCCCTCCCCGGCTTCTTCCTGGTGGCAGAGTTAATCCTTGACGGCCCTTGCCTTGTAGATGCATCACTCCAATCTGTGCCTCCGTCTTTACATGGCCTTATTCCCTGCGTGTCTGTGCCTCTTCTTTTTTGATATGGGCACCAGTCCTACTGGATGAAGGGCCCACTCTACTCAGTAACACCATATGTAATTATTTCTGCCTTAACCCTGTCTCCAAAGTAGGTCTGTATTCTGATGTACTGGGGTTAGAATTTCAACATCCCTTTTTGGGGGTGGAAGGGAGATACAGTTAAACCCATAACAGCCACATCAAGTGGCTTACCAGGTTTGTTATCTTATTTTAAGTTATTCTTGCCTTAGTACCTTTTTTTATTGTTTAATATTTATTTTTTATTTACTTATTTGACTGCCCTGGGTCTTTGCTGTGGCATGCAAACTCATAGGTGTGGCATGTGGCATCCAGTTCCCTGACCAGGGGGATCAGTCTGGGGCCCCCTGCATTGAAAGTGAGAAATCTTAGCCACTGGGCCACCAGGGAAGTCCCTTTCCTCAGTTCCTTCTTAATTACCATTTAATTATTATAAATAGACTGGAAAGCAGGATAATTTCAGATGTTTGCATACCTTCAAAGTCTTCCTTATCAGATATTTGCTTGTGAAAGCTCCTCCCTGCCCTCCCCCCATTAGCCATACTGTGTGTCACAGAGAAAGTATGTTCAAGTAATACCTTAGTTTGGGTTTTTTTTATTAAGCCTCAGCTTATTTTATTAATCATATATTGTGGTTATATGAAATTTCCAATTCTACAGTTCAGATGACTAGCTTAGTATTTGCTGCCTTAGAAAGTTGCTGATTTTTAGAAACATTTTCATCTTGAAATTAGATTGCTGGTTTTCAGTATAAATAACAGCATGAATTCGACTTCCCGGGAGACAGGAATGAATAATCATCTTTCTGTGTAACAAGTCTTAGAGTAGTGAAATGTGGAAGAGTTCTGTGGTTATAGACTCCTGACAACTCCCTTTAAATATGATATTGCATAAACAATAGATATACTCTTAAAAGAAACAGTAAGAAAAGCCATCTCTATTAGTGTTTTGAATTCATATCCAAAATACCTTGCTTGAGAGTTATTACCTGTTATTGCTTTTTGTACCAATATGTAGTCTGTAATTTCTTGGTTCCTAAATGGGATTGTTAATGTCTTCCATTCTTATATGCTAGTAAAGTCACGTTGCACATTCTATTAAATGTTCTTAGTAATCTTTAGGGCTTTAGATGAATGTGTTAATTGTCACTACTGACAAAAGTAGATTTTCTCTGTGCTTTTAAAGTTTACTTCAACTATTTTTGGACTTCCCTGGTGGCTCAGACGGTAAAGCGTCTGTCTACAGTGCAAGAGACCTGGGTTCGATCCCTGGGTTGGGAAGATTCCCTGGAGAAAGAAATGGCAATCCACTCCAGTACTCTTGCCTTGAAAATCCCATGGACGGAGAAGCTTGGTGCAGGCTGCTGTCCTTGGAGTCGCAAAGAGTCGGGCAGGACTGAGCGCCTTCACTTTCACTTTCAATTATTTTTGACTCTTGCATTGTTCCCTTGCATTATTTTGGGTATTTTATGCCTGCATTTCTGAATATTTAAAATTGAAGGTTAAACATATATACATATATATGTATGTTTTTAAGGAAGTCTTGGGGTTTATTTTTTTCTTAAATGTTTTATCTTTAGATAATTGTAGATTCACATCCAGCTGCTAAAAATAAGACACATAGATCCTATGTATCCTTTACCCTGTTACTCTGGTGATAATTTCCTGTATAATTATAGTACAATATAGGAAAAGAGGATATTGACAATGATAGAGTCAAGATACAAAATATTTCTACCACTGCAAGGATCCCTCACATTGCCTTGTATACCTGAACCCACCTGCTTCCCTCTCACTGTCATTTCTTCCCTTAACCCTGGCAATCATTAATTTGTTCTCTGTTTTAGGACATAAATTCTTACACTGAGTCAGAGAATCAGTTGACCAATGGATCGTGTTGTATGTGTACATAATTCAAGACTTCTAGGAGAGAGGGATAGGAAATTAAAATGTAACACAAAATTCTTCGATGCCAAGGCAACTTATAGTATCTATATTATCCACTTCTTTTTTTTCCCAAAGCAAATATTAGTAACACTGTACTCAAATAAGAGAGTTTCTGCAGGTGAGTCTAAATTTCATTTCTTCCTTTTAGTGAAAGGTTGCATCTTAAAGCAAAATATCTTCAAATATCTAATGATCCTCATTTTCCATATTTCTGAGCCAGGAAGACTTAAAAATGACTCAGAGCTCTCTTTTTACAGGCGTGCCTCAGAGATTGGGGATTCAGTTCCTTTCCCCCAAAAAAGCAAGTCACACAAATTATTTGGTTCCCCAGTGCATATAAAAGTTATGTTTACACTATATTGCAGTCTATTATGTACAGTAGTTTTATGTCTAGAAAAAAGTATATATTTTAATTAGAAAATATTCTATTGCTAAAAAAAGTTAACTATCATTTGAGCCTTCAGCAAGTTTTATTCTTTTTGCAATAGTAACATCAATAATCACTGATGACAGATCACCCTAATAATGAAAAAGTTTGAAATGTTGAGAATTACCAGAATGTAACACAGAGATATGAAGAGAGCAACTGCTGTTGGAAAATGCTGTAGGAAAAATTGATTGACTTGATGCATAGTTGCCACAAACCTTCAATTTGTCAAAAGCACTTTATCTGCAAAGTATGTTAGAGGAAAGTGCAATAAAGCAATGTGTAATAGAATGAAGTCTGCCTGTACTTAACTAATGATAGAAAGCAGTGATGTAGATAAATAGTACTCCATTCAGTAATTGGTACAATTTGCATTCAGTGTTTAGGGTGAATTTTCTTTGAATGGCAGAATGGTGAGCTGGAAGGCTTTGTGGTAGGATCAGAAGTATTGAGGTAAGGAGGCTCACGGTGACTGCTTTGTGGTTGAATAGGAATATTCATTTGACTTGCAGTGGAAGAAAAACCTGGATGTCTCACTAGTGGAGATAAAGCTTAAGAGGCCTTGAATGCCAGGCTCAGAACATTAGACTTTATTTTAAAGGCAGAGCAGAATACTATATGTATTGAACTCGGAAATGAAAGATTATGAGATATTTGAGGGAGATTAAAGTGACAGCTATGAAGATGAATTGGAACTCGAAGAGACTGTAGGCAGGGAAATTAGTTAGCTTTGTTATACTAAGTTTCAGAGTCTGACAGTGAAGGTGTCCTGGTAAAATGATTTATGCAGGTAGGTGAAGAGCTAATTGTAGGTGATGACAGACTGGATTTCTAGGGGTCGAAGGGAAGGGAGGGATTAGGAAATGTTGATTGTGAATATAGGAGAACAGAAGGATTATCATAACATAGAATAACCGCAGAATTTTTTTAGAAGTTGGAGAAGTTGCTTTTCAGCATATTAGACTACTAGCCATGTCCTGAGATGTTCTGTTTTTTCCTTTTTCTTGAACTTTCAAGTCAAGATTGGAACTCTGTAGAGGAAGTTTTGATCAGGAGGTTATTAAGAAAGTTTAAATTAATTTGCATAGAGATGATAATTGTTTTCCCAAAGTATTGAAAGATTTACAGTTTCAAGTCTGGTTTTGAGTCCACCAGTCTATTACCAGGTGTGTTAGAGATGATTAAGGTATGTTAGTTACATCTTTGAGACTACCTCTGTTGCACTGTTTAGATTCTGCCTGCCTGGAGTATTAGTCTGGACACACTTTAACCTGTGTGAGGTCTTTATAGGAAACATTCTAATGACTGCTAACTATGTATTCATGAGAATGGAAGTTCTAGTGGGTTCAAAATAATCTTTTCTTTGAACTTTTTACCTTAATACTGTTCTTCCTAATGGATATGATTGTAGAGATGATGCTGGGTGTTTCATGTGATATGATATAGAAGAGACTGTTTATTTGCTCCTAATTGTTGGTTACTTTGTGAGAGTATATTTGTTAATAAACATTAAAGTGATTAATATGTGTCTTGGAGAAAATTTATTTCAATCTATTGGTTAAATTATTCTAACCACACATTTATTAGCTACTTTTATTCATTGCCAACCTAGATTTTCTTCTTTATAATATTCAGTGCAGCGATGCATCCTTGTGCTGGAAGGGTATTCCTTCTTTGCAGGTATGCTTTCAAATGTGTGCTCTTTCCTTTCAGTTGTTCTTGATACACTTTGCAGTGCATTTTAACATCTTACTGTCATTTATAGATGTGAATATACAGATTGTCACCTCAATTCAGGAGAAATTGAGTTTGTTACTCACTGAATGTTTGGAAATATAAAACATTATTTTTAATTATGTAGTGACTAAGTATTCATGTATGGTACACTCAAAGAACAACTCAGTGTGACTTTATGTAGTTAGCAAAGTGTCTAAAGCACTCCAACCCCATTGTGTTTCAGTGCACTTGCAGGAAAGACATGGTGAAAATTTCTATGGATATCTTTGTGAGGAAATTTCAACCAGACAGATACCAGCTTTGGAAACAAGGAAAGGATATATATACCATTGATCACACAAAGCCTACTCCAGAATCCACCCCTGAAGTCAAAGCATGGCTGCAGAGGAGGAGGAAAGTAAGAAAAGCATCCAGGAGGTAACGATCTTGCCCCCACCCCATCCCACTTGTGGTTACTCAGTTAAAATGGGTCCTTGAGCTCAACGTTCTTAAAGACTATTTATTTGCTTTTCTTCTGTTTATTCATTGTATGTTTATTTACTATCTTACTGAAAATTTGAGGCAAAGTATTTGTAACTCTTTGGAAGTGCAGTAAATAAATAGAGTGCAATAAATAAATAAATGTAAAAAGAGAGGTCTGTTGTGTTGGGAGTGCATGAAAAATAGAACAGTTGTGGAACTTCTAAACCCCTTACATGAATGTATTTAAAGTCTTATGGGTGCTGTCTACTCATATCCTTATTTTTGTCAGCTTCAATAACTTGGTTTCCAACTTTTTAATTTGGCTACTGATTTTGACTTTTGTAGTTCTTTTCTTCGTTTGTCAAACATCTCGTATTACTTTTCTCGTTGGGTAGCTTCTCTTTTGCTGCATTATGCACACTTGGCTTTGTGCTTTCACAAGATGTCAGAGCATGTGGTATTTCTGTAACGTGGTTGTCTCTGTGTAATGTATCCTACATTCCATTTTTGTGGCCAGGGCCATCTCAGAAGCCTTTAGGCCTGTCGTGGTGATCTTGCTGTCTTGAAACACATTAAACAGGGAGTGTGTTTTGTCGCTCAGGTCCTCAGGCAACCTTTTTAGGTTCTTGTTTTCCAGGTTTGTGTTGTATTTTTACTCTCCAATATTACTCATTGTTTTTCTTTCAGATTGTAAAAGTAATATTTGTGCATTGGAGAAAATTTGTAAAATAAGGAAAAGAATAATGAAGGAATCCCAAATCACCCATTACCTCACAATCCAGAGATAACCAGTGTTAACATTTTGTATATATCCTTTACATATATATTTCTTATTTATTATATTATATACCTTTCCAAAATTGGGGCCATGCTCTATTAGTAATTTGACCAGTTTTGTGTTTTTTCATGTAATTGAATGACTTGCTACAGAATTTTTAATGCCTGCATGTATTTTATCTAATCTCCTGTAGTTGGACCTGTAGCTTCTTTCCGGTTTTTAGCTACTAACCAAAAAGCACTGTAATTTTAAATCTTTGCCCACACTTCTGATGTTTATTTTCTGACTCTCTCTCTCTGTCTCTCTCTCTTATTTTTTCCCCTGACAATTTATTTTCTGCTATTTTAGAATGCTAGTGAGTGGAGGAACCTTAAGAACATGGAATCAAACCAGCTTTTATAAGAGCTATACTTGAAGCACAGAATTAGTAGCAGAATTACAACCCAGATATTCTTATTTCACCCTATAGTCTACAGCAGGAGTTTTTAAACTGTCACTTTTCAAATCAATTTAATAGGTTAGGAACAGCATTTTAAAACTAGGAAGTTAGAGTAAAATGTATCATAGTCCTTCCCATGAGGTGATGGTAAGTATTAATTCATGACATGTGTCAGCATCAGTGTATGTGTGTATCATGCCATCATCTGAAGTATATATAACTCACTGTGGGTTGCACTCTGAAAACTTTGGGAAACACTGATTTGGAGAGTAAAGGTGCTAATCCACATTGCCAAAAAAAATTTGCTGCAGGAGACAGTAGTCAATCTGTCAGTGGCCAATAGAACGTCTTGAGGATTATTCTTTAATGGACAGAAAACACAACACTCTAATTTAGGTGTTTAATCTGGTCTCTTAGTTACTAATCACAGTGGTCCTTGTTGGTTGACATCGAACATAGATATGACATCAAACAGATGTGAAATGTCTTTCAGTAGGTTAAAATAATCAGTGGTCTTTACTTACCCAGTTAGAAAGCCTAATGTTGAGGGGCTTGTTATGCTCACCTTTGTGGCTTGATCATTGAGTTTGCTGATCTCCCTTAAGTAATATACTGTATCTAAGGAAATCTAATAAAGGGAATGATTCATTGAAATCTCAAAAAGATGTCAACCTTTTAATTTTATGTGTGCTATGCTATTCATAATGTAAAATATTCCACATAGACCACTGCATGGGTTTCAGTAAAAGTGATGATATCAGTACTGTTACTTCTATCCAATTTACCAAAGCCAGGTTATCCCTGGCTTACTCCCTTTATCTTATGGGGACTTTCTATAGAAAGTGAAAGTGAAGTCGCTCAGTCTTGTCCGACTCTTTGCAACCCGTGGACTGGAGCCTATCGGGCTTCTCCGTCCATGGGATTCTCCAGGCAAGAATACTGGAGTGGGTTACCATTTCCTTCTCCAGGGGATCTTCCTGACCCAGGGATCAAACCCGGGTCTGCTGCATTGGAGGCAGACGCTTTAACCTCTGAGACACCAGGGAATGTCGTGTGTGTGTGTGTGTGTGTGTGTGTGTGTGTGTACATACTCTGAAATATATGTTGATTTAGTTTGAGTTATAGCTATTCTCAAATGAAAGTGTTAGAAATGTTGTGTCATATACAGAAGGCATCTATAATAAAGCTATGAAGTGACCTGCTGAAAAATACTAGAAGTGGAATAATATAAAAATGGTGTCCATTCTGAAAATAAATAGTACATTGATATAAGATGTTAAATACATGTGGTTAGCCTTCTTCCTCTCTTAATTTCTTCAGCTAATGATAATTTGACATTTAATCTTAATGATTTTCATGCATATTTCAGAATTATATGAAACTCAGGCAAATACAGTCACCAAGTCACCTCGGAATGTAAATAATCTACTAAAATTTTAACAACAGCTTTATGCAGTCACCTTGTTTCCTTTTTCTTTATTATCTAAATAATGTTTGATTTTATCCCTGTGTCATGATTTTTCACTTTAGTTTTTATGTTAAGCTTTCTTTTAATATTGTTATAAAGTTTTGTTGTTGTTTCGTTGCTCAGTCTTGTCCGACTCTTTGAGACCCCATGGACTATATGTAGCCCACCAGGCTCTCTGTCCATTGTATTCTCCAGGCAGGAATACTGGAGTAGGTTGCCATTTCCTTCTCCATATAAAGTTTCAACAGTGACTTTTTCCCAATAATGTTTTAATAATCAATTATTTAGCATTGTTTTAGTTTTAATTTTTAGTAAATTGTTATTAAAACTGTTAATATTTCAATTTCAAATTTGATCTATTAATCATGACAATTATCTTTGTATATTACGATTAAAAACCAGTTTTTTATTCTGTTTTTTCAATAAGTGAAAATAATGCTTATGTATATATTTTTTGCTGTCCTTTGCCTACATTGTGTTCTGACTACAGCTTTTCTTGTTAATAGCTTCCAGTGTACTAGTTCTCACTCTAAGAGGCCTAAGAATGAGGAGGATGAGAAACTATCAGCTATAGTTGGTGGGGCAGAGGGACCCACTCCTGACCCGGATCCAGGTGATCTCAAGGATGATGGAAAGCCAGAAGCAGCAGTGACTCTAGTAAAAACAGAAGCACCTTCAGAGAAAGAGGCCTCTGTTAGCAGGATGCAGCTGGATCATAATTTGTCGGATAATATCAGATTCTCAGGTGAGAAACTAGCTGATTATGTTTCACGTGTTAGTAGTAGGTAGTTGCTGATCTTCCATAAGTCTGTGTTTTCTAGGACAGATATCTTACTTTATCTTAACCAGTAAGCTCTCTAAAGCTATGAGGCAACTAAACTAGAAGGCCAAGGGAGTGTTAGAAAAGCCAGAAGTACCCCTGTTCTGGGTAATGAAATTTTAAGACAAATAGCCAGCAGTACCTATTTCATTTAATAAAAAAGAAGATTCTAAAATGGAAAAAAAAATTTTTTTTGATGCAACTCAATTTACAATATATAATACATTTTTGGAAATCTTCTCTTGAATTCCCATGGAATAGAGAAAACCAATTATAGATAATTCTTTGCAGATTCTTAGCTTTTGAATTAATTTTAAGAAGAAAATAAAGATTAATATTTTACAAAGTAACATCAAAAATCATTCAGTCCTGTGAAATGGCATATATAACCCCCTGGCTGTTTCTCTGTGCCAAAGCCATCATCTGTAAATCTCAACTAATTTGCTTTTCCCCTTTTTTGTAGCATATTTCTTTGAAACGGTTTTTATGCTTTGCCTCTTTAATGCTTATGGGAGATTTTGCCCTTTTTCTAATGGAGCTTATTGGTAATTCCTGTCTCACTCTCATTCCCCTCATCTATTCTATCTTTATGTTGTGGGGCTCTCCCAAATCCAGACATCCCCCTGCTTCCTCTTCACATCTTTCCTCTTCACATCTATAACACAAAGATGTCTTATCTTTGTCTGGACTGTTGTAGAAGGTGCCTCCTTCTTGTTTTTCCAGTGTCCACTCTAGTCACCCCTACTAGTCAGATGTCCATTTGGCAGTTGTAGTGATTCTTTTAAAAGACTCAGCTTAGGTCTTGGCCCTGACATTTTCTTGTTCTTATTCCACTTATAGTAAAAGAAAAGTCCTGATCATTGTTATAATTAATCAGTCCTTGGCTTCTTCTCCATTCTTATTTCCTTTTGCACTTGAAATGTCTGTGTTAATCGAGTTTAAATCATGGACATTTCCCCAGTGAGTTTGTATTTAATTGGATATCTAGACAAATAAATATGTAATTCCTATCTAGTGTGCCAAGTACCACTATAGAGATGGCGTACCAAGGAAAGACCCAAAATAGACAGGAGGCTGAACTGGCAAGGTTTCTGGGAGTAGGTGATAGCTGAACTGATTTGTAATCAATGTATGGAAGACAGAAAGT
Organism: Oryx dammah; assembly: GCF_014754425.2. NCBI lineage: Eukaryota > Metazoa > Chordata > Mammalia > Artiodactyla > Bovidae > Oryx > Oryx dammah. Next base: position 10,016,699 of record NW_024080444.1, on the reverse strand, counting down.
GAAGAAGGTGGGCAAGTGCAGAGACCAGTTATGCACTATACACGTACTCAGTCGCTGAGTTCTGTCCGACTCTTTTGCAATCCTGTAAACTGTAGCCCACAGGCTCCTCTGTCCTGGGATTTCTCAGGCAAGGATACTGGAGTAGGTTGCCATTTCCTTCTCTAGGGAATTTTTCCAACCCAGTGGGTGAACCCTCATCTTCTGCATTGGCAGGCAGATTCTTTACTTCTGAGCCACCAAGGAATCCCTAGTTATGTAATGTATACAGATATTTCTTTGTTGTCCCTCACCATGGTTTTTTTTTTTTTTAGTACCCTGGGTTAAATTAATTACGAACTACTGAGTCGTTTAAGCCAAGCGTACACAGCTTTATTTGTTCTCTTGCTACCTAGTTTCTTGCATTTTGACTTCTGGGTTTTAAGACCTGATGCTGCTGCTGCTAAGTCACTTCAGTCGTGTCCGACTCTGTGTGATCCCATAGACGGCAGCCCACCAGGCTCCCCCATCCCTGGGATTCTCCAGGCAAGAACATTGGAGTGGGTTGCCATTTCCTTCTCCAATGCATGAAAGTGAAAAGTGAAAGGGAAGTCGCTCAGTGGTGTCTTGACTCTACGCGATCCCATGGACTGCAGCCCACCAGGCTCCTCCGTCCATGGGATTTTCCAGGCAAGGGTACTGGAGTGGGGTGCCATCACCTTCTCCGTTTAAGACTTGACAGAGCGTTTAATAGATTTGGCATGTTGCAGTGTTTGAGCTACTATGCGATAGGTGAATAAAATGAGGCACACTTGTGTATGCATAAGAGAGGGAGCAAGCTACAGAAGTAAACTCTGTGTGATATTCCTTTCATTTCTGTGCTGTCCTTGTACTGTGCAGGATTAGTTTAAGAAATCATTTTTATCGGACCTGCACAGTTTTACATGTATTTTACATGGATTTGTACAGTTTTACATCTTTTTGAGTTGGAACGTTTCATCAGTAACATATATTGGAACCAAATTCTTATTTTTTAGAAAGATCTCAAATTGCTATTGCTTATGTAAGTATTGTTACTGCCATGGCTTTGGACACTGGTTTACAGTGGAACCTCTTTTTGATCCCTCATTTTGTCAGTAAATACATTATTTTGCTGCCTTAGCAACTACAAAGGCTGCAAAGTGCTTTGGTGACCTTTTCCACTTGGATCTTCAGTAGAAATTTAGAGGGGATGTTTGATGATAGACATTTACTCTAGAACAGTTTAACAATCCTTAGCAATAATATATTGTAACATTTATTAACAGGCTCTTGTTTTACTCCTTAGGAGACATCTGCCTAAACACATCTGTAACAGAGAAAATAAAAGCTGAGGCTGACCAAACTTGTGCTGCAGTTCCACCTTCAAATCCCAGTGAGGCTGACGAGTCCATATTTAGTGGCCAAGTGACGTCCGAGGAATCAGAGCCACGCAAGCTTCCATGGCCAAAGTCACCTGAGTCATACTCCTCTGTGGCAGAGAGTAGCAGTGCTTTGACTGAGGGAGAAGAGAGTGATCTGGAAAGCCGTGGGAGTGGCCTTGAACCTGGGGAAGTCCCAGCGGTCCCCAGTGGCCAGAGAAATGGCTTCAAAGTCCCCAGTGTATGTGACAGTGTCAATCTTTACCATATTTATTGTGTTGTCAAGGCTCTTTCTGAAGACAGCATGCTATATACATGGAAACCTTGCTGTAGGGGAGAAATAGCATCTCACATTTATAGGTCTTAATCTGTTTCCTTCAATGACTGGGAGGTAAGCTTTCTGTGAGCTCTGGCTAACCTGGTGATAATTCAGAGAACATGGAACTTTTGGCCACATGTTGGAGTTTAATTTTCTTTCTTTTTTAGTTTTTCTAACATTAAACTCTTTGTTTTGAGATCTTTGTAGATTTATATGCAGTGTTAAGAAGTAGCGTAGCAAGATCTAATATACCCAGTTTTCCGCAATAGAACCTCCTTGGAAAACTAGGATAGGATAGCACAGTGGTACTGACATTGATATAGTCAAGACATAGAATGGTTCTGTCACCTGCAATGTTAGCCAGATTGGAAATAATTCACCTGCAAGACTTCCCTCTTTCTGCCAGTGCTTAATACCTCTGGGTCCTAGGCTTCTCTCAACCTCTATTTTAACATTAGGGCTCTTCTGGTTATGCTTTTTCCTGACTCTTGCCTCATGGACTCTGAATCTAGGACCAGGATGAAACTTCTGTCTCTACCCATGCTGGAACCAGGCTTTCTGCCACTTGGAAAACTCAAGATCCCTCTTGATTTCCAACTTCCTCATTGTAACCCTTTGCAGAAGGCTTCCCTGTTTCTCCTATGTTCTTGTATGATGTTAATACCATATGCTTTCAGCATAAACTGATTGTGAGTAAATCAGCCAAGCTACAATTGTGTGTTGTTATTGTCATAATTTAGTAACCTCTTTTGACCTGAACAGCTTGGTAAAGGAGTTCGGGTGGATCAATAAGGGAAGCCTCAAATGTTTGAGCTGATAAATTGTGCTGGCTGCTGCTGAACAGACCCAGTTTTGGATTGCTCCTGCTCATTTTAGCTCAGAAGAAGCCTTTTGTATCTTTGAGTAGCAAGAGAGAGTAAATAAAGACATCAATTTGGAATGCCCTATTTATAAGTAGTTTTAAAATGTCCACTAAAATGTAGATAATTTCCTGCTGCTGCTGTTGCTGCTAAGTTGCTTTGTCGTGTCCGACTCTGTGCAACCCCAGAGATGGCAGCCCACCAGGCTTCCCCGTCCCTGGGATTCTCCAGGCAAGAACGCTGGAGTGGGTGCCATTTCCTTCGCCAATGCATGAAATTGAAAAGTGAAAGTGAAGTCGCTCAGTCGTGTCTGACCCTCAGCGACCCCATGGACTGCAGCCTTCCAGGCTCCTCCATCCATGGGATTTTTCAGGCAAGAGTACTGGAGTTGGGGTGCCATTGCCTTCTCTGAGATAATTTCCTAATTTCCCCCAATAACTTTCTACCATTTTTTTATGCATGATTGTCCTACTGAAGTATAAAATATTTCTCAGAAACACCTGAGAAACAGAAAGTTATGATCTAATTTATTTGAAAAGGTAGCTAAGAAATTCGAACATAGTATTCACATAGCAGTAAGCAAAATTTACAACTTAGTTTCACGTAGGGATTATTTGTAGCTGGACATATACTGGGATTCTAGACTGGTGAATAAGTCACATGCCTGTTTTTATTTGGTCTGATTCTTTAAACTAGAATGGAACTGAAAATAACTTTTTTGTTCCCCTTCATCTTTATCATTTCACTGAACAAAGCCTGACTGGCCAGGAAGGCAAGTGCTGTTGCTGAGGGCTGAGGACTTGGTTTGCACTTGTTAGAAACAGCTGTGTGGTGTTCTCTTCTCATCCCATTTTGTCAGACTTCTAAGTCCTTCTAAGCCACACAGACCTGGTTCATTTTTGTGTAGTGTGACCAGTGTTTCTTAGTATTGAGTGTAATACTGTGTGTTTGCTGATAGCAGTCAGCTTCAGTCATCCTTCTTGGGAAACATTAAGGGAACCAAACATGTTCACACATTACATGCTTTTCCTGCTGTCCAAAATGCTCCTCTCCCAGAGGGCTAAATGTGCTGCTTTGTCATTGCTCTCGAGACTCCACTCAGATGTCTTCACATCAGAAAGGCCTTCTCTGATGATCCCACATAAAATAACCTCCTCCCCATCTCTTTCTATTCTTTGTCATGCTTTTTTTTATTATTATTATTACTGCACATTTGCTTAATAGTACCTGATATTTATGGGCTTCCACAGTGTCTCAGTGGTAAAAGAATCAGCCTGCCAAGCAGGAGATGCTGGTTTGATCCCTGGGTCGGGAAGATCCCCTGGAACAGGAAATGGCAACCCACTCCAGTATTCTTGCCTGGGAAATCCCATGGATAGAGGAACCTGGCAGGCTACAGTCCATGGGGTCGCAAAGAGTCAGACACAACTGAGCAACTGAAACAATAACAACAACCCAATATTTACTTTTTACCTGTTTATTGTCTCTGGCCTACCCCATCAATATTGCACTCCTTGGAAGCAGGGACCTGGTAGAAGTTTTTCCTGCTCTAGCTTACTCTTAGAGCAGTGTAGCACATAGTAAGGGCTTAATAAATATTTCTTACTTTTGACTAAATTATAATTTCTCACATTCATCTTTAGCTATTATAAACCACAGGCAAATCTCATCCTCTGTCATTACTTTGTGAATCCTGCTTTGATTAGAGTGTTGTCACACATTTTCTCATAAGCCTGTTTACGTGTCAGATGCTAGCATAGTGTTTTTCCTTCCGGCTGCTGCTGCTTCAGCTTTAGGGAAATGTATGAGACTCCTTTCTTTTACATGAACCACTGATGCAAACACACTGGATTTGAACTCTTTCTCTAACTAGCAACTCTGCCACTTTTTTTTTTGATTGTATGGATGAGAAAGCTTGTAAACAGAGTCTCTCTGAAAGATGTCAAGATGCAAATGACTTTTTCCCCTACCTTTGAAAGAAAAATGTAGTCCAGGCAGCTCATGACAAAAGATTTTACATAGTATGTTAGTGGTTTCAGGATGACAGTTATGTGCCGTATTAAACAACAACAACGTTTGATTTCCTATTTGGTCCTCAGAGAAGTGAGGGTTCATTTTCCAGTGGAAGGAAGAGTATAGGTTTACTTTGGCTGTATTGCCTCCTGAAGACAGAAAGCAAAATAACCTGCTGTACAGTCACATGGGACCAAATGCCATGGTCCTGGATTGTTATGAATATATAATCCTAAATTTAGATTATCTTTGAAGGACTTTTGAAAACTCTGAGTTTATTATAGGTTTGCAAAGGGTACCCTGCACTACAGATAGTGCTTTAATATGAAATGGAAGGATAGTTCAGTGATTCCTCTGCCAGTAAAATTACTAACAGAATGGCTCCTATTTCTGTTGATTTTGCCATTTAAATTTCTTTAACTAACCTAATTTCTCAGGTGGTAAAACAAGTACAAGAGTTCTTTATAATTTATTTGTGGTAAGTCATTGTAATGATAGTTTTTTGTTTTAAAACAAGTCTTTAATAATGAGTATTTTTCCCCTATTCATGTTCTGTAACCAGAGAACAGAAGGTGAAACCAAAACTGCTAAAAGTTGGCGCCACCCACTTAGTAAGCCTCCAGCGAGATCTCCGATGACCCTGGTGAAGCAGCAGGCAACGAGTGATGAAGGTGAGCTTGGATTGTTTTTCAGTATTTATTCCATGTAAACTGTATAATATTCAGAATTTATTCTGTCAGTTTGTTGTAACAAACTTTTCAAAAAAAAAACTGCCTGGTAGAGAAGAAATCTGACCAAGTGGCAAGTATATACCTTAAGGAGATCCTGAGTGACACACAGTTTATTTAGAACTTAGATTTTAGGGATACACACTTGTTTCACATAATCAAGCAGTGTTAAAGTCTTCCTTTTTTATTTGATGGGTAAATTGGTTGTTTCTGACATTTGTCTTAAGAACCTCCAGAAGAAGTTGACGTCCTTTCTCTCAAGAGTATCACATCATGGAATTAACATGCTTTGTATTTCTTTGCATTGCGTCTGATTTTAACTTGACTCCTTTAAATTTATCCACACCGTCTGAGTCAGAAACTACATGGCAGGACTTCTGTATCCTGTTACACCCAGTGTGTCATGGAACACCCTTCCTCTTAGACTGTGCGAATGAGGCTTGGCATGAAGTCGTTTTATTTACAACCAGCTGCTATTCTTAGATGTAACATTTGTCTGTGTGGTTTACCTGGTTGCCCTCTTTACCTCTCTTTCTCTCTTTTTCCAAAATTTTTTTTTCTTTTTCTTCAGTCGGACCACTGACCAACTGTTTATTCCTTCCAATGTGTCATAGCTTCATAAGGTGTATTTTTTTTTTTTTTTGATCTCTAAAAGGATCAGTTGAAGCTGGTGTTCTGTAAAAAGCCCTTCTTTGAGATGTCATCCTTTACTGGTAGAAACTGTTAATTAAGGTACTTGTCTGTAGGGATGCTGTCAAGGGAGTAACATGAATCTTGGGTTCAGACTTGCATCTAGTTTAAATCCAGTTTATCAGAGTACATATCCTTAGCAGATTTTCTTTCCCATTTATTCACTGTCTTCTTTTATGCCTCATGTTTAGTTAGGAAAAAAAAGTTAATCAGTGTAGGGATCAGATAATGATGGTAGCAGTGTCTGTAACACCAGTTCAGGATGGAATTCTGCCTTGAACAATAAAAGTAATTAAACACATTTGCCTTTATTTCCATATGTCATCATGTTCAGTTTTTATTTCTCCAACTTTATTGTATCCAACGCAAACCATTTCCTCCTTTTTGTCAAAATAAAGAATTGTTCTGTATAAAGTAATTAATATTCACTGTGCATTACTCATGAATTTTCATGACCCTTCCCCATTATAGCCTATAGCAACAGCAGAGCTTCTTGGAAGGGACTGTGCTGTCCTGATACATAAGGAAAACTACCTTCTCCTATTTCTTTATCGTCCTGGAAAGTTTATTTCCATGTGGATCATCATAAATTGGTCCAGAGTTTCTCCTTGGAAAGCAGTTCTGATTTTGATCACTATAGCTTGCAAAATTTCTAACTGGATTGGTTTAACAGGGAGATCTCAAAGGTCTGAGGTTAAATATCTTGCTGATACACTGGTGACTGCAGCTTTTGCAGCAGTTTTGCCCTCTGTTTTTATATGTTAAGAACTCTTGGGGTCCTCTGGGGATTTCTGAGAATTGAAAGGAAAAATCAGAGAATTATAGTGATGGCTAAAGATTTTTTACAAGCTTCTAAATTGAGAATGGAGCTGGGGCAAATTATTTTTGGGGAACTTGAATGTTTTTCCCTTAGCCATCTCTCTTTGTGTCTTGTACAACTGGGAGTGTCATTATTAGAAAGTGATGAAGAGCAGGATGAGTGCTCATTGGGAGCACACAACTATAAATCTAGCCTCTTTTGGAAATTTCCTACCCTAACTATTGGACTCTTTCTGCACTCCTCTTACAGAAGTAGGTATGTATGCCAGGCAGGAGCATGAGTAGATCTAGATTGGAGCATCTGAGAAATTGCATCTCTGAACAGCAGTGTTCCTTGTTGGTGAGTGAACCCTTCTGTGGGGCTGGCATTTGACTCCAGAAAAGCAACAGAGGGGAAGGATACTGACCCAGCACCTCTGGGAGCTTATGGGCAGCTGAGAGATGAGTCCCCTCTCAGGTGCACCTTTCAAAAGACAGGGCAGTGGTTCTTTGATACTCAAATGGCCTGGAACTAAAGAAATCATCCTAATTGGTGGCAGATCCAGTAATTACTAGGATCAGCAAGGATTTCCCAACTCTCATCCTCTTCTTTCCTAGAAGAAGCTTTTCCATACTTAGCAGAAAAACATGAGGGCCTGACCAGAGGGAGATACCTAAGAAAGGAATGATGTTTTAGAATGTAAAACTTTTACATAAACTAGTATTTAATTTTGTTCTTTTTGAGGGGAGTAGTGAAAAATTATCTTAACTGTATACCACATATGTATTATTTATAGTTTAAAAGCAGTTACTAATCTGTCTCTAGTTTTAACCGGTTTTCTTTTACCCTTTTCCTTCAGTCAGGCAGCTGCACAAGGTGATCCTGAAACATGGATTGGTAGTCTCTGTGTTTTCCTGCTTTTTAAGCTAATTATACAATGTTGAATTGAAACAGCCTTGAAAGAGAAGTGCTTGGCTGGGTGGGTTTAGTTTTGAAACATTGTGGATATGTACCCATTCTCCCCTTGTGATATAACAGTACTGATTATACTCTTCACTCTCATGGTATATTCCTGTAGTCTGATCTCAGAGCTTTGTGGTTGAATGTCTGTAGGAAGAGGGGTGTGTGTCTCCAGCATAGGTGAGTCAGGCAGCTCTGAGAACAGTGCTCTACCCTGGCCTCAGAAGACACTGAGAGTGAGGATGGACCCTGGGGGTTGGGCTGGGAGGGCAGCTTAGAAATCTGCCATAGTGATGTTTTTCTTGGGTTGCTAAAGATGCCAGCTCAAATCTCACACATTTCCCTTAATGTTACAGCTTCGATACAGGATAAATGACTTGAAAGCTGCTCATAATCCACTACCGACTTCTTACTATCTTCGTTTACTGTCTTTGTTTCCCTCCACTATTCAGTGTGGAACCTCTTTTCCATCCATTCACATAACTTTTTTTTTTCCCTCCTGAGTATCTGGTGCTGCTTTATGCTTCCGTGCACTTCCTTGAACTGCTGCTTTACCTGTGATGCCCTTTCCATCTTGGCACCATTCTCATGTGTTTCTGAGCAGTTTTTCCTCATTTTTTACTTCTCTTCTACTGTCCTATTCCATCTATGCTTACTTAGCTCTAGCATATGGCTTGTCACCTTACATTGTATTTCATTATTTGTCTGTGTGTCTGTCTCCTCACTCTTACGCCTTTGCTCTTATCTCTGCACTCTGGGTCCAAGGTGAGTGGGTGGCTTAACCCACCTGTGGGTCCAAAAGCAGGAAGTCCCAGGTGATCAGTAACCTTGAAATCAACCATTATAAAAGATTGTGAAATACTGTGATGTAATATATGCTGTCATGTTAAAAGGAAAACCAAAATTCTTGTCCAGGAAATATTCTCTATATAAGTAGATAGAAAAACAGACTGTTTTAATTAGCTGGGACCATCACCTGACTCAGTCAGGTCCTCAAAGTTAATATGAAGCTGACATGGCATTTAGATGTGGTCAGTGCTTTGGGGACCTGAGGGCCCCCAGAGGAATGATACCTTATTGGGACAGTTGCTTAGCTAGCAACTCAGTGTGTATGTAGATGTGCGTGTGTGTGCATGTGTGTGCACTTACGTGTATTTCCTTCCCAGTTTAAAGGCATTTTTATTCAATTCCTTTTCACTCATGCATGCTTTTTCTGACTAGAGTTTTCATCAGCAACACTTTGTGCTGACACAAACTCAGGGCTTTTCCTAAACTGATGTTAGGCTAATAAACTTTGTACATTGACATCCATATTCTGACCATGCATTTTATTAATATCCATCCCCCTGCCTTACCCTTCATAGTTCCTTGTTTGGTCTTTGAAGTTCCCTTCCTGCACACATGTATGCATTAAAAAAGAAACTGAAGTATAGTTGATTTACAATTTTCAGGTATCATGTATGTGTTTATTTTCCACTTAAATTTTCTTCTAACTACTTTGCAACATAAATTTTCCAACTTTCTCTACTTTTGACTTACAGTATATTCACTGCTTTTGTACTTACTGTGCACATAATCCCCTTGGTGAAGTGATAAGGCTAATGTTTCTAAAGCAACTGTAAAGGACAAAGCTCACAAATACCAGGAAAGCTTATGAATGTGGCTGTGGCAGATGGAATAATCTCCATGTCTGTTGGTGGTGATTTGAGTTGACATACTTAGGCTATCTATGGAGATTCTGCCGAAGATTTAGAAAATTAAGTTGAAAGTTTATAAGAAAATATACAAGATTGTTATTAGTGATTTTAGTTCTCTTTTGTATGCTGATAACTTTTCAAGTTTTTATAGTAAACACATTTATATTTGGGCAAAAATATATTTTAAAGAGACAGAATGTGAACGTGATGAACTGGATTACCAGATAATTCACCAGTTATATAACACTGAGAAATAATTGATAAATTAGGCCATCTAGAAAATTAGAGATACCAAGGGAACATTTCATGCAAGGATGGGCTTGGTAAAGGACAGAAATGGTCTGGACCTAACAGAAGCAGAAGATATTAAGAAGAGGTGGCAAGAATACATGGAAGAACTGTACAAAAAAGATCTTCACGACCCAGATAGTCATGATGATGTGATCACTAATCTAGAGCCAGACATCTTGGAAAGTGAAGTCAAGCGGGCCTTAGAAAGCATCACTACAAACAAAACTAGTGGAGGTGATGGAATTCCAGTTGAGCTGTTTCAAATCCTGAAAGATGATGCTGTGAAAGTGCTGCATTCAATATGCCAGCAAATTTGGAAAACTCAGCAGTGGCCACAGGACTGGAAAAGGTCAGTTTTCATTCCAATTCCAAAGAAAGGCAATGCAAAAGAATGCTCAAACTACCGCACAATTGCATTCATCTCACATGCTAGTAAAGTAATGCTCAAAATTCTCCCAAGCCAGCCTTCAGCAATATGTGAAGCGTAAACTCCCTGATGTTCAAGCTGGTTTTAGAAAAGGCAGAGGAACCAGAGATCAAATTGCCAACATCCGCTGGATCATGGAAAAAGCAAGAGAGTTCCAGAAAAACATCTATTTCTGCTTTATTGACTATGCCAAAGCCTTTGACTGTGTGGATCACAATAAACTGTGGAAAATTCTGAAAAAGATGGGACTACCAGACCAGTTGACCTGCCTCTTGAGAAATCTGTATGCAGGTCAGGAAGCAACAGTTAGAACTGGACATGGAACAACAGACTGGTTCCAAATAGGAAAAGGAGTCTGTCAAGGCTGTATATTGTCACCCTGCTTACTTAACTTCTGTGCAGAGGACATGATGAGAAACGCTGGACTGGAAGAAACACAAGCTGGAATCAAGATTGCCGGGAGAAATATCAGTAACCTCAGATATGCAGATGATACCACCCTTATGGCAGAAAGTGAAGAGCAGCTAAAAAGCCTCTTGATGAAAGTGAAAGAGAAGAGTGAAAAAGTTGGCTTAAAGCTCAACATTTAGAAAACGAAGATCATGGCATCGGGTCCCATCACTTCATGGGAAATAGATGGGGAAACAGTGGAAACAGTGTCAGAGTTTATTTTGGGGGGCTCCAAAATCACTGCAGATGGTGACTGCAGCTATGAAATGAAAAGACTCTTACTCCTTGGAAGAAAAGTGATGACCAACCTAGATAGCATATTCAAAAGCAGAGACATTACTTTGCCGACTAAGGTCCGTGTAGTCAAGGCTATGGCTTTTCCTGTGGTCATGTATGGATGTGAGAGTTGGACTGTGAAGAAGGCTGAGCGCCGAAGAATTGATGCTTTTGAAGTGTGGTGTTGGAGAAGACTCTTGAGAGTCCCTTGGAGTGCAAAGAGATCCTACCAGTCCATTCTGAAGGAGATCAACCCTGGGATTTCTTTGGAAGGAATGATGCTGAAGCTGAAGCTCCAGTACTTTGGCCACCTCATGCGAAGAGTTGACTCATTGGAAAAGACTCTGATGCTGGGAGGGACTGGGGGCAGGAGGAGAAGGGGACGACCGAGGATGAGATGGCTGGATGGCATCATGGACTCGATGGACGTGAGTCTGAGTGAACTCTGGGAGTTGGTGATGAACAGGGAGGCCTGGCGTGCTGCGATTCATGGGGTTGCTGTTATGCCCAGTGACCGAGTCCCCCAAATTGAGAGAATAAGACGTCCACAGCAATGCAGAAACATAAAGGGGTTTATTGCTAGCTCGAGCTAGGGCTCCTGTCTCATCCAGCGCAGTGGAGTCTTGAGGAGAGCCCTGAGCTCTGACTCACAGCTGCTTTTATGCAGGCGGTTCTTAGTACAGCTGGCGGGTAATGATTGGCTGAGCCGTGGGTGCGTGCGATTTCCAAATCCCGCATCCCTATCGGGATTGGCTCAGGTTTGGGGCCATGGGGGACTTTCCCAGAGTGTGGTTCCCCGAATCCTGACTCAGGTTTTAATCCGGTTTGGCGGAGCTCTCCTGGGGTGTGGTTCCCCGAATCCTGACTCAGGTTTTAATCCGGTT